>NW_027271704.1:265000-692196 GCF_040938485.1 Diadema antillarum
GTCTTACGTCAGCAGGGTTGCTTAACAGTGTCTGTCAGGTGTCGAGGAATGGTTTCAAGTTGGGCGTAGGGGGGGGGGGGGGATCAAGGGTGGTGCTAGTGGCTGGGTCAAGGAACAATGGCACCCCCCCCCCCCCCACACACACACACACACATCTTCGACGGGAAGTGTCTCCGGCAAGAAACCTCAGAAAGTCATGCGATTTGGTGTGATTAAAAGAAAAATATATATATATATATATTTAATCGTTTTTCTTTGAAAGAGCCGAATCCATGTGTTTCTTTGCTTGTCTGTGTTTGTTTGTGTGTGTGTGTGTGTGGGGGGGGGAGGGGCGTGGGGGTGGAGAAGACGACACCTCTCGCCTCCAGGATTCGCGGTCCCTGTCTCTGGAGAACATCATAGTTACGGGTGAATGGTCTTGACGATTAACTGAGTCACCATACTGATTGATGATGACATTAATGTCACCCGGTTCTAGTGTTACTAATCCGCCATGTCGTTATAATCAGTAAATGTGGTATCTAATCTTCATATGACAGTATGCCTTTTCCTGCTATAAACGTAACTCTTACACCTATACAACAGATTTATCATCATACAATGGCCTTTGAATATCAAGCAGAAACAAAAATGATAAAGAAATCACAGAGTGTGCGTTTCTTTTCTTCATTCTATCTTCTGACTTGGAAAACGGAAGAAATGATATTAAAACAAATGCTGAGACATATACATGAAATCTGAAATGAAGTTATTCGGCAGAGTCCTAGGAAGCAAACCTATTCTTCTATAGTGTGTAATTACTAATTAATGTATACACTGATTATTTCTTGGTAACCTTACCCTCTTATAGCTGATATCAAAAAGGGAAAAATATGCTGTCAGCATGATAGGCGTCAATTTTGCATGAAATCAGATGAATGATATCATCAAATAGGCAAATGCTACATTACTGCTTCACTTTATCATACTGCGGATTTTGCTACTACTACGGTAATTCTACAACTATTATTACTTAACACCGCCATGACACTTGTGAAGTTCCAAACACTGTATCGGAGAGTAAAGTTCTTGTACGTGGTAGGCAGCTTGAGTGCCTTCCCCCTTGTCTGGGTCTCAGCGAACCGCCATTCTACCGCAATATGAGATGGGAAATGAGTTTGCTTTAATGTGACTCCATCTCCAATGTTGATCAGTAAGGTTCTTGATGCATTCTGGCCTGAAGGCTTCGCTTAGGCCGGTAACAGGGGAAGATGTTATCAACCACACAATTTGCCCAAAACTGGCGGGAAACCATCCACTTACTGCATTTCGATAATCCCCCACAAGAATGCGACTAAAAGGAGAGAGAAATAGAAACGGAGCAGAAGGATACTGACGAGATTGAATTGAAGAAGGGGGGAAAAAAAAAGGAAAATACAGACAGGATGTAGCTAAAAGATGAAATAAGTGTGAGGCCATAGACGGGAGAATAAGAAGCAGGCTATTATAGCAGAAAAAATGACAGTAGAAGAAAACGAGAAAGAATACACTTATAAAGGTAAAAAAATGTATATTGAAATAAATGCAAATATCTTTAAAAACAGGTAAACAAATGGGGATTTGTATGGCAGACATAATAGCACCCTTTTATTTGGAGGGGAGAAAACAATAATTCATAAGTCCCTCAATCATCACGTTCAAACGATACAGTAATCCCAAGCTACAGCAATGGTGATGGAGCCATGCATAGATTAGCAGGCAAGTTATTGATTTCAACCCACAGTCGTTGTATCATACAAATATCTATTATACATAAAGCTTCTATTGTACTGTTGATTTATAACTGAAAGCTGCACGTCCTCGCTTTGTGTATATTCTGATGTCCTCGCTTCATGTGTTCCAAGAAGACCTAAAGTATTATAGCTCCTGGTGACCTCTAAAGACAGACGATAAGAACACTCTGCTCCTACTCAGCCATTCATGATAAGTGGCGGGAAAAATCATACAACAAGGATGGAAGTGACTTTAATAGCAGGAGGCATCCGTGAAAATGTTCCATTAGTGGGAGACGAATTATCATTCACACTGCTATTTGGCTTGGAAAACTGGCAGACTATAGCCTAGCTATCTAATCTGAAGTATACAATGCCCTAAATGTCCCATTAACGCAGGCGGGATTACTTCTTGATCGTGGAGCGGGGATATAACCTAAATCTTCTGCCCAGGACCCAAGGCAATTGACGAGTAATTTGAGGCTTTCAACCAGCTATGCACGCTAATTTTGACCTTCCATATTATTTTGGAAGGAGCTGATTGTATTCACGTTGGTATTGCTTTGCCCCGAGATATTGCTCTTCAATAGTCTGAATCCCCTATCTGCCGCGTCCCTGGCGACTCTTTTAAAAGTTTGCATCCTGTTTTCGGTATTGTGCGTATGTGTGTGCGTGTGTGTGTGTGTGGGGGGGGGTTCAAAGTGAGACTCTTTGATTCTACCCTTTTTAATTATTATTTCATCTATTACTGTTGTCATTTTATTCTATCATTACATCTTTTTTACTTTGTCAAATTTAACAAGGGAAAGAGGCGGCAAGGTCAGACAAATCTGTCTGATTTCGAAATACAACAACAACAACAACATAAACTGTTGAAAGACTATGTGTTAGAATGACTTTTAAAGGCTGATTGCACAGGTATGCCGTAGGTCATTTCAAAATGCTGATCTAGGTTCGTGTCCTTACACAGCAAGCACAAGTATGTCAGATAAAAGCAAGGGGCTTTTAGCACGCATAGCATCTCTGTAATTATGAAAAACTATACCTACCATGGTAGATTTAAATAAAAGAACGGTGAAGAGGGAAGGCACTGTCGTTGAAAAAAGAAAGTAAATATGCAGTAAGACAGTTGAACTCGTCGAGGAAAATGGTATCATGATAAGCAACATTTAAGCTTCGTTATTTTGTTACCGTGGATAGCTTTTACCACATGCACTATTCCCGATTTTTGTCACAATATTATCAAGGGACGCTAAATATTGTCGGGATTTACTCACGAATGGAAATATTTTCTTATCCATTTGGTAAATGAGAATTTTTCATGACCTCTGACAACTTGTTAAGATGGTGAATGAGTCTCTTTTTATCAAGACGTGTTCCACATTTCAAGAAAAATATTAGAAGGGAACTGTCAGCGATGGACGAAGGGTAAGTAATGTAATAATTATGTTATTCGGGAAATATGAAATTGTCAACGTCAGTTTCATTTAATGTCGTATGAGAGTCACGTGGTATGTGCAAGGAGACACCCGCAGGCTGAGAGAGATACGAACCTTGTAAACAACACAGCAGTATTCTGAGGGTTGAAAATGCATATTACATCTAATAGAAAACAGTATTTTACCATTCCTGCAATACAAATGTGTATAGTAATACAATTTGGGAAAAACATGGTCGTGCATGGAACCTGAAGTATTTTGGGCAAAAACAGAACAAAATGATATCTCTCTTGCCTCTATGTCTTCAAATATTCATTCAGTTCATCAGCAAACGAGTATAAACTAAGAACGTTGTTTATATCTATTTGAGCTGCTTGAACTGCAATAAAGAGAGAGTTACGAGAAATAATTGTTTCGGCATACCATTCTTACTTGTCTTTGGGCTTCGTTACTCGGTTAGATAGCTGTTATCCACGAGGCCCCGACAGTTAGAGCATATTACACCAATCGGTAACATATGAATACACACATTACCCGTAAATAACTCTCCATATCTGTATTAAAGGATCAGAGCTGACGGTAACAGGTGTTTAGTCTAGTATGTGAAGGATATGTTTGCAGTCATCGAACGAGAAGTAAATATTCGATTTCATGATTGAACTGACCCGTTTTCTCTCGTATTCCTCCGTATAATGGCATTCAAATGTTGTTATCAAAACAAATAGTTTCCCCGTACTTGAGAGATACACTGCAAAATGTAGCCAAACTATTTGCATGTACACTAAAAGGGTGATACTATCTTTCTCTTGTCCCGTTATAATGGTTTATTTCCCAACCAGCTCGTGTTCCATAGTGAAGCCCTAAGGCATCCTGAAATTCAAGCTTCCCTGCTCGTCATGTCTAGCAGAAGGCGAATATGATATTTATCATGAGAAGCATGATTATAAAGACACCTGGTCATTTCCCTCGGCTTTTATGGTGATTGATGACACGCAGGCGACGATGGCTTCCCCGCAGCCACAAGAATCTCTTATCGGGTGGCCTACCGGAGAACACTGCCTTCATCTACACCAGCAGTCTTGGCGTCTGGGCAGATAGAAAGATGTATCCATCCCGCCAAATTATATGTCAATTATTGAAATAAATGTCTTCTCTGCCTGCAGTGTTTCCTTCAGCGAACCGCGCTACACTCAAGTTGGGTTTCAACAAACGTCTCGGAATGATTTATTCATGGAATCATTCGCAGGGAATTAATTTGAATTTCATCTCAAATGCGCAAAATTATTTCAGCGACTGCTAAAGTAAACTGGTAAGATGCATCACTTTAGACTCCCGACATTTACGGACCCTTGGAAGCTAGGTCACAGCTGGTTGCTGTCGCGAGAAACTTAAATAGTATTGAGTTTACATTTTGATTTTGTTTTTGGTTGATGTTTTTATTGTTGTACAAATTTGAATATTATTCAGGAGTTCAGAGTCAACAGCAAACATAAATGAGTCGAATGTGTCTCTTCTTCAAATGCGCGCATGAGTATAAAAAAGAGCAGGCAAAGACAAGGACAAGAATGTTTTTTTTTTGTCTTGTTCTACCTTCCTTCCTTTTCTTCTTGTTATTCATGTTCATAACTCCTTCTGTGTTTGATATAAGAATACGGTCGTGAAATGTAGCTTTATCGTGCACTGGAAATCAATGGTATACGGTATAGTCTTTCTTTACCAGATAACATATGGTACACGCATAACACCATACTATACTGTCCTGACTATACACTCTCGAAATACTTTATAACTGTCCATTCGCCTTGGTGAAATGTAGCTTTACTGAGGCTCATTACATCCTTGCATACACATGAATAATCCATTATCATGCATTTATTGTCTATATTGCAAGTGCTGTTTCAGAATCAGATTTTTCATTGATTGTATTGACACCACGTGGCATTATTTCATTAGAGCACACAGTTAGCGTATCAATGTTAGGTGTCACAAGATTATCACCCTGACGGATATAAAAGTGTGCGCACTTTTTTTTAGACTGTGCAAGTACAAGACAATAATACTGACTGCAGTTTTATTTCATAGAGGTATCTCCTATTTGACCCTGACATTGGCTGATGAAAGGAAATTATATTCTTGTGAAATTGAGCAATCGTTGTGCAACTCAGGTGAAGCTACCATAGGTAAAGTGTGTTATTTCTTTCAATTACAAAAACAACTTTGCACTTTGTGACAAAATACGCCACAAAGAACAAACTCATTTTTTTTTGTCGACATGAAATAATTCAAAATATGTATTTCATATTTTTGTAATAAATAGATAACTATACGTAAAATAGACAATTTCCGAATAGAAAACAATTTTAATTATTACTCATACAAATCGGGCAGGTATATGAATGCACTCATTACCAAACATATGGAATAGACAAGACAATATCATGTAACAAAAGGCCAGCGTTTGGGTGTCCTTGGCTGACGAAATATAAAAATGATTGACAGTCATTCTATGTCAGTGTTTCATAGCTTATTGAGAGTCATCAACTCCACAATATATTCAAGCGAGAGAGGAATGTTGCAATGATAGGAATTGACGATAAGATGAAAAATGTCCCTCGATCGATTACAATACTTCACTGCAACTGATTGACAAATTTCCCTACATCGACGTAAAAAGCACTGAATTGATCAGTGTTTTAGCGGCAGCCATGATAAAAGATATCATGGGAGTACATACTCGAGCAGGATTTGAACCTACAACCTACGTCGATGTATAGGGTAATTTGTCAATCACTTGCGATGAAAACATCTCGAAAACATCTCGGAAGAATTGAAATCATTTGAACACATCCCTGCTTCAGACAATCAGTTCTGTTTAGTTCTATGAAGTAATTTATACGAATGGTTGAAATCAAAAAAGAAAAAGTGAACTAGAAAATAAAAGCTCTTCTACAATTTCTCAGGCTGTTCTTGCTCGGTAATCTCACGTACGTAAAGCAGAAATAAATGCCATCTCGCGTAGATTAAATTTTTCGTTTATTGACTTGTTTCGACTCGTTGTCATGACAATGAGGCACGATAATATCGAATGCTATTAGGTAGCCTTGGGTAAGCTTTGTATCAAAACGAACTTCACTCAGGAAGGCCCAACATTCCCACGCACAAACACAAGGCTGTGTCATTGCGAGTGAAACGTCTGTCTGTAAATCTCCAAAGTCACGCTTACCTCGGCACGCTTCGCCCGTCTAGGCTATCAGAGCAAGATTTACGCCGCAGGTATGGCGGAGGGCCATCAAAACAAAGATGTATTGATTCCATGTTCGGTTACTGTCCTGTCGAAAAACAGAAAACCTTCTCGAATCACGATCAATGAGAGTGTGACGAGCTATCCACTGGGAGACAAGAGGGCAGAGTATGAGGAGAAGGGTGCATAACGATGGTCTGCTGATCTCTTTCGTCAAACCGGTTCTGGACCAAAAGGCGACACTCTCAAAACCGTCGGCAACTTATTAAATTCATCGCCTTCCTTGTCGGCTTTCAATAAATGCAGATTATTAATATTGACACTGTACGGAAAATATAGGACATGGAACCTAGGGAGAGAGATAGAGAGACAAGAGGCACCCCCCCCCCCCCTTAAAAAAGGGAGAGAAAGAGTGTGTAGGGGGCGGAGGGAAGAGTGAAATTCTACTTCGTTCTTCCGTCATCGTAGACTTAACGGGAGAAATCTCATCACGAATATACGGTGCTCGAGGGCTATTAGCGCCAACGATGAAGCATTTATAGTTATTAATTCGGGGGAGCGCGGTTGGACCAACCATGATTTGGATATGCCATGGAAAGGTATGATGGCTGCTCGTCACAAATGACCAGCCGAGCCTGTCATATTTCTTAGAGCATGTTGAAGCGTGAATCTTCATCTCAATCGGAGTAGAGAACATGGCGGAGGATTGGGAGTAAGAAAGGATTCCGGTGTCCGAGACAAACAGAGAAATCCACGGGGGAGGTGAATAAACGTTGCTGGCATGACAGGTGGTGAACATTTTGTCACTGATGATCCGAAGGTAGATTACATCCGGGGATTTGGGATAGTTCCTTCAAAGTCCTTCGGCGCGAAATGACGGGTTACATGGTCCTATTTAATCCTTGCCCCGCGACACAACAACAGCTATAGCTAAAATAATGTGCTTGAAGATTTTTAGCAATGAGAAAGGCAAATGCTGTAAGAGATTGTCGTATACTGGTAATCTTTGACTGGTTCTTTTGGATTCATGCTTGAACAAAACATGGAGGTTGGTTAAAGTTGAAATTTGATCCTACTGCTCTTAACTTATCACAGTGTTTATTATTTACCAATTCTTTTTACATCCAATTAAAGACCATCACCATCAAAAAAAAAAAAACCACACACACACAACAAAAACAACAACGAACAAGTCCGTCGTGACATTGATAATTTTGAGCAATGTTTTGAGCTCACTTTATATTTGGCATGTCACCCCTGTATTCGTTGATGTCTACACCTTTAGAACCTAATGAGTACTCGGCATAATTTCATTTTTTCTGATAAAAATCAAGTAATGACTTATTGTAAAGCGACACTGTTGACTAATGGCTTTGATAATAAAATCAAAAAAAAAAAAAAGGAAGGAGAATGATATAAAGTGCCGAAACCAGAAAAAGAGACACGTTACCCATTTACGAAGGTACTAGTACTTCAAAGTAATTCTGCCTGCCAATCAAATGAAAAGAAAACGATTCGTGAAATTTGAAACAGTTGAAAGAAACAAAGAATTGAAAAAGAAGACCTCCACGAACCAGCCCGCTGTTGGGTTTGTATGCATAAACCGAGACGGGCCGAGGTCTTCGGGTTTAATTACTCGAGAGTTCGCGCGGTTGGTCGCTTCTAGAGTTGATTCAAGACTATATACACGTGAGACCCCCTCAGGATTCGTCGCCCTAATTACGAGCATTAGTCCACCTTGCTAGGAAAAACCACACGCCTTGCTAGCAAGCAGGTCACCCATACACTCCGATGTCACTTTGGTTTTGTCCGGAGCATTCTTCACGATACCATGAGGGGAGGTGGTTGCCATCTGCGCCATACAAACCTGGGCTGTAGGTGGCGTGAGACATCAGATTAACCACTATCAAATTCTTCACATTTCCTTCCGGTTGACCTGTTTAGTGGAGATCTTCCCTGGTTCTTCTCCTGGATGACGAAAACTTTGCCCATTCGCTCTATGACCATTTCCAAGTTTGCCACTAAAGCACGTCACGAAAGGCTACTTCGATCATGAACTGGATGTAACACTTTCAAACGATGCATTAACGATGCATTGTGTGTCAGAGTTTCGCCGTTTAATCCTAAAATTATAGGTCAACTGGATCTACAAAGTTCGGCGCTATCGCAGTCTTGATGGCTTTTGATTAAGGTACGAAATCTGACAGGGCGTGGGTGAATTAGTGATGCACTTACTTGATCAGTGATCAATAAACTAAAAACAGCAACAACAACAACAATTACAAACGGTTTTAGGATCATCATTTCCCATAATATATTTCAAGGGAGAAATCTATCTACAGAACACACTTTGGTTCGTGCCAGATGTTTTGATGAGATCATAGACATGAATAAACATTATATTATTTTGTAAACAGACGATCCCTTTTCATATCAGTTTCCGAAAGAAAACTTGAACACTGAAAAGAAGATAATAATATGTTCAATTATTCATCACTTCTAAACTCGTATGATTCCTTTACTTGTCCATTGATTAATGATTAATTTCCCAAAATTGTTTTCTCTGTGTTTTTAGATTCAGTCGTGTCAATTTAGCCTGGAGCCTGTTTTTATAGTCAAGCCTTTCTCCAGCATGGCTTGACTAAAACAAAACTTCGTGTCACCGCTGCTGTCTCTTTCTTAACATTTGAAGTCTTAATCCAGAATGAATTTTGGTGTAAAGTATTTTTTTTTTGGTCCTCTTGCCTCTAGTATTCGTCTCCCGAGGATTTTTTTTTTTTAATAAACATGATGGGTACACACAGTTATGTGTGCGGAAGTACACTTCCGGTCTTATCACAGATGAACAGGACTAAAGCGATCTGACTTCTCATGCTGGTTAAGCAACAAAGGTATACGATGCAGGACAATCAGTCAATGTTCACGTGAAAGTAAACTACAAACGTGACATTTAAACTTGTTGTAATGTTTACAATCACAGCTTCCACGTTTTCATAATACCATAGAAAGGAATAGACCCGATGACCATGTCATCAAAATATGTGACTGTACAGGGAGCATGAGAGAGAGCAGGGAAGTAACAGTGACAATTAATTCGAAGTAGCTGCTTCTTAATGACATAGTAAATAGCAGTTTTATTTCACAAGACCATCAACTGATGGAAATTAAGGAGGCATCAGCACGATGGAGAGTTATCGTTTTTCTCTACATTATTTTTTTTTATGATGGGAAGATGGATGTGAAGCTTGTGCAATCAGGGAAAAACAGTTTTATGTGAATATTTAGACCCTCAAGGTTTACTTTTATCCTAAATATAACAAAATTTGTAGAGTGCACGGATAAAACGTTCGGCAGATACGAAGACAAGCCTTGCGAGGAGTGGTTGGTAGAGTCCAGTGTTTTCCTTCATCGGACTTGGGAAGAAGTCTACACGGCCATTAGCCCTGCCAAGAAGTATGGGAAACCAACTAGGTGACATAACAGTCAAAGTCCAGGCATGTAATCCTAATTGCTGCATGCAAAAAGGTTGTCATGAATAATACTGTGAAGTGAAATAATTATTTGTGTCTAGTTATGGTTACGAAACTGTAAGGATTTCGAGAAGTCGGAGGTACTGCAGGTGCAAGTATGGTTCTCATCGGAGGTCATGAGACGTATCAACGTAATTTCATCAAAATAAATGTTCGATAGAAATGACAGCGACCATAAATAAAAATCTCATTAAGAAACCGAATTCAGAGCTACATGTCAACCAAGACTCTAGATGGGAGTGCCATTATTGAGGTAACAATATTTCATAATGTGATAATGAAGGAGATTGTCAATTAGCATCCATACATCCATCATCTGATTGCCTCTTCCCATGCTCCAAGAACTGGAATTAGTTCCCATCAACCGAGTTTCTTTTTTGATATATGGCTCACTCTATTCATGGACTTGTAGGATAAGAAGGCTTACGGCTATTTACACACGCAGTAATAAGGAAAGGAGCAGAAGCGAGTCAGTGTCTAAAAGTTTGATGACGTCAGATGACGATGTGACTTCAAGGCATGAATAGAAGCCTACATCAATTATAATGATCTCAGAAAAAAAGGGGATTAACTTGTAACGAGGTAAAAGCAAGTCTTACGAGGATAGCACGATATACAAGCCGATTACCAAGACCTTGAAAGCATAGACTAATTCATCTGCCGCTTCTTGTCTTTGTAGATTCGCCCTAAAACATCCCTACTTCAATTTGCAATCTTTTCAGACATGATGACACATGAATACCACCCATTGTTCTCTCTATCTCTCTCTCTTATCTTTTTTACTGAAAATTTCTGACCGACGTCATCGTTGCTAAAGTGACGTCCAATTATTGTAATGTTCTGTTTATTGTGGCCTATGTTTCTACTTAAAGAGCCCTGGCTATTACATGCGCGAATATAATCCCTGATAGCGCCATGTAGAGCGTTGTACATTGCATTAGCGGTGGAAATGGAAATCAAGCCACAATCTTACAGACGATGACTCGAATAAACATAGTTTATACTCTAAAGTGTTACGGATTTCCAGATCGTATGTATCAATCCAATCTATATACCAGAGTAGTTCAGTCAGGGCTCGACACTAACGGTGGCCCGGTGGCCCGAGGCCACCAAAAACGCACGTCGGGCCACCACAATTTTAGAAATGAAGAATTTGGTGGCCTGATCGGGCCACCAAAAAAGGTCAGATGTTTGCCTTTGGGCCACCAAAAATAAAAGTTAGTGTGGAGCCCTGGTTTAGTTTACACAGTAGACTGTAAATTGTTTAACAGTCTTTTAGGTTTTCATCAGAAAGAAGTTATAAGATTCTTCTTCAACATTTGCGGGCAAGATATACTGGGTATGCCATTCATCCAATCTTGTGAAAGGTCCTTTCATGTTGGAGTATAGTAGCACCTTTTTTCATGGTAAAAATCGGAAAATAAAACGGGCAGAATACGAACACTGCTAACAAAATTATTTGACTATCGTTGATGAATGATCTATTTCAAATATCAGCAATTTTTAGATCAGCAGTCAGGAGAGGGTACAGAGAACCAATGATCATTATCATCGTTACACATTACGGAGGTAGAATCGAAACGTGAAAGGTTACCTTCTCCAGTGACTTGTAATGAGAGCAAGAGAATACTATGCCTCTCCCTCTCTCTCTAATCGAATAGAAATGATGTCACGAGCCTGTCTTGTATACACTTTCTGCCGCTATGGGTAAATATTTGACAGGGCCCCTGTGTGTCGCAGAATTGAATATTTGATATCCCAGCAGCCGACTCGTAATATCACTATACCGGGTTTAACAACACACCATGAATACTATGCTACGTACGACCCAGCGAAGGTAAGATAGTGACAGACAAGTTAGGGTTCCGTACGTATAGCCGATGCGCACGTTGAATGGCTCGTTGCTGCTGCTGTTATTGTTTTCTTATCAAAGGAAGAGCATGCAAGTAAAAGTATCATCCACGACAGAAACAACCGAAGTTGATACAAACACCAGTGCGTCCCAGAGACCTTCATATTTACTTCTGTTTACTAGCAAAATTTCGAAGTTTTAAGCCACGACCTACATCTAATGGCCATGGGAATCGTGTGAATTATTACAGAGTAAACGAAACACTTTTCTATAATGCTCATGATCACTCAAAATATAGAAGCCAAGGTGAATCTCATGGCGAGTATCTGCCAACAGCTATCATCGTAATAACTTAATCATTATCAACATTACATACTATATATAGCATCATAAAATCGCGCGATAATTTTTGTATATCGAATTGATGTGATGCTTGTTTCATTTTCCGCTAGATGACGATAAAACAAATGAATAAAGACAATCTCCTGTAGCTTTCTGCAACACGCATTTTCACATCCATAGGTTTCTATTAAGTGACGATATAACATATTTCAAACAGATGTGGTTTTCGCAAAGGCAATAAAAATAAACATATAAGTTACAATTTGAACCACAGTTTTCTCGCTATCTTGATATGCATTACTAAAAAACACAAACCCAAGCTGTAACGGAAGTGAATGACCTTGGTTCCCGTTCTTTGGTTGATTGAAGGAAACGCCATTTCCTGTGTGTAGGACCACAGGTAGTAACACGGAGGTCAATTCTTTTAAACTTGGAAGAAGTTTCAGGTCAGTTGTGGACTCTGTGATCCATTGATATCAGTTTATCCATTGATATCAGTTTATTCGTAAACTTAGTATCACTTAGCAGCAAGGTGTGGGAGGTAATATAATATCTAATTTATGTCATGTAACATGCGAGGGCTAAAGAATACTATATCTTACAATGGACTATGATCCCAAAGACGAAGGTTTGTTATTGAAGAAACGCAACGTACATCGAAAAGAGTCGGTTTGTAGATTTTTGTCCCTGTGTTACATATACAGCAAAGCAACGGGAAAACAGTCTACGTTACAACTTGTTATAGAGGGTTCTTTGATGTAGCCCAATATAAGATTCACGAAAAGTAGGTCTAAATATAGTTTATTTCAATACAGCTGCAGACATTGAATACTATGCCATGTAATTCAGTGATATCATAAACATGCAAATACTCTTTTCACGTGATCACGTGATCTGACATCTGTCAAAAACATAGATCATGATTTAATCACATGACAGATAGCCCGCAAAGGGGAACCATAATCATCTCACATCGATCGTACGTGTGTGAAGGGAGACCGCATACAAAGGCAACACATTATACATACAGAGTACCAGACTGCTCCTGATATCGTCCGCTGACGATTTCCTCACGAACATGTCATGTTCCTTTTGTTTTACGCCCTCTTGTCACGAACATGTCACGAACATGTCATGTTCCTTTTGTTTTACGCCCTCTTGTCAATTATGTGAGACATGATCCTGATGATGGTTTACAGTTTGATGATTTTGTCCACGTGAAATATCGGGTGTCAACCTAATGCACCGATAATTCATAACTGCGACGAAACAGTCATGGAAGATGTAACTATCTCCACGTAAATCATTGATAATGAGATGGCGCGCTGACTACGAGGTAATCAATAGGAGACTTTATTTCACTATATAAGAAGCTTTATGAGGCAAGGAACATGGGAATTATATCTGTAAGAAGATGCAAATGAGGAAATATATACAGTGGAATGTTACACGTACATACAAATAGAGACATGAGCACACACACACACACACACACACCCACACACACACACACACACACACAGATAACTGTCAAACAAGATGGGGATCTGGTACGATAGCGTCAACTATCTGACTTTCGAACGTATTTGCAAGGATATCAATTCTTGGAACTTTATACCTTCCAATTATGACAGGTAGGATAACGTTTCATTCGAACTGAGCTCCCTCTATACCAAAATTACATTAGCAATAAACCAGCGAGCTGTAAATTTAAATGTTATTTCTAGATTATGGTAAAGTGTAAGAATATGATTTAGGCGATTCCAAAGTTGAAACGTTTTATGAGTATGATAGGCCTAAAACACAACGAAAAAGAAAAAAAAATGTTGTTGTTGCAACTCACTGAAAACATTACATTAATCCATGTACACAATATTTCATGTAATGTCATGTTGAGTAGTCGCGAATGCAAATAAAAATAGGAAACAAGAGATCGGTAGGTTGAAATGAAACCCACACCCGCAAGCATATCAATCAAAGGTGAATGGGAAAAACGTACGATGACTCCCGTCTACTCAAACTCCTTTCCATGGATTAATTTTAAAAATCTCACGACAGCTATCATAGTTGTCTATTGAATGGAGCTAAGAATGACACTTACCTGTGACACAGTGAGATGATTGGAGCATGCACGAAGAGCCCAGAATCAAGACATGAAAGAAAGAAAAGACATTAACCATTATCAATACACACATTGATTCAACATTTATGGCATTATACTTTCTGAAAATTATAGGCAATGAGTAGCAGACAATTAAAGACATACTTTCACCAAGGCACGCATTACTGTGCAGCAACACGTTTGTACGTGCATAAGTAGATAAGTTTTATGTTTTGTATACAGGTTGGTATATTTGTGTTTGTATTATACCGTAATCATATCCATGTATTTCAGAATCATAGTCATGGAGCTAATATTTTGTTGTATAAACAGAAACACACATACACACACACATCCACAGACCTACAATATATATCTTTGTGTGTCTGTGTTTGTACGTATATATCATGTTTATATCAAGATTATATTATTTATAAATTCTGAGGTGTAATGGCAGTCTCTGGTACTTTTGCTCAGTCACAATGGACAAATTTACAACAAATTAAACATAAAATTCAGATCGATTCAATCTGTCTGTTTTATTTCAGCATAGTTTCTATAACGTTGGTATTGATATTGATACTGATCTAACAATCATCACGTTCCGTATAATAAATTCGATATTTCTAATGAGCAAAAAATGTATTGTGTTTAAAATGTTTCACATTCAGATGCGACTAAAAACATGGCGTTCGTATTATCAAAACACTTGACACAGTGCCAAACGGACTGATAGTGATATCGCAGCCCGAGTCTCGCCCGTGATCCTGTCTTTCGTCTCTTGATCATTTGATATCTGTCTGGAGATTTCATTTCCTATCAAAAAGAAATTAACATGTCTGGTGGGCTTGAAGTAATGAGCAAAGCCGAGATGCACTTTGAGATTTGTTCGTCCTATTTTCAACTGTCATTTGATGACAAACGAGAACTTTACACATAGGTGCATTAAGTATTATATAGGTAGTCATGTCCAGTCTTGTTAATATACACCATATAGTTGAACCTTCCAGTTTTTGAACTTGTGAAAATAAAACGGAACAAATGAGAAAAAATAAAATCGTACCCCTTTTTTCTGAGTGTTTGTAGACTTTTCTATTGGAAGCTACATTAAGGACAGACTTTCATGGAGTTTTTGAATACGTCGGCAAAGTATAGAATAAGAAACATATGATGATTACAATAAGGACACTGACAGATATACTGACAGACTATACCGTCTTACTTTTTTTTATCACTTTCCTTGAAATGAATGATTCGCTTTGAGATCACTTCAAGCTCTCTAGTTCGAGGAGTTGTGGAAATCAATGACATTATGATTTTAGTTATGAGAAAAAGATGGACTTGTTAAAGGAAATCGTATGGTAGGATATTGATGATATTACATAAATCACATAATTTTGGTGATACTTGTCATACATTTTTATTTGCATTACATATACTTTATTTACATTACATATATTTCGCATGTAGTGCACGACACTAGTTTAGTTCAGTGGGCCCTATGTGATTTTTGGAATGATGTATCATATCTTTCTGTAAAGGTGAAGAAACAGAATGCCAATGATTACAAATCCACATCACCTTTTGCCAATCAAATACAGGTGACATCAATGAACTTTAAAAGGGATGGTACAGTATTTGTGGAGATGAGGATGGGCTTTTAACTTTTTGCAAGATACCTAGAAACAACTTATGAAATAGTACAAAGCATACCATTCTAAGAGGAAGTTTAAAGTTTTTGTTTTTTGATGAACATCAGTTTTGGAATGGCTGAGATATCCAAAACAAAGTGAAACAAAGCTATCCTAATAAAAGGTGGGTCCCACCTGTTAGAGTCACTCTGTTTTGGATATCTTGGATATTTTTAAACCAATTTTCATCAAATAAACGTTGAATTCCTTTTGGAATTACATGTTCTTTCATATTTCATAGGAGATTTCTCATTATCTCACCAAAAATGTTGGAAACCTGAAGTTATGTCTCATCCAAAACTATACAATCCCTTTACGTGATAATGTCATTAAAGATATTCCTGAAGCTGTATGCCGCAGAGACCGTAATCATTCATTAAGATACAATGTGAAGTGCGGTAAAAACGAAGAGCGAGTCTGCAGTCAATTCAACTCCATGCCGTATTCCATGATTTACATGAGAGTTTTCTGAAGATAGTGAAGGCAACAGTCCATGATGTACTACTATAAAGTAAGTGCAACAAATAAAATCTTCCATATGAACAATCGGTGCTACTTTAAAAGCGAGTTCAACTAAGATCTTCCTTCTACATCAACTTCTAAAACTCTTGTGCATATTGTCTTTACAAAAATGAAATGAAAGCTTGTCTTTATCAATTTTGATTTCGCCATTTGATAATGTCGTAGATGTTTAATGCCATGGCGGACAGAAATTAAATTACACGAGAATCTCTATGGTCTGGAAATATTCCCAGGTGAATAAATTTGTTTGGCAATATTTCTTAGTTTGATTAATGGAAATTTCCCAGACCTAATTGTGGCACCCTTAGGCATACCATTCGCTGGTGTATGATAAGGAGTACCTTTCCTTTCGTGATAGAAGAAAGAGAAGTTATGAAGAGGCCGGACAGGGAGGAGAAGCCGACGGATCAAGACAGTGGAAGGAAGGTAAGAACAACCATCTGAGGGTAGACATACCCCTAGCCACATGGCCGCCCGATGCTCCAGAAATCAAATTACCCAAACGATGGCGTCTTATCATAAAATGGGTGGGCAGGTAGTGTATCGCCAATTAGTGGTGTAGGCGCTAACTGAATTAAGTGTGCATGTATGCAAGCTGGGTCAAGAGAGGACAAAATTAAATCAAAAGGTCAGAGAATGTCTCGATCAAACCATTCCATGAAATATCTTTGTCCTCTCTCGCCATGATAATAGGCCTACATAAGTTGTCCGTTATACCGAATAATACATGAGCAACATGGAATGTAAAAGTTCATCCTTATACATAGGACTTTAAGTAACATTATTTGGTACTGAAATGATAGAATGAAGCGATTTTTACAATAGAACCGTTAGTCATGTCAAGTCACAGTCATTCAGACGGCTTGACGGTAGGAGTGCAACGGTATATCCACGCCAGTCATCAATATTGTGGCTTAATGAAAAAAGAAATAAATACATCTTCTCGTAATACCTCCTACGTCAAACGCATTTTTTTTCAAATACAAATTTTAGCAGGTGATAAATGCCTTGCACGTCACGTCACATCACGTGATCTAAAAGCTTCCTGGTTACAATCATTAATGAACCATGACTCTGTCCTTTTGCTTTCTATCTTAAGGCGAACACTGACCGAAATACATTTTAACTTTTATTTAATTTGCCGGAAACTTTGTAAGGGCCAATTACTCCTATTACATCTTTGTCCTCATCGAGTTATTTTCTTGTGTGCGTGCCGGCACAACCAGCGGGCAACCCTGCATGGTCCTTATCATAATTCAAAGTTGCAGAGTCACGAAGTATGGATTTGCACTTTTTGACTCTTTTTACTTATTTATTTCTCTCTCCTTTTTTTTTGGGGGGGGGGGTGGGATATTGTTGAATGCCTCATGTTCGAATTGGAATTCATCCAAGAATCCTTGCTCATTTTAAGCGGTCTCCTTTCTTTCTTGTCCTTCTCTTATTGTTGTTGTGTTTTCTTCTATTTCACCATTTTTTCTTAACTTCGTTTAAATTCTTCCCTTGTTTCCATCTTGGAGACATTTTGAAAAATTGTCAGCCGCAGGAAATATTCCACATTAAAACGTGAAATAGGCACGCAGTGAGATTCAAATGAGTAAGCGGGTAGCTAGGGAGGTATGATACCCAAAGTGGGTTTCTTCCGTATGTTTCTCCCATTCGTAATCCGTCATCTTTCCCCTGGATGAGATGAGACGGTAGTTGTAAGGCAATTTGACATGTAAAGTTCATGGGATGACCCCCGCCTTAGACAGGAAGAAAGAGCGATGTGGATCATCCCTGTCATTTACCCTCAACGATTTCATCATGGCACTCTCCTGCGTATTATCTTATGCCGATGTGCACATGTGGTATAGAATAATGACAACATACGAAACGAGATATAATTGTATATAAGAACGATGCCTGTATACTTCGTTTTCTTTTGTCTATCTTACAATAATTTCACAACATAGTAGACGGTATAGTCGAATGGGACAATGGGTAGAAAAGAAATTGATGCAAGAATGAATGATCGAAGTGGTAGAGAGAAAGCGATAGAGAAGGAGAAAGAGGGAGAGAAAGATAACATACAGGTAGACAAAATAGAATTCTTTGAGAGTCATATTGAAGAGACCCATCAGAAAAACGCCAAGAGAAACTGATGGTATAAAGCACTGCAATTTACCGTTAGTACATTTTGGAGCGCGGTGATCCATCAACCGTTCACTATTCAGCTTTCTTCATGTCTCCCGCAGAATTTCCTAATTGTTGCTATTTTGTGCAGGACACGAAATACTTGATCTGTGAAGAGTAGCGAGAAGGCATCGATTTCACCTGTCTCATAAAATGTAGTCTGACAATCGTCTGATATTAAGTCCTATACATGTTAGAGAGACTCGTATTCCGAACTCTTTCGATATAGGAGCAGTAAAATAAGTGACATTAGATCTGTACAGCAGCGGAAGATGATTGCACAAACGATAGCACTCACTTTTTCACATAATTGCTTCTTTGCTGATATACCGCTGTTCATCTCTCACTGCTGTATGGCTCTTTAGCTATCTCTTCATCTATCACTCTCACTACTCTAATATCAAGCATGTCTTTGCGCTGTTATTTCTTTCGTTACTTAGCGACTATCACTGGTTATTAATGTCGATGTTTAGATATTAATTGCTACTGTGCTGTTATAGAATTGAATTTGATTCGAATGTTTTCTCCTGATTATGTTCATGTCTTCAACTTCCTTCTCTTTTTCTGTAGAAATATGGTTAATTATTATTGTTATTGACTACTGTGGCCATCATAATATGCACATGATTTATTAAGATGTCTTTCGAGATACTTCTATCTAGTAACTAGAATATTTTGCTCGCTTATGATTATGTTGTTTTACGAAGAAAATTGAGACGCAAAAAGCAAGATAACCAGACATAGAGACAGCAACAGAAGAAAACTCTTGTGAGCTTTCGACTCCTTTTGCGCCTAAGAGTTCACAGCTATTTTAATACCATTTATGTATAATAATGGTGGACGGTATAATAATTTGTGACTCCCTTCGAGTTGCACATCTTCCACAAATGCAGGGAACCTCTTGTAATGGAAGATTGCATATTAAAGGGATAGTACAGTATTGGTGGAGATGAGAATTGGGCTTCTAACTTTTTGCAAGATACCAAGAAAACACTTATGATATAGTACAGAGCATACCATTTTAAGAGGAATTCAAAGTTTATTTGATGAAAATCGGGTTTGGAATTAATGAAACATCCAAAAACAAAGTGAAACAAAGCGATCGTAATAAAGTGTGGGTCCCACACTTTATTAGAATCGCTCTTTTTTGGATATCTCAGCCATTTCAAAACCAATTTTCATCAATTTAAAGTTGAATTCCTCATAGAATTACATGCTCTTTCATATTTCATAAGAGGTTTCTCATTATCTCACCAAAAAATGTTAGAAACCTGAAATTAGGTCTCAACCATAACTGTACGATCCCTTTAAGGTCGTCAAAACCAGAGTTTATTATATAGAAAAACTACCGGGAGCTCCACTTTGGGATTTAATCATAGAGTGGGTTGATCCAGAAAAACAGTTAACCTTATTTACTCGTGCTTAGGGTCGGGAGTGATATATTCCTGAATGCTCCTTTGTTTAATGGAATTCACACAGACATAGTTTGATGCATGAGATACATTACACACACACATACACACACACACACACACACACACACACACACACACACACACACACACACACACACACACACACAATTGACTCACATGTGTATCTTCTTTTTCTTCCACAGTATCTATTGTAGGAACAAACAAATAAGGATCCTTGAATCATTGTTGTAGTATATTTTAAGGAAATAAATTATCATCATCGTGTCTGTATGTGTGTTGATAATCATTATTTCACAGATTATCTTATAATATCACTCTTCAATCAGATTGCTGGGTTGGTTTTTTTTCCCAGGTTACTCCATTGTTCACATATTGCCACGTCAAGGTATTTTCCTGTTAGAAGCCGGCATCAGTGGCAGTAACAACGGCTCTGTAAAGGCAAATTGCATCCAGCATACTGTACGTATCAGAAACTTCCGGAATGGAATATGCGACCTTGAAATATGAGTATACACCTAGAGCCCGCAATTCACTGTCAACTAGACAAACAAAGAGACAGATGGTCGGCAATGACATGCACCGATATGTACGGGTATATGGGAGGTTACACCGTGTAGGTACGTTCATCCAAAGCTAACTCAAAGAACACAGACGAGGATGGCAAGGTAACGTCAAGCATAAAAACACGAAAATATAACAGCTCAGTGTGTTATTGTGTTGACGCCCATATAGACAGCCTCACCGACACGTTTAGCCTCTTCTAGTCGCCAGGGATCGTACCCTAGACGAGGTCATCGTACCGGAAGTAGATGGAGACCTTCCACACTGACTGCGCAATGCATGTAGCCTCGTCACACACGGGTAAATGATATTACAGGACCGGCTTGTGTGTTTCAGTCTCGACAGTTGGCTACTGCTATGAAGACAGGCCACTGTCAAAGGCGTCGTTTAGCTGTTTAACAGGTTTTCAATGCATAAAGGGTGTAGTGAAAAATGTGATCTAATTCAATACATTCTGGTCATTTTTCTCCGTAGCTTTATACTCAGTACAAAAAAGCAACAACAACCATATTTGAGAAAGCTACTTCATTGTCTAGGACCATCTGGCATGCTATGGCAATTCATACATATCGAAACCATCGAGCATTCCTCTTCAGGGATTTTTCGAAAACTTCTTTGCCAGGAGAGCTCTCCACTGGTTTCACATTAAGATAATATTATATTGTCTCCAGAATCAAATCGATTATTTATCACGGCATGTGTCATTTCTTTCCTATTTTCTGTAATAGCGTTTAAAAGGTCTATGTATTTGCACACGCATGCATACTAAGACATGATGATCACACAAGACCGTTTCTTTAATCTCCTAGGCACATGGGTGTAGATGAATATCGGAACAGTCGAGAATTAGAAGAATTGTGAAGGATAATGTTTGAGAGAGAAATCAAGACATAATTTTTGTGATGTTTAAAATTCAATTCAAAACCTTGATCTACATCGTTTTGTGTGTGGATTCTTGGACCTTGTAGACATACAAGCTTGTACGTCACAGAACAACAACCTCGAAGAATTGTCATAAGAACCCGCAGTATACCAACATAGAGAGATCCTATTTCCTTCCCTCTCTTTCTCCTTCTTTTGTCCTTCTCCCTGAAAGACAATCAGTTATTGTGTTGCAACGAAAGTGATTCTAGGTTATGGAGTTCTCATTTCTTTTGAATAATCGTATACCCCTCTCCCTCGAAAATGTAAACAATGACAGACGTTTGAATCGTCGAATATCATGAGCACGGAACAATTCATATTCTGATAAGCAATTGCACTAAGAGTCCTAGTAGTAGTCTCTTTTTCATTTTCTCTTTTCTCTCTCTGTCTCTTCTATTAGAAGCACAATTTATGGGGTGCAAGTCACGAGTCATACAGCTCACGAGTCATACAGCCTCGACACTATAGGCAAATAAAGCCCATGTGTCCGACATTAGGCAAACAAGGCCCACAAGTCCGACACTAAGCAAGGCCCATGAGTCCGAAACTAGACAAAAAAGGCCCATGAGCTTAAAACTCTATACATCACGAAGCAGAGGGATAATCCTCGATTTATGCTGCCCAACAAGGGCACAAAGAGAGATACCGGTATAGTCTGAGTTGTTCCAACACGCTTAGGGATTTAACTTTAACATGGGAATCGAAGTGGCATAGAGTTAATTGCAAAAATGGAATTAATAATGATAGTAATAATAAAAATAACCGGCTCTCTCTTACTGTCCTTTTTTTTTGTCAGCCACCAATGTACTTTCAAAGTTCGAGCGAATAAGACCCTAACACGAGAGAGTAAAACCAGTGAGTAATAGCATAAAGCAAAGAGACATTTTAAGCAAAGATGCACTTTCTCTGCCATGAATATTCTTGCCAGTCTACGCCTAATGTGTTTGTGCTCGTGAATAAAGTAGGACAAGTAAAAGTAGGCTAGCAATATATCTTGGTAGTTCTTTTACTTCTTCCGAAAACAATTTCACAAAATGCAATTTTGGACGATTTCAACTTCGAGAAACAAGACAAAAAATATCACACTTTCCTGATATTGAATTTTACTGACTAGCCATCAGCAATAGGCTGACTTGCATATCAGTTATCTATCGGATTTTTTTTTATACGCTGTTTCGTGTGTGGGCGTGTGCGTGTCTGACATGAAGCCCTATACATATTGAACAGACTACAATCTGTTCAATAAAGAAAAAGCATAATTTGTTGTGTTGCGAATGCAACATAACATGTTTTGCGTCTCTCTTATGTGTAAGGCCTCTATAAGACGGGAGGAAAATTGACATTGTATCCTGTAATAAGACTGGGTAATCTGCCCTTCCCCTTTTCTTCCGCTTTGTTTTTGTCGTATATTGCGTCCACACACAAATAGATGGCTCTTGAATTGCACTTATCATATGATACACACACATACAAAATATATACAATTGAATGTATGATAATCATATTTTATAATAATAAGCGTTATTCTCTTGATCTCCTGGAGGTCTTGCGAATCTTGTAACTGTCTTTATTTATTAGTCAGTCAAACAGTATTCATGGAGTTTCTGATCAACATACAATTGTAGACTACATCTAGTAATCAAATAATTATCATATTACAAGTAATAGTCTCACCTTATTGTGATGATTCACTTCTATCTCACGGTGAAGGAAGGAATAAACTACTCATAGCTCAAAAAAGAAGAAGAATCTAATGAAACAGGGAGATTGAAGAGTTTTAAGACCTGCATTTGGGCAGATCTTAAAAAGTCCCAAGAGATGAGATACTTTGAACATGATTGAGAAGTTCATTCTGCAGCAACTGTCAACCATGCGAATGGGCCCTATCACTCCAGATTTTTGCTTTTTATTATCCCCAAGATGTCAGTGTTGGAGGATCTGCTACTTTGTGAATGAGATGGATTGGGGCAGAATTGTGTACACAATGAATTCAAACAACAAAACGTTGCAATTATATCATTTCGGTCTTTTGTTTTGGTCAGTGTTATATCATGTTCGACACACATTTGTTTATCATGTAAACATGAACGCGCATCACCTTTAGACTATTGTATATTAGTGTACTTGGTGGTAGGAAGAAGAAATATAGGCCTGGCTAATATCAAATGACACGCAACACTAGGGGTTTTGCATGCACCTAATTTTTCATTTGCACGGTTATGTTAAAACGGCTTTGGGCAGTATTTCATAACTGAATTCGTCATCTTCGATCGAATAATCGGATCTCCGGCCGAACTTCGGATTCAACTGTTGCCTTATGTGTGTAGAAGCTGACGCCAATTTTAGCACGTGGGTTTGTATGAATTTTTCTCACGGCTTCTTTACTAGGGATGACCTAGTAACTATTCCGCCGTAAATTATCTTTCGTAGCCAATCGGTGGCAGGAAGTACGGAACCTGTGCTAAATGTATAAGTGCACTGCGGACCGATCTTACAGACACGGAAACTGCGAGTACTGACCGTGACTAATGACGTAGAGAATGACTTTAACTAGACTTTTCATTTCTTTACTTTTTCAACCAACGACTTGATGATCGTCGTGTGGTTGTAACATATTGGCTTTTACAAGGTCATCTCATCAGAATGACAGAGTGAGAAAAAAAGAGGGATTACAATGAATGTGTCAGATGGTGATCTTCTGCGTGTTGGCAAAATATCAATTATTTCCGCGAATTGTGTTATGTATAGTGGACCATTGTGCTTGTTTACCACCGACTCGATGATTGTAATGCGTGGTTGTGGCATGTTGGCTCTTTACAAGGTCATCTAACATATCTAATTATCATGAGAGACTTAGAGAGTACAATATCAGTGTCACATTGTGGCCTTCTACGTGTTTGCAAACTATCAATTATTTCCTCACGTAGACCCTGTATCAAGTAGATCCTGTTGCAGCATTGAGATACTGCACATCAATTAGTACCTAAGAGATGCTTGTGTAAATTGGGTTCATGGGATCTACCAATCATCACGCATGTCATGCTGCTTGCACTATATAATCATGGAGCTGTTGTAGCTCCATGACACAAGCTAGTGAATTCTGCATGCAAACAAAACGATATCGGAAGTGCTGGTAAATTAAACGCCCACTCTTCCTGAAAAAAAGTTTCGCAGAAAGAAACATTAAACATCAAGCCCACAATTGGCTTTTGATAGAATGAAGTCGAATTGGCGCAATTGCATATATTCCGTGAAATTTGGACACAAAATATGAAAGTTTATGACGTCATATATTTTCATAAATCAGTACGCAACCACAGTTTGCAACCACAGTGTGAAACCACATTTTCATAACGTCAAAAGTCTTCCATTAAACTGTCAACAAATCGTTAGCGATTCTCTCCTCTCTTTATGGTGTGGAATCAAAATGAATAACATCTAACCATACGAGAAACATGCATGAAATTATTATAGTTTTATAGTGAACAACGATGATTTTCAGGCAGGAAGAAGTTGTGGGCGTTGAGATGTTGTCAAAAACAACAACCCATGCACCTAAAAATGGGAATTTTCTCTGCTCTTCTAGTATGCGATTACGACCAATTTCATAGTGAAAGGTGCGACACTTTGAAATGCAATAAACTCAACATTAGTCACATTCGGAAAATTCTACCATGAACATATTGTCGAACTGCCATTTTGGTTGGTTTCGTCACTTATCTCAATTCTTTGCTTAAGAATAAACACTCTTCTTGTGAAGTCGATATCCTAAATGGGTGATAAGTACAAATGAGGGAAGTATAAAAAGTTTGTTCATTGCAATTAGAGAACTTTGAGATGTCAGGCTTGCTTGAAGAGAGCATCACATCGCCAACGTGTTTTGCTATGTAAACAACAGTGAAAAGTAGAATAGCAGGATCCTCTGCATCCCAGAGTCAGCTACAATACTTGCTGGCCATAGAGGAGAGACTGAGCTTTGTGGACACAAACGTTACGTCGTATAATTGGGCATCAGGTACAAACTCGTTGGACCCAGATAAAAGATAACAGACAAGAGTGGATCCGCGCCGCTTACGGCAGGAAAAGGAAAGGGATATTTCACAGGAGGAAATCTGATTGTTATCGTTTGATATACTGGGGAAGAAAAACAGAGTGGGGTCTGAAAACAAGGAATATTTCTCTTGGATTTTGTCCGTTCTGTCTTGCGTCATACCTCAAATATCTGTGTTATTCTACAGTCTCTTTCAAAACAGAAACAAAATGACTGTTTCTTCCTCAAAATATTCCTGTTCCTTGATTTTGGGTAAGAGAAGTCGTCTCATTCAACGGTACGAAGCTGTCACTCTGTATATATTATCAATTCTACCAGAACTGTTAGGATCTTCGACCCGCACCATCTCGGGTCACAGTGTGTCTGTTTAGGAACCAGCTAAGGTGAAGGTTTTCCACTATTATTACCCTCAGATCGGTCAATATTTGTTTTATAAGCAGAACAGCTATTGACTTCACAGAAGCATTCGTCTCTCGAGGCTTTTGCAGTTTGTTTCTTTGTTTGCTTGTGTGTCTGTATGTGTGTGTGTGGGGGGGGGGGGCTACGACAATAAGACAAGCACAGTTATTATCTGAAGTTAATGTTACATATTCCTTTCATACTTTTTTATCTATTTTTTACTCTCTTTTTTTTTCAAAAACGAATGTGAAAATAGAAACAAGGACAACGACGGAAGAATGCACTTTCGCACTTTTTTTTTTCTCCGAGTGCTGTTCTTTAATTTACTTTCAGCGTTGAGTTGCGCTGAGTTGTGTAAAGCTGCGACTTTTGCAAAAAAAAAAAAAAATGTAGACATATCCACAGAAGAAGCCAATACATGCACTTTCTGAAAAAAAAAAAAATTATCGCAGCCTTAGCAGACCCGTAATAGGAAACATGCCTTTTCATGTTGCAAAATCGTCATTTAATTAATTGCAATTAAGCAACAAATCAAATTTCCCCCAAAAGCACATTCCTCAAGAGTAGAATTAGTGAGACGCAGGTTCAGTGAAATTTCTAAAGTGCATTTCAGTTCCGAAAAGAGCGACAGTTATAGTTTTGGAGCCTGCAATGATAACATCTCGATAGCTTATCCAGCTGTTGTATCAGACAAAATGTTACAGTGCGCATCGAACAAAATTCAACAAGAAAGATGAAAACCTTTAACAACAGAAACAGTGAACTACAATGTAACATTCCTCGAGTGTTCGGTACAACTCCGTGTACAAAGGAAACTTGAGAATGAGAACGACATAGAACAGGAGCTATATTGATATCATTGTCCATACCATACATATACATACAGACACGCGATCCTATACAAATTGCTCTGGATACATTTTATAAATTGCATCTCATTTCTAATGCACATGACCTTTTCTTCTCGTGAACAAATCGTAACAATCTAAATGCAAGCTACAGATAGCAGCTGCTATACCATGGACTGGGTATGGCTTTGCAATCTAATAAATGTCTAATTTTTTTTTTTTCGTTTGGCATAAATAATCAACCCTGATTGACAAAGAAAAGAAAATATTGTGGATGATATTCATCAACGCTGTAATTGGAAAGCACATAAAAGAGGTACAGTATGCCAAAGCACTTAGCTAGAACTGTCCACCCGTCATGAACATTTCCTTACAATGGTAACAGTTTCAGAACTTCTCCACACACACACACACACACACACACACACACACACACACACACACACACACACACACAAAATCCCCCAGAATAGTTTTATTATGTTGGATACTGACCAAGACCCTGTTGATCAATTTGTATTGGGATAGTTCCCTACTGGCAAGAACAAAGTGTTCCACAGTGTATGAGTCACAGTGTGAACACAGTGTGAAATCATCTTCACACTGTTAAATTCGAGCGTTGTCACAGAGTCGACTATGTGACCACACTGTGACCACACTGTGGGACACTGTGTTCTTTCCAGTAAGGTCTTGTCTTTAGAAAATCCCATTCATCAATTGTCCGTGTGTTGAGAAGGATTTAACTGTCTTGGGCATAGCATCTTGACCTGGTTTGATGCAGCGTCTGACATTAATGTCTGTAAGGTGGCATATGTTTACCACAGAACGCAAAGGATCTTGGGATATTACTTTCGAATATCACAATACGTGCCGGTACTTGAAACTACGGTTTTATCACTGTGTCTGAGAGGTAAACTGTTCATATGCTTCTTATTGAATGACGCATTAAAGTCCTAGCAAGTGTGTGGGTGAGCAGATAATGTTGATGGCAAAATAAATTTGGAAAAATTCATTCTTAAACAATGCCATAATTAACCAAAGGTGGTCTTCTTTCTTCTCATTTTGTATGGTTTGCGATCAGTAACAAAATCTATGAAAGAGAAGACGAAATATGGGGGACGTTTCCATGGTTACCGTGTGGTGGGAGACCGAGCAAGTGCTCCCTACGTGTATGGTCTGCGAGTCAGCATGCATATCATAAACTGATCCATCTTCACTGCATTGACACAATCAATTTAGATGAAAATACAGGCTGGATTTCACGCTACAGTTTCGGTTACAGCGACCCAGTCGTTTGCAGTGAGATCGGAAGGTGGCGAGATCAAATTCGCGAGGCATCCGCAAAAACATCCTGTATAGGCAGTTCTCTTGAATGACCTATGCACTAACAACGTTATATGATTCTCTGTAAATTGAAACTCTATGGATATTCTGGGACCGGAGTATAGAACCATCCCGGTGAAGGGCGCTTTTATCAACATGGATCGGATATTCATTTGAACAATACAAACTCGTCTGCGATATATTTTGTGGTCAATTGGCTGCCCAGCAGAATGCATACACGGACACACACAAGCACACACACACACACACACACACACACACACACACACACACACACACATAATAATCTTGTCTGCTTCTCTCTCAAAGAACAAAAGACACTGTTGTTTTTATTTCCTGGCGATGTATTGACATGAAAACTGATCTTAGCAAAATGGCGGGGAAATTTTCTGTCGGTGCACTTTAGATGAAGTTCATCAAAACCAAGCCATTAACCTGCTCGCATTGCAATATAACTATACCATGTGCAGACAAATCTATAGGCCTTCACTTGCTAGCTTTAGCTCACCGCCAGAAGGAAAAAAAAAAGAATTGTAACGGCAGATAGAAGCGTACTTCTGCTTTGGAAAGGACGGAAACATCCTTGAAACCTGAGTCTTCGTGGACGAAGCTTTCAGCCAAAGCCCGTATACAATATGGCGGCAAGCACTGATGTTCACACTTCAAAACAATATGCATTCCTGGATTGATGGATTTGTTTGACCTTTTGCAATATTCTGGTCTTTCGATGTGTACTTAACACTCGACATGTCAGCAGGATAAACGACATGTGATTTTCTTTTTATCTCATTAGTGTGGCGGGTTTACGCATTTTCCCTGATTTCCAATGCACTAGCAACTGTGCTGACTTTGAAGTGTGTGGGTTTTTTTTTCACACATATCCCATAGGACGTAAGGAGGTAACGAGTGGCGTGTACTAGGAGATACTATATTATATTGTAGCTACGTATTTCCTTTTCCTACATCAGCTTTACGCTGTTCTGGAAAGATATATAAGTTTTCAAAGACTGCAACCAGATGCAATTGGAGCGAAATGCTGGAATGAGATACCAGCTCCTATTTAAAGAGTGTCCAACTCCAATCTTTGAAACGTAAATTAATCTAAAATGTTTTTAATCCAAAGTACAATTGAGTAACTCTTGTAATGATCTGCAGGGGTTTGGTGTTGTTGTTGTTGTTGGTATGTTTCTTTCTTATTTTGTTGCTTAGTGTAGATTTCTTTACCTGTGGTTGAACTCTGTAGGGCCTACATGTATTTTTCGTTTAATTGCATATTGCATCCTATCTATTGTAAGGAAATCAGCTTCAATAGGTCTCATAATATGGCATTTCTTATCTCTCACTTGTTATGCATATTTTTCTCTTCTGTTTGTCCTGTAAAAGTGATTTTTTTTTTTAGAATGTGGGATACTAAAAATGAATTGAATTGATTGAATAAATGAACTTAATGAGTATAAAAAGTATGCCAGCTTGCAATTGGCTCAACGTGTCAAAGCTGCGTGCTAACCACAAGTTGGATGTGAAGATGTAATAATATCATTATAAACATGAATTTACTGATGGTCCATGGGCGAAGAATACCGGAAACACAATCCAGAACCTCCCTATAAGTGAGACGTGTGAGTGTTTTACTGCAACATCTCCTGTTCGTTCTTGAGAATACACCTCTCTGCGCCCTCACCGATAACCCAGCATTCAATCAGATAATAAACCTTCAAAATACATTCTCAAAGCTTCATAAACTTTCATGATAACAACATTATTTTAAATGCTCCGCACATCGGCGCAATTCCGATTCTTTACAATGTTTTTCAGTAGGGTGCAAGAAGTATACATACATGTAATAACATCTGAAGTTTCATTTCATCTACGACAAAGCCAAATATGTTTTGAAATCACCTTTGACAGCAACACTGTATAGGTGGGTTTGTTTTTGGCATGTTATCATATGAGCAACATTTGATACCCGTCCACTCAACCTGCCATTATTGCTTGTCAACGTGAGCACTCGCCTTAGGTTCCAATGGGTCCCATGAGAGTGAGAGTCAATTTTTCCCAAACATTCAGAATATGTTACATTGTGAGACAGCAATAAAGCTGTCGTAGAAATGTCGTGCCCAGATCGGTGATGTTCGTTACTCCGTAAGTTCGTTTATCAGAAAATGAAAAGCAAAACAACCCCCCCCCCAAAAGGGGGGGGGGGAGACAGGTGCGCATTCACGAAAGTCGGATTTACAAACCCTATTTTGTTATCAGATCAGCGAACCTTTGAATAACAAACCTTCTTCTTTTTCATTTTCGGATTAACGAACCTACGGACTAAAGAACCTTATATCATTTTCGTTTATCAGAAAATGAAAAACAAACCAAAAACAAAAACAGGTGCGTAGTAACTAAAGTGGAAATTACAAACCTTATTTCGTTTTCGGATTAAGAACCTTCTTTTCTTTATTTTTGTATTAAGAACCTTCGGAATCGAGACCATTATTTCATTTTCCAATGAACGAAGCCTCGGAAGAACGAACTGCAACCCTGAAATCGTCATATCGTATGACTTTATGCAATGTCGGTGAAGAAACGGAGGACCACTGCTTTCTACTGATTCTTCAAAATTATTTTGTCTATTAAGGGAGCATTTCATAAATACTTCTTGATTTGGGCAGACTATAACACTTGATAATAATGGATACGAAATATGAATGATCATGACCGCACAAATCGATCCCTTAAACACACGGTATCAAAGAACAGAAACAAATTCAAAAGCACAGAGCTTGATTTCTACATTGCGTTTCATCTTAATTCTTTGACGTATTTTGATAAGGGCAAATACATTTAAGAGGATAGTAGGAATTGATTTCCAAGGTCATAGAAGTCTTAATGATTGAAAGACTTGCTTTATCTTTGAGTACCATTTCCAGATTGATTATCATCATGACTTTTGCAACATTGCCGAACAATCTTTTTTTTTTACCTCGATCGTATCAATAATATTACTATGATATCTAATTCGTCACAGCGAATATCCTAACCACTATACAAAAAGAGAGTAGCAGTATTAGTCTCAATAAATGTTATGGTGGAAGTTGATGGGGTAATTATGCTGTGTCTACAGTTGCTGCTGCTGTTTGAGAATGTAAGCCAACCAGGAGTAGTAGACCCAAGTAATGACAGATATAGTCTTGCTCGGAGCACCAGTACTAATAAAAGTGAGAGCACTGGTCATGTCATCAGTCTTGATACTTTGGGGAATTAGCCGTGATAAGCGTGGTGTCTTTTCAAGGATAGCGAAGGTGTCGAAATGGTGTCGTTGAAAGTATCTCGTGAAAGAAAATTAACTTTCAGTAACATGACATACGCAATCCGAAAAAACCCCAAAGAAACACGAGAGTTTAAGAGAGTGAGAAAAAAAAAATCGAAAGTCTCAAACAACAAAGGATACGATAAAATATGAATACTTATTTGTCAAAAAGAAAGGGTTTTCCAAGCATCTCATCAATATCTGGCAATCTCCTCGAAAAGTCCAACCATCCAATGGGGCTTACACCGGAATGCGAGACTATGGTTCAAGTGCAATGCGATCCGCCTTGCACATTGAAAGAATCTAGTCAAGGATATTGGGTAGTTTCTATTCCTGAGAAACCCATGCAATGATAGTATAAACAATGATAAAAATGAAATAATGATGATGGTGATGACGATGATGATAAGGATATTACTGATGATAGTATAACTAACGTTTTGTCAGTCCAGTGATACTCGGTCTCCTAGCAGGCTTTGTCATTATCAACCATTACCCAGCATTGGGAGATAAGATGTTTGCACACCCTAGTCATGAGGGACACTGTGAGTTGAACGAATTGTCCAAGGATTCGAACCCATATTATTCCCCTCAATGATTTCAGTAAATACCAAGTGCCCGCTGATAAAAGGGATCAAACCATTACTGGATATCGGGAGAGAAAGGTCGGTAGTCTAGTGGATATGACGCCTGTCTACAAATCAGAAGGTCTTTGGTTACAGTCCAACCCGAGAATGTATGAATCTGATTTATCATGGCTACTACAAGAATGCTGAAAATAGGAGGGTATACAGAATACGTCATTGAGGGCAATTTCTTAGTGAGTTGCAATCATATTCTCCTGTTACCACGTTACAGAGTTCATGTGCTCAACAGTGCGAGAGGCTTCCCTTTGTCCAATTTCGATGACATTTGTAGTTACCGACATTGACCAACCCTTTTTTCTATTCGAGAGAGGCCTAACAGAAAAAGACAGAACTCATTATCGACATGGGAAGGATAAGGCTACGGGAATTCAAAGATCTCAAGAAAAAAGCAGATATGAGATATTAAATACATACCACCTGCTATGGAGGGAGTATGGATCCGAAAGGACCGGTCGAAGTCCCTCCTTGACAACCGTACTGACAGGGTGTCTCCTTCGCTCCGATACGCTCCTGGTGTGTTTGGCAACCACTGACAGGGGTGTTGGCTGTGGAGATTCGTCTCCATCGCTCCTCGAGCCCTCATCTTCAGGCGAAGACCCACCAAAGAGTGCTCGGAATCGACGAGGCCTGGGACTCGGGGTTGCCATAATTATTTCCTTTGTCTATTATTCTCCTGCTAACAATGAAACTGTGGCTGTACAATCCAGATGATGCTCAAAAGTGCGGGGTCACACGTCGCAATGTGATACCGGGCAGTTAAGGTTTGTTGTAGGTGTCTCCAGACGTTGATGCTTAAGAATTTTTCCTAGTTATATATTCACACATTTCGTCTATGACAGCTTAAGTTCCGGGATAACGTCACGTAGAGAAAAAAATCGATCTTAAGTTTGAATCGCAGCCAACTTTCGATAAGATTGTAAGAGAAGTTTCTGAACCTAGCCTGTCGTGCAGCTTTGATCTTCTGAAGTAGGTTTGGCATCAGTTGATACAAGGTACTACAGAGAAACTCCTGATGCACGATGAAAGTTTTGATACAGCAGCAGACAACATGCGAATATTACATCTTAACCAAATAAAAATACTGCTCCCGCCATATATCAAATCCATGTACGGAGGTCCAGGTTGTTAATGGAACGTTACATGACTGTCAGTCGCATAAGTGTGACACTGAAAATAAACAATCTGGAGAGCATGTCACGCTGAATAAGGTGAATCACCGCGTCTGTGCTCGATCTTTCGTTCGCTGAGACACTCGAACATGAGAACGTCTGGCCCTTATGACGCCTAGTTAACACTTCTGTGGCAGGGTGAGTATTCAATGTGAATACACGGCACGACAGCGACTAGCTGCCAACCACTGTGTGTTAGAGGAGTAGTACCACAGGGCTAATAACGCAGGGCTGATAATTTCTAATGAATCTCCTGCATCGACGGATGAATGCTTGAATTCAAATGACTCACTGCACTCCTATCAATAATGAGAGAGAAGATCAAGTCGCGTTTCACATATTAGAACAGGCCAACAAAACTACTCCATTCCCAGGTCCTATATCCTGTTTGTGTGATTTTCCCCCCCGCTTGGTGCAGCGTTTCCTCTTGACTCCACAATGACACAGCAGGGCAGTCCGCATCTACTCAATACCTGATACAGACCACTCAGGAAATCCGCCGGTTACTATGACACCAATGTTCTGGACTGTATTGCCAGAAACAGATGGTAGACTGACATTGTCTGACCCGATGATGGGTCGCTTCTAGAGAATTATACAAGAGAAAACTCAGCAATGCATAACGCGTTGATGTCCGAGCAAGGATAAATCCTGCTCTGAGTACTAAAATATATTCAGAAGGTGATAAAACTAGGGCACATCCTCGACTCAGAACATCAGCAAAGTTTCTCCGGAGGCATCTAAACGTTAATAGCTAGCATCAAAACATTAAAAGACATGTCCAGGAGAGCAAAGAGAAGTCGTGTATACACGTGTGTGTTCACAAGTATAAACAACAAGGCGAGCTAAGTCGGAACACATCGAATGGTTACCCGCCACTGCATACACACAGTGCGTACTGGCCTGATGCGACAAAGCTGAAAGTCCATGGGGTTGGACGACACAAAATTAAAGCCATGCACGAAGTCCCCTGCGTATGTCGGGCGAACATGCGTACACTGTTTCTCTTGTGATCATTCTGATTGCTTTCTCCTTCTCGAACTCACACGCATCTCATGTAGATGTCGCGTTCTCCTCGGTGTCTCTCGGCAGGCGGGAAAGACAAGCGTCTGGTGGTGATTAGTAAGATGAAGCCAAACAATTGCTGAATTAGATGCACGTGATCAAGACACTTGAATTGGACGCCTCATTATGATAAATACGTCTCTATATTTTCTCTGTCTCTCGCTCTCTCTGATTTTGCCTCTCTCTTCTCTTGTCGTTATTATTGTTTCCCATCTTTTTTTATCTCTCTCTGCTTTAGTGGCCATGAATTTCAGATTATGTTCTTGAGACAAGTAGGCCTTCCTTCATCTCCTCCTTCTTTCCCTCTCCCTCTCCCTCTCTTTTTTCTCTCTTCCCTTCATTTCTCTCTATCTGTTCGTTTAGATTTACTTTTTTTTATTCTCCTTTCAGGCGGCTACCTTGTATACTCTTTGTAACCATGACAACATGTTAGACGAGAAGGTCTCCGAATGAAATGAACTAATTTTTTCTAGTAACCGTGACTCACTTTCGGGGAAAAAAAGAAAAGTGAAGATAATCTTCGGCAGCTTTATGTGATACACAGACTTGCAGAAAATACGAAATCCTAAACACACTTATGCATTGATCTATTTGTGCAACGTAACGTTTTCTTTTATCAAGTTTATAGGGCAAATTACCCATCCTTGATGACAATTAAACCTGCTCAATATCATATCAGTGATGACTGAAAATTAGCGACATCGTTATTTAAGGTCGTCATTTTTCTCTTTCTCGTTCTCCCTTTTCTGTTTATGTCTACACAGTATTCCTTAGGCGACCAGACAAATGACATAATCAGCTTCTTTTCGTTGTCTTTAACCCAAAATCAACAGTACAGTGAGAACTGTATATGCACGTGCGTATATCTGAGTAAACGTGCTTATGTGCTTCAGTTTAGTTGGTGCATTATTTATCTCAAACTGATTGGGAATGTGATATCATGAGTACGTACGATCACATATAAATGATGTCATTTCCTACAAATTTGACGATGGAACAGTAGAGCTCCATTAGACACGTAATCATCATAAATACACGAGTAAAAAAACAGGCTCACACACCCATACATGAGGGTAAATAAAATGAACATAATCTGTTTAATATGTCAATACACTGTAGGTAGTGTAACATACACGCGGTCCGCTACGGTGGGTATGTTTGTGCTGCATACGGTTTTCACATAATGTAGTGTGCACGTACTTCAGTTTAAAATATAATATGTTTTATTTATCACAACGTTCAGGGTAAGCATGAAATTTGTAATTCATTTCTGCAGAACACGGTCCAAAGCTTACGGCACGGAAAATGTACATTAGGCCGATTGAAAATGGCCTTGAACTCCATTACTATCCCCGAAAGACAGAAATTAAATTGTGACAATGTTCGCGGGCACATATCTGTTCGATGTCATTTCATTCGTGTGCGGGTATTTCCATTAAGTATCTGCCGGCTTCTTGCCGTTATGGGCGGCAGATGGCGCTATCATCAGACAACTTTAGGAAGTCATTGATCCAGACATATGTTTATATACTTGAGAGCGCTACCTTCACATAATGATCTCTCTGCTGTCAGTAACATGCGCTTTACTTCACTTTGAGTGCATTTTCATGAAGACCTTTCGTCACACTCTTACGTCACAAGTATTTCAAACAGTATACCTACCATGGAGCCAACAAGATGGTACATGGTATTTATTGTCCAAAATATGCACTAAGTTACGTTTCATCATTCCCTAAGATGAACTACACGAAATGAAAGTGGCGATATACTTTGAATTTAAAAAGACGTAAAGCATTTTGTATTCAAGTTAATGTATTCGTTTTTGGATTGTCAATAATAAAAAGTATTTCATTTTTGGATTATCGAACCTCAATTTACTTTAGACAATCGAACCTTGGGAATGATGCATGTTCGGACTAACGATCCTTCGGAACAATGAAATTTAAACACTTTTTTTGTAACCCTTCATCCAAATAGCATCGTTAGGTTGGGAATCTGACAAATAAGGTCTCCATTTTAAGGTAAACTTTGTCCAACATGGCTGTCTCAAACTCATTAATAATAATAATAATACAGGGTACTTATAATGCGCCAATTCCACATAGCTAACGTGCTCAAGGCGCAGTAGAAGAAGTAACTTATGAAATACAAAAATCCTTACACAAACATGCTCATGAAAATGAATGACACAATAATGATGATGAAAAAAAAATTGTTACGCAATAATGTTCTTCAGAGACTCGCAGAGGGTAAACCCTCTTTTCTCGGTTGAAGGAAGATTAGGCGTATTAATTATAGCAGCGATCACTGGAAAATGATTTTGTTTTCTATGGCGGAAAAAAAAATCCAAAACAGAGGACATGAGAACCACAATAAGCTAAAGACCTCGTAGTGTGGGATATCACGCAATGGGAAGTCTGGCCTGTCTCGGATATATTCGGGAATGCTGGTGATGAATTGTGTGCAGCTATCACTGATCTCTGTGTTAGTACACACACCGCAAAAGAATGGCGACTGGAGTCGAACGTTACGTGCACGCTTTGTTACACACATACTAATTATTGAATTTTGATGATGGGCAGTTTTATCATAGCAGGACTGCGCTAGTCGTGATTTTCGTATGTACCCTGGTGGACAGCGAATGGTGATCGATTCAATCGGGCCACTGTTCTGACCCCACGCTATCTGGGCCCTGTTTTATGAAGGGTTGTGATATTGAATTGATTTCTATCATAAGTCTAAGGCACCCTATGTGGTAAGGAAATTCATAATCGATTATATCTTTTGATAAAATGGGGCCCTGGTCTTTTCATTAGTGGATTATTGAGAACTCCAGAGCGACTTTAAATGAAGAAAGTAAAAATTAAGCTGTTTTTTTATTCTATTCTTAGTCTATCAAATCTTTTTATCTCTTGATTAACCAACATCCAGACTGACTCTTGTAGCTGAGTTTAAAATGGAGTAATCGGGATGGGTGATGCTCGTTATTCCCAAAGTTCGATATTCCGAAAACTGAATAATGTACGGACTAACAAAACTTATCTTATCACGTTCATTTTCAGACCAATGAACATTTGGAATAATGACCCCCCCCCCCCCCTTTTCCATATATTCGAAATTAAACCAAAACTTCGGAATAACTAAGTGTAACCAATCGGAATAAACTTTCGAGTAATTGTACTTTCAACAGACACAAATAATCTTTTGGTGTAATTTCATAAAAAACATATTTGCACAATGTTAAAACCGGCAATATCCAGTCAGGAGCTAAACATATCGTTATATTGACTGCCTGGAAAGAAAATCAATTTGCAGTCTTGATTTTGCGTTGATAAAATGGCGGGGATACACACTTTATCATGTTGAGCGTTAAATATCTCAGCTTCACTGTTGAGAAATTTGAATCAAATGGTTTCATTTCCGTGTACTTTACGAATTTTCTAGGAAACTCTTGATCTTGTGTGATTAAAAAGTCATAAAAACTGATGTTTGTAGCAGCAGTATGAATTAGATGATTATGTTACTGTGATTACCATTAGCAACGATCGGTAATCCATTATACAACCAATCATCAAATAAATCGAATTCACAGAGATTCCACTGTCACCAAAACGAATAGCGCCATCATGAGTCAGAAGGCGGCACATCTTACGATCAGTGGATGACGAATTTAACCACTGCGACTGTATTTTTGAGCAGGCTGGTTGTTTGTACAACTCTAATCGCTCAAAGGTATTTTTTCAAACGCATGAACTGTGTAAGGGTTTCGAAGAAGCTCCCTCTATTAAATGCACGTCCCTCTCAAACTACAACGTGACGTACATGTGGCAATGTGAAGCCTGCTTTTAATAAGACACGTGAGTTTTTCGATTAAAAACATTTGTTTTGGTTTGTAATCTGGTCATTTCTTCAGCTGAATGTAGGCCTGACAATAAACCTGTCCAGAAACCAAGTGAGCATGGGGTTAACTTATTGAGTTATGAATGATATCAGCGTGAGTTGAAATCAGGGTGAAGTAAAGGCAGGTATTAAGTTTTTCATAGGGACATTTATTGGTTTTTGTCTTGATTACAAGGCATGGGTTTTTTTTTTTCTGAGCTCCCTTTTATTTTTCGTAAAAGATCAGGCTTATCATACCTCTGCTTCAAGTAGTAGTGATCATTATATACTTCAATGAAATGTGTTTACACTGATGAATGCACATTCGGTGTGTACATTCACACACACACACAGACACACAGACAGACAGACACACACACATCTTTTTAATGATATTCTTTATTTGAATAACTATCATCTAATATCAGGCTCAATTTCACAATGAAACTAGTACGAACAAAACTAAGCAGCTGTATTCTCACTGGTACTGCTGAATCACATTCTTTTAGTCTCTTTTTAACATACAATGAAATAATTCTTTGCAAATCACACACACGGCACACACACACGGCACACACACACACACATACAAACTCACACACGTAAGCACACACATACAAAATTTGTACTTGTGAAAGTCACCACGACGCAACAAGGAGGAAGTTCAATAATCAGCACAATTGTGCAGACAACGATAAGAAGCAATGAAGGAAAGCTAAGGAAAACTGATGAACAGATATAGATACAATGTATCATAGATAGACGGACAGATTGAAGACAGCTAGATAGATAAATAGATAGATTGACAGATAGATAGATAGATAGATAGATAGATTGACAGGTAGATTAGAAAGATAGATAGATAGGTGGATAGATAGGTGGATAGATAGGTAGATAGATAGATAGATAGATAGATAGATAGATAGATAGATAGATAGATAGATAGATAGATAGATGGATAGATAGATTGACAGGTAGATTAGAAAGATAGATAGATACATGTAGGTGGATAGATAGGTGGATAGATAGGTAGATAGATAGATAGATAGAGAGATAGATCGATAGATAGATAGATATATAGATAGATAGATAGATAGATAGATAAATAAATAGATAGATAGATAGATAGATAGATAGATAGATAGATAGATAGAAATAGAGAGAGATATAGTCAGACAGACAGATAGAAAGATTGAGAAAGAGGAAAGCTGCAAGCAAAATTGGCCCTAGATTTCTCCGGATTCCCAGGGAAGTTTGCCTCACACGTATGAAACCTAAGATTTCTAAGCGGTGTTTTGCTAGATCCGGTCAGTTGTAGTCACTGGAGCCCCTCCCACTGCTATGGATGGTGTCTTCAAATCGGAAATCCAACCCCGTCGATATTCATGACTTGCGTCCCTGCAGAGCCGTCTTCACTCTTATCACGCTTATCTCTCTCCTTAAATCTCGTCTTTCTCCTCGTGATCACGCACATTTCGTGACTAATGATGCGATTCAATCGGAGCATCCTCTTCATGTTGATACTATCGCTACTTCAAAACTGTGATTAAATCGAGTTTTCCATCGAAATTCACTTTCTTGAAGCATCAATGACAACAATCACTACAATTTACATCATACTTGAACAACAAACGACATCCTGTATGTCTCGGTCTGGCCTTCCTTTCGTGTATCTCCATGATAGGTATTACTGCCATGTTCCTAGTTCAAGAAAGAGGTGGAAGTCTTATTGAAAACATACAGCTTAAAGTTAAGTATAGATAACAAAAGAAAGTTACTCGAATCACAACTAGAATCAATAATTCAATCAGGATTTGGTGTTTTGATGTTTCAAATATCACTGTTGCATATGCGGTTGCTTTTAACATGCTCCAGAATGTGTGAATGGTATCCGTAATCAAATATTAATACAAGTACAACTCAGTAATGCATATCTAAACCTCTCTTTATCTTCTTCGTTTACGATTATTTTCTTGGCAGGGCAAAACTGACGAGAATAAAGCGTCGACAGAGCATTTGGTGAAATGTTTTCATCTATTGACACCTAATGATTATGTCATTGACACATAGAAAAGCTAAAGAAAAGACTATTGGTGTGCAATGAATATTCTACCACTTGTATAATTATTTTAACAAAAAGTGTTATCAGTTAAATCGATATGTAAATATCGATGAAGAAAGAAAACTAATCCAGTGAAATCTAAGATTTTAAAACCAACCTCTCACTAATGATCAATGCGATCTTTTGGAATACAAATCAGATGTACCCGTAAATCTAAGAGAATCCACATTGACTTATATTGACTGTAAATGTACATTGATTTATCTCGCTCCGCAGACTGTCATTCCGAAATCACGGAACGAGTCGACAGAACCTCAGCAAGTACCAGAATATGCAAAAGACTGAATATTTCCTGCGGAACAACTGTAAATACCACGACGTTTGCTAGAAAGAGATATCAAGAGAGAAGGGGGGGGGGGGAGAAATGGGGGGGGGGGAGATAGCAGGAGCGAGAAAGGGAGCGTATCAGAGAGAGGGAGGGGATTTTAGATGCGATCAATATTAGATACATTGGCTGAAAAGTGTGTGCTCAGATCGTTTAACGTCTTGAGACGTATCTTCCGGCGATATACGACGTTTGTGTGTGTGAGTGTGTTTGTGTGTGTGTTGTGTGTATGCGTGTGCTTTGGTTTGTATTTATGTATGTGTGTGTGTGTGTGTTTGTGTGTGTGTGTGTGTGTGTGTGTGTGCGTGTGTGTGTGTGTGTGTGAGTGTGTGTGTGTGACGTAATTGATTATTTTTATAGGGAGTTTTCCAATACAGTGTTTGTGAGGGTGTGTTTTAGTGAATGAATGTAGGGAGGAAAAAGGACGATTTTGAGTGGTTTCTGAGGATTGCTATAAAAAGTGACACAGCTATTTATACATATAACTATAATATGCTCCGGCCCATTAATAAGGACAACCAGTAATGTGGAGAATGACGTTTAAATGACGTCATATCGTTGAATAGTGTCTTCATGTAGTTAAGAAGAAGCCATTACTGCTGAGGCGCCCTATGATCCTTACGGGTAACAAAGACAATTTCGACTATTCTGGTTTACGGGCCCTTCTATACAAGCAGAAAGTCAGATAGATAGCTATGTTAGATGGATATCTACGTTTTTCTGTCTATTATACCGTGAGACCTTGTTTGTCTGTTAATTCACAGTGCCGAAGTTAAACGTATAAATACGCAGTAATCGTAAGGTAAATCACCAATACTTGGTGGATGTATTATCGTACATTCACGCACACAGATAATAACATATCTATACAACAATAATCCTGGTTTAGAATGCCTGTTAGACTGATATAGTTTGCCAGGAGTAAATGATAGAAAGATTGCATGTCGCCTTCTGATGAAACAACTCACAAACTCAAATGTTAAAATACATGTGTTAGCAGCAAAAGTATGTCTACGCAATGTTGCACAACAAGTTTATTTACAAAATTCCAACTCATGATGATAATAACATGGCCTTATTCATTTATCCAGGGTGGCCTCTTTAATGCTAACACAAATCTTCCAGAGAGCCCTGCCATTATTATTATTCCAGCCTTGTCAGTTAACAATTTTAGAGCTGGGTCGAGAGGGATATTGTGGGTAAAGTATCTTGTCATAGCACTTGGTAGGACTCGGACTTGGGACTTCCCTTTCAAATTCAAGGGTCTTATCCACTACCAGTATACCACAGTATCCGAAGTTATACTTGTTCAAACTTTTGTGATTTTTTTTGGAATATTATGATTCAAAACTCGACTGTCAATCATGAAGTTGTTCAAATAGATAGAAGTCAACATTTCAAACTGTATTTGAATCATCATAGTTTCCTGTTGCAAACTCGGTTGGCCAATGATTAAAAACAACAAAACAAGCCCATCATGATGTATTCGTTGATGGAAGGTCATCATCTGGTTAGTAAACAAAACTACAATACAGTCAATTCCTCATCTTTCTACTAACTAACTATAAGTCACTTAAGGCTAATAAAAAAACAGGCCCTTACAATATAGAGACCCTAATACAGTCCCTGGATCACTTTCGCTGTAAATTAAGGTCTTGATATATAAACTTTTATAGACTCAAGACTTGCTAAAATCAATATCATCGCTGTCACTGTGGGGTCTACTTCTTATACACGGATTTTTTATTTCATTTTGAAATGAATCTGACCTTAAAGCCTTTGTTCTAACTTGGTGCAATCTGTGACACGGAATCACCAGTTTTCCCTGGTTTTTCCTGGTTTACGATCTGTCATTTCCGCCTAAGATTCATTATTCATCGTCATGACAATTGCCCGAGAAAACGGGCAATGATGCCGATCCCTCATGGTTAGCCCCTGGCTAGTAGCAATAGTCAGCAAACGGTATCAACCATGTATATCGTGCCCTACGGTGGAATCATGAATGAATAACAATTGCCAGGAAGGACGAGGCATTCGATTTTTTGTTTGTTTTATTTTCCTGGAAGCTATTGGTCTACTTGCTGGCCACCATGTTACAGTCAAAGAATATTAGAGTCTGTCATGAAGGGAAATATTCCTACATTTGGTCTGAAAAGGAGACTAGTGGATCACATGATATACCTGTCATTTTGCTCAGAGAATTCCTGACATCCAATGTATGATCGACCATACGATCAGTCATGACAATTGATACGCAAGGTAATCATAGCCATTCCCACATGGATCCATGTTTGTGTCTCGATTCTTATTTGCACGAGGCACGCCATCCACATTTTCTTTTTTTTCAGCAGCTTAAAGGTCTCTATAATGGATCAGTAGTATTGAACCATCCAACGAAGGTGAAAAATACTAAGTCAAAGACTAGATTCGTATGTCACAGATTCCTCAATACCTGGTTCTCCCTAGCAGACACTGATGCCTCATCTTGATTGAAATAGTTTAATGGCTACACAGGCTGATAGACAAGTCAGTTAGGTAACTCCCATCATCTCATCTGGCGAATTTAAAGGCATAATTCACCATTTGCAGGTGAAGCAAAAACCCAGCATTAGTGCTTCGAAATAATTCTAAAATATGAGTTAGGGATGGAAACAACCACTGTAAAAATTTGAATCCGTAAAATCGATGTTAATTATTGTTAAATATACAAAACATGAACAATAGCTATGATAAAATGTTTCCAGACTAAACCGTCTACAGTTACGGTTTATTGAGAAAAATACAGATATCTCCTTATATTTTAGTCTTTATGGTGAAAATTTTATATGATAGGATGTTTTGTGGCACAACAGACATTCACATATTCATTAAATGTCATATCTTGAAAAATTTTGAAATCACTGTTCCCAAAGGTAAACTGGACCTTTAAGAGGTTTAGAAATACAATGTCTCAATAGCTGCAGTAAACCTGCTTTAAAACATATATTTGCATAATTCCGTGAAAATAATGATAACTAGCAGCAGAGAGCTAACATTTCTAACCTGTAACGTAGCAATTCCTTAATAACATCTGTTGAGACTTATGTTTAAATCGAAATGGAACAAACGTATTTGTCATAGATAACAACCAATAAGATAGAGACATAGTAAGACATGCATACGCAGCCAAGTGTAGATTAGTCGGGATGGTTGAAGGAAGAAGATGTGTAGACTGACATCATGAAGGATCTTGACAGGTCTGTAATCCCGTCTGACTCTCTAAAGAATGAGGGCGTCCTGTTTACACTCTCAAATGTCATTCAGGGGATCACAAAGATAGTGACATAATATATTTTGGCATAAGGTTTGAATAGAAACAGGGTTAATCTAAATCTATAAATGAAACTCATTTTCATTCTCAATGAAAAGACCTTAAAATATCAATAAATGTTCACTTTATGATATTCACAATTTTAGAACTGTGGCAAAGAATGTTTTCAGGAGCCACAAAAGAAAAATAGCTGATTTTTACAATAATTATGTTTCTCTTTTACTTAGTTACTTTTTTCTCAAATTTACCTCGTTGCTTAGGTTAATATAAACTGGTGGGTTCGGTGCTATAGAGATTAACTGTTGTTGTGGTAGGATCTCTTCAAACAGTCAGGTAGATTATATTTCACTCAACAGCTTAAAATCGAGAGAATCGGAGAAAAACAGAACAAAACAATGTAAAATCGATACTTGTTGACGTCATCAAGTTTTCTTGACAGCTGATCATAAGAGTATAGGTTAGTGAATATCTAATTTAATGAATAAACAACAAATAAATGTGTGAGTGAATACGTGCATGAACAAATGAATGAATGAATGGATAGTGTTGTGAAGGATGATTTAATAAAGAAATGAATAAAATAAAAAAGACAGACAGACACAACAAAAGGGCAAAGTTCAAAGAAAACTCGATCGTAGAATCTGGAATTGTGTTTATCCATAACGTCTTCAGAAATGATTGCCATACTGTCTGCGTAAGTTATAGATGCCTTCGTTCTAATGACATTGCCATGTATGTACGTCACTAAGTGATTACAAGGAATTCACATTACAAGGAGGATTTTCCCTCTTCTTCTAATTCATGCATCGTGTTGTGAGAGTCCTGTAAGCTCCATTGTAAGACACATTGGATAAGACTTCTGTCCGCACTCATGAAGATGAGCATCGCTGGTGAATCCCGACAGCTCGGGGTGCCTGAAATGCTAACGAAGTCATGGTTACTGATACCATCTAATCTACGATCAGACAAGGGGATGGTGGAGAAGCCCACGACCTTGGCTGACACGAATTTGTTTAGCAGCGGAAAGGGGTGCCGGATTAAATGTAGATTCTTCGGTGGCTTTGTTAACTTTGTATTCACAAGGAGACGAGGGGCCACCGATATTACTTCCCTCACAAAACGGCCTATTGCACTTTGGAAAAGGCCTTGTGACGTAGGATTAAAGGGACGCTAGTTGCAATCCACATCAGGTTGGCCATGTGCCACACTCATGCTCGAGGCTCTACTGCTGCTAGCCTCGACTTGTGTGAAGGAAACCATCGACTGTGTACATGTAGAGAGTGTTGTTATTGTACCGACTCAACCTGTGGATATAATCCAGCTGCCATTACGAGCATTTTGCTAATCCTTCTTCCATTCACTTTGACGTAATTGGTAACGTGCAGCAACATGTGTAGACAAACATTATCCCTAACACTAATGTGTTTCATCACTACCATCGGAGTAAGATTACAAGTTAGAATCCATATTAACGCAAAGTTAAAATCAGGGATGACAAATTGCACCGTGCATTTGACATTTCCGACTGTTTTGACGAAAAAGCGATGCAATCAACACTCTTTTTTGTTTTTTGTTTTTTGTTTTTGCTTAAAAGAGGGCTGGGGGAGACCACACGTCCTCGTTTGCATAAACAACAGTTTATGCGAACGGATTGTCCTGGCATCAATTCTGTTGAGAATAACAAATATTTTAGGCAACGAGCAAAATATTTATTTGGAAAAAATGAGACACTAATGGTTCCTCGTTGCTTTTACTTCCTAGATATATTAATGAGGACCAATGAAACTTTAATCTTGATGACATAGCAATAACATAGGAAAACACAGAAGAACAAAATTCCACATGATTATTATCTGAATAATTAGGTTGCAGATTTTCATGTCTAAGTGTAGGTTTAACAGAATTTCGTGGATTGTTACTGAAAAAATTGCGATCTCAAGAACATTTATAGCATTCAGAGAAGTAATTCGATGTGATCCTTCATTTTGTCTCGTATGAAAGGCGAGCAGATGGTGTAAACATTCAAATACAAATTCATCTGTTTGTTGGCCCGAAAATTCTCCTCTAGAAAGTCTGTGCGGTTAGAAGCCGTTACAAGGCGTAAAGCCTCAGAAATGAGATGAGAAGTTGTCAACACTTCGGCCTGGGAATGGAGATATCTATCATGGCTGTAGAGATGATGAGAGGAGGGAAAGAGGCGCGGGAAAATGATATCACCACAGTGAACAATTTCCCTTCCAGGCATTCTTATCTGGCAATCTGATGGAAGGTAAAGACAACCTCAGACAGTTATGTCACGCCTCGCGTCCAGCGCTTAGACACGCACCTGTCTGGGAAGGGGGACAGGTACCCAGCGGGACTGTCTTCCTGGACTCATATCATTGGACAACCATGGAGGTAGAAAAAGAGAACACAGGGGCCGGGAATTACACAGGTCAGCTAAACGAAAATTCACTCGTTAAAGTATAGGATTCGTTGAAACATTGTTTTAGTGTAAACTGCGTATTCTTTTGGTTTCGATTTTGTTTTATAGAAGCTGTATAAATGAAGTCCTTTGTGCATAATAGTTGGTCTTAGAGGGTGCTTATAATTTTTGTTTTTGGCCACATGTCAGAATATCAAACCATTGCGTGTAGTGATCAACCGAGTTTTTCTGAATAAGTTAATGATCTACTGAAATGAAAACTGTATGACTTTATGTATGATATATTTCAAGACGTACGAAAATTTAAAGTTTAAATCTTGGTAGGTTGTGCAAAGAACTCGCTAGTCTTTCACTGTCTACCTATTGTCTTCAATACCACACCTGCAACAAAACTTACTCAATGTCCCAATCCAATAACAATACGTGGTAGAAGGTTATTTATGATTTATATAAACATAACACGGCGATCCCTTAATGGACGTCCCATGTGTGGCAGAGTTACGTCCTACGCACGTTAAAGTTCCCGCCCCATCCACTCATCAACAAGAAAAGGGTGCACAACCCGGTGAAGTGGTCCGTCCCAAATACACACAATACAGGAATAAATGAAATCGGATTAAAACAATACTTACAACTAGTCCAATGGAAGACCAGATGCACTATAATGGTGCAGCTGAATATGGATTAACCAGCTGTCTTGACTTGTATAGATGGAGAATGAAACACAAACACACTCACACACACACACACACACACACACACACACACACACACACACTCACACACACACATACACACATACACACACATACACACACATACACACACACACCACACACACAAAACAAACAAGCACGTTGTCTTTATTTCACTCTCTGATTTAACTATATTCACATCTTATGAAGACAGCTAGCACCTAACTCATGATTTAAGACTATTCGGTCCTTTAATATCGACGTACGTGATTTATTTTCTCAGGGCTGCATATAATCACATGTTAACGATGATTTGTGTATGATCTATATCAACTCATGGCCGTGTGCTAGCTTTTTTACTTTTTTCTGTATCAAGGTCTACGCATTCGGGTAACAAGACTACACTAGAGCCTCGGCGTTACCATCGATCACGATGCGAGCACGGCCATGTCCAGTTCAAGGACCTTGGATCGATGATCGCTCTATATTTTCTTGGCGGTCAGGCGATTTTAGCCTCCACTGACCCATCGGGCTTTATGGAAATCAGACGTTTTGATAGAAATGCAAACCAAGATAAACTCAATTTGCAACCTCTCTCTCTCCCCTCTCCACATCTATATTTGGGAAAGATAAATACCATGAATATTATCTGCACTTACCTGTGTTTGATTCCATACATGTTCAGGATGTAATCCAGATTCGGCACAGAATTTGCAGCGGAATAAAGAAAGAAGAAACAAACGGGAAAGTCTTTTAGAATAGGAGTATGATTATTTACAGTTATATCTGCTGTTTCTAATACACTGATGACATGAATGATAACGATGAATAAATCAACAGTGATTTATTTTTATGATGAGCGCTTCAAAACATTCAGCAAACAAAATCAATTATCGTTACATTATCAGCGCAAATAGATTCAAGAATCTCAAAACGGTTTTCTAAATTGACAGGAAGGGGACATTAAGAGCAAAAGATTCGTTGTTAAAACGTGTTTTAACACAGACAAACGATGTTTCCTCGAGAGGTTTTGCATGCTTGGAAAACTCCCCTTGGAATTTACATTACTTAACATCGCATCATGTGAACAAAAATCACGACATGGCATGCCAACACACACGCAGTGCTGTTCTCTGCTCGCATAACTCTCATTTTCTACACAGTATTTCTTTCTAGGCTGCACACGTGACCTTCTGTTCTCGCAATCGAAAATCAGATCGCGTTCTGCCGTACACATCGAGTGCTGTCTCAAGGAAAGCCAACACGTTAGTAATGCATCACTGCCGAGGGGGGCGAGCTGAAGGATTGCCGTCTTTTGTGACTTTCAGACTGGGAGACTTAAGCCTTTGATCGATGAGACATAAGGTATCATTACTAATTTTTCTACTCCGAATGCATACCAGATTTGTTAGTCTTGCCTCTAGCATGTAAGAAAAAGAGAACATGTTCTGAAGAGATAGAGAAAAAACAACAACACACACAGCACCTTAAAGCTTTTAAAAGGGTTAGGATCTTTCAGGTATCATCTCTACTCCAATTCAAAATTGGAATCCATCCCATAGGAAGAAGTAGAGACAGAGGTAATGATATTCCCAGAAGTCAAGGCAAAACTGAACCACGTCTTGTAGATGTAATCTGTTGTAGATATAACATATGATAATCTATTATCTATTTCATTGCAAATTCTAAATAAGTTGACGCCAGTTCACTAGATCACATTTTCGTAAGCTTTCCAGATTATTTCTTAAAAGGCAGCCACGTTGGAAGCACATGAATAGACATCAAGGAAGTTGAAATACCACTTGACACAAAGTATCAAACCTGCTAAATAAGATGAGAAGGGAGCCACAGAAAACGTGAACATCCAATCTCTGCATTGCTTTCATCTTTTCATTTCATCCAGAATGCCTTAAAAAGTTAATGACTCCGACATTTAATTTTTCTCCCTCGCCTGAAAAGGTTCGTAAATGTATTTTCCGAGCTATATACATTATATATATATATGTATATATATATATATACACATATCATATCATATATATATATATATATATATATATATATATAGTATAATAATTGGGAAGTGGTGACTATGTTAACTGTATTGTTCAGTTTTCTATGACTTCTAAGATGTCAGCAAACCACGCTTATTGTAAAGCTGCAAGTCAAAGATGGGGAGCTAATTATACTCCGGTGATTGATGGAGGTTCAATGCGTACATCTGAATTCTTTGGGGTTCAATATAATCTGATTCCTAGAATCCACAAAGCAACAATATCACATTGAAGATTTTCTTTACAATCTGAGGCTCTTTGCCCTGAAGTTCAGCAGCAGAGTTTCCATGCCAGCTTCCAAATTGTTGTTCTTAAGAGTCATTGTGACGATTCTACCTTCTTATGCTGGAATGAAAGCTAATGTAGTCTATATGTCTGTTTCATGAAGACATAAGACGATATGATTTCAAGCGTTTTCAATGAAAAGTTAAATATTCTATTGCTTGACTTTTATACTCTGTCAAAAGCCACCTTAAACACACTGAGGCTTTTGATTTAAGGTTGAACGCAATTTTCTTTTTCCTGAATGGGCTTACATTCGATTAAACTTTTTTACCTTAAATCAATTACCTTGGTATGATAAATATAGCTTTTTCCAAACACTGGTCTTCATATTGATGAGTCGGTTAAATTCATTGCTCTTCATTAGAAGTATAGTCAAAATTATCATGCAAAGTAATGAAATTTACCAAGCGTTATTCGACACTTTGCCAGCTGGGTAACACCGTCTATTCTGTAAAATGTGTTCCATTTGTGATTTAGAAACATAATGAGCCGTCAATTTGATGGTCTGTGAAAGTTGAAATGTAAAGAATAATGCAATGTCGTTTTGTACGCGTCACTTTTGGTGTAAAATGACAAAGAATTTCATGAATTTGTTAGTTCCGATTTGTCGCACTGCCCTTGGCTGGAAAATGAAATCAGCTTCAGATTCATTGATTTTATTTGATGAAATTTGACTGTTTTATTGGCTATTTGATTACAAAAGTAAATATCGGATTGCGATAAGTGCAGCAAGAGTCAAACCTGATTATATTTGCTGCGCTACAGGGACAAATGTACATCAGTCCATCCAAACTATCACTTTAGTGTTATTGGTGGGAATTAAGATTCATAAATTTTGTGATTCTATGTCTTCTGTTCCTTGTCAAACATCGCGTCATTCCAGTTATTGTGAATAGAGGAGACACAAGGAATTAATCCCCACAACTACAAACTTAGACATGAGCAGACCTTCCCTCTATAGGCCATGACATGTTTGAAGCCTGCAATGTGCTCATATCATCACGTTCGAGGTATAATGTGGCAGTTACGAACGATATAATATAATCATTATCAGTCCAAGAAATGCCAGTTAGTCCTAACATACTGGAAGGGAGAGAAGGAAACCAGGATGTAATTGTTAACTGAATCCAGTTTTGCGTCTTGAAATGTTAAGGTACTATTAAGAATGAACGCCTCAATTTCGGATCGAGAATTATGACTTATTCTCTCTTTAATGATGCTAAAGGTATAATCAATCCAGACTTCACTTGATCTTTTTTTTATCTCTATCTACCGTCATGACCGTGTAATCAAATGAATGCAAATCATGCATAAACAAATTGCTGTAAATTAACTGTAAATCAATATCCCCAAAAGAGACTAAACCCTCAACTGCATGGAAAGTCATAGTTTCTGTTTTCTTTTATTTTGACCGTTCAAAGGCGTGTTGAGATTACTCCTACAAACGTTGGAAACGTATAGTGTAGAATCTTAGAAATGACACATAATCTAAAAACTTAATTTGAATGAGATTTCACTGTGGGAGATTAGTTGCCGTTAGACGTTTCAGCTTTGAAAAGGCAATCTAAAAGAGAACGAAAGTAGAGAAAGTAAGTGGAGGACGTTGTCTGATAAAGACATCGGTCAATTTGGGGAACTAAGTTAATGGCGTTTTCATCTTCCTCGAGCACATTTATGAAGATAATGTGAAGTGCATAAGCAATTTATATACATATATATGCCTATCATAATAACTATTTCACCTGTGATGGATGTAAATAAGAAAAGTGACAGTAATAGAACTTACACTTGAAAAGCCTGAAGAATGAAACCTCATCAACACAGCTTTGTGAAACTTCCCTCTCGAAAACCCATTAACTGAAGATATCCAATGAGTGGGAAAGAACTGAAGTATACCTGCTGCATTAGATATGATCTACTTCTGGCAGGCATTTGGATCTATCTTTCTTTACTGCTGTTTTCATTTCAAACCGAATAGGATCAAGTCATAATCTATTTTCCTCAATGTAATGTTTTGAGGTCGTCTCTGACGTTTCTCGTTGTTTCAGTCGGTGCGCGACTCTGAGTAAGAGAGCTTGATCAACCAATAGCTGAATGGTATGGCGACGGCACGGCTCAATTGGAAACAATGTTATTATATTTGCAGAGACCCCCTCGGAGAATTCGACTCGTATTAGTTTCACGATGTCTCTGTTCACTCACTTGTTGAATGACTATGATGGACAGTCTCAACGTTTTCAGAATGGGGAAAATAGATAGAAATGTGTCTCAAAGCAAAAGAAAATTTAGCAAACAAAAAATAATCAGTGGAACCTCCCATTATCATGACCCTCATTATCATGACATTCATAGAAAAGGGCGTGAGGGATAATCCAAATTAATTCTTCAGGTGTATACGAATCGCAGTTATTTACATTCCCACTCACAAGATTTGTTTCGATGTTATAAGGAGGGTGTTAAAAGGTTAATTTCCTTAGATATGCATATTGCTTGATTTAGTTAAAGGGGAAATCCAGTCCAAATATAAGTTAGCGTGATAAGAAATTTTGATGGAAATCGGGTGAAAAATAAGGAAGTTATGACATTTTGAAGTTTCGCTAATTTTTGAGGGAACAGTTCTTGAACAGTCAATATGTATATGCAAATGGCAAAGTGAGCATGTCATACCGTCACAACTTGCCATATAGTTGTATATAAAATTTTTAAATTTCCAGTTTTTCATTCAAACGCAATTATGCCCTAGGCTCCAATCCTGATGCATCGTACTGATCACTATTCTGAAGTTATTCAACTAGGGATAACATCATGTTTCAAACTTCTTGACGGAAACAGTTTATTTCCGTCATTTTTTGTACACGATCAATGGAAATTGTGAGGTTATGACATGGTCAGCTTACTCATTTGGATATTCATATCTACTCTACAAGAACTGTTTTGCAGAAATTAGCAAAATTTCAAAATTTCATAGCTGCCTTATTTTTCATCCGATCTCAGTCAAACTTTTACCGTTGAACTCGTAAGATTTTACTGGTTTTTTTTATCAGATTAACTTAATTTTGGGCTGGATTTCCCCTTTAAACACATCTGTGAAGTTGGAGAAAAATTGGACTATCCGTTTAAAAGTTAAGGGTACTTCACTTTTGATACATCTTTCAGAAAGCAGGGGAACCATATTACCCTGAATATGATTATGTCTGTAACAATCTATTCAAAGCAATAATATTATTTGTTAAAAAGATCATTTTTTAAAACTCTCTTTATATTTTCGTAATGCCATTGTTCTGCAGTGACCTCACATTCAAGGCACCAAAACTTTCACCGTTCATTTTGAATAAACTTTTGAATTGATGGTCTGATTCTCCTCAAACTTCATTGAGGTGTTCTACTAATATTATTGCATTTACCCATCCACATGGTCATTTGGAACTCTTCCTTTAAGGCTCAATTATCAATTGCCCCTTCATGAAAACGAATATTACACTTAATTTAAACACATTAATGTGTTTCCAACTCCGTACTCACTGGACAATCAATACCATACTCCACATGAAAGCACGTATTTGACGTACACATCAATGCAAACTCATAATCTTTTTTTTTTCCTAATCTGTGCACGGAGCCAAATTAATTTGATTTGGATTTCCAATCGACTTGCTGTCCTCCCAAAGTTCGCCATCAGAGAAGGGGAGAGAGAGAAGGAAAGAAGGACAGAGAGCCCGTACATCAGACAATCGCAACAAAACACGAGATATTCCCGCCCTGAGCTCCACACTGGTTCCTTTGTCCGGTGTGACAAGATTTTTCTTATTAAAAGTCAATCCGTTCCTTCCCCTGCATACCCGGGAGAAATCTTCGTCCTCACTTTTCACTTCACGCCACACACTGTCACACACAGAACAAAGGTATTTCATCAAGTTCCTGACTCTGATAGAAATGGTTAATACCACAAAGAGAAATTCAATCTGGTTTTTCCTTTCGTTCGAAGTATGTTTGCTTTTCTTTTTCGCTCCGTAAAAATGATTGTCTGAGATTGTGAGGACAATTGACCTTTTAAACATGCACTATTCGTTGTCCGGAGTCTCTTGTGAAACTGGTGTTGACCATTATTGTTGGTGACCAGTAAGTAATGGCAAGTAAGGAAAAAACCCTTGTGTTTGGCTGTTACCTGTTTTGTTATCTAGCCAAAAATCATTCATAACGCTATGACATCCTCCGCTCTTGACTCCTCCTAATTCTGGACCAGAAATAGCTTCAGATTTCCATGTACTCCTTTCTACATTAGTAGTAGCCAAACCGATTAACGGTGCTATAGTCACAGACCTCCAAACCTTTTTTTTAAAACAAAAAATAGGGATGATTTGGCTCAAAAGTAGAAGAGGGAAGAGCGGTTCCCATAGCAGTGTGTTAGAATCATTCAGAAAAATAGGAAACTCCTATTGAACAAGAGCTGGGAAAAGTCAAATTTGAGATTCTTTCCTCCGAATTCAGAAGGTCGGGTGGTCTGTAGTTATGAGAGGTCGGTATACTGTAAATGTTCTGTGATTATAAGCAAGTGCGAACAGAACATAGTTTAGCTTCTCTAGAGCTGGAAGTCCGGCTGAGGTAACAATTTGGACAGAGGGAACAATTTGGACAGAGGGAAAGACAGAAGGAGAGAGAGAGAGAGAGAGAGAGAGAAGGAGAGACGAACATATGACATACAGACGAGGAGGAAATTGAGGGAGAGAGAAAACAAGCCTTTTTTTTAACCCGTTCCGTACTGGAACCTGGTAGCTTCCGTATTAAGTCTATGGGCATTTCAGAATTCAGAAGAGGTGCCAATCTCGCCATCTTAATGTTTGCACATTATTATTTGACTGTCTCTTATTAAAAAGAAATTCAATATCAAAGCTAACAATAAATGGCAAAAAACAAAACAAAACTCAGAACAGATTCTAACACATAACATTTAGTTAGAACGCCGACAGTCTTTTTGGTCTGTTAGTGCGTGCGTGCTTAGCCTTTGATCCTTTCTCCACTTTTTTTCCTCCCTCTCTCTTCCAAACTGTCAGTCGTGACAAATCATAATGACATGTGCGAAGGACAAACATATATTACTATTTTGGCTCCGTTTACACTATTGACCTTCACGTTGCCTCGTGTGAATCAATCGGCTTGCACTTCCTTACACTCGACCAATCATTGCTACGCGAGGATGTAACGTGTGCAGTCAACCAAACTGACTGTTCAGAAAATATTACCTCGTATTAGTACACTCGATATTCTGGACAGATTGGCGGTTCGGCTCAATTCCTGCTCGAAGGGAAAAAATCGTAAAAACATTGCTGCAAACATTATGTCACTGCCAAATATCTTAAAGGGATGATATATATTTTTGGTTGAGATAGGATTCAGCTTTTAACTTTTTGCGAGATAATTATGAAACTACATATAGAATATTAAAGAGCATACAATGCGAAGAGGAATTCAAGGTTTATTTGATAAAAATTGTTTTTGAAATGTCCTAATAAAAGGTGGGTCTCATCTTTTGTAAGGACCTCTTTGTTATTGGATATCTCAGCCATTCCAAAACCAATTTTCATCAAATAAACTTTGAATACCTCTTAGAATTGTATGGTCTTTCTTATTTCATAAGCGATTTCTTTATTATCTCACGGAAAAATTGGAAACCTGAAGTTCCGTCTCAAACAAAACTATGGCATCCCTTAAAGGCACGCTCTATATTAGACCCAATTAAAGTCTTATGCTGCTGAATGCGATAGAATTTTAGTGTGCCGTCTGGGGCGAACTTATGACCATTTCGTCTGCATACAGCTTACGTCGCACACGTAAATTCTAAATCTTACCAAGAGTGCACGAAGATGCGTTACCCCTATTGACGATCCAGTGTAAACAAAACCCGGAAAAGAACATCTCGTATCCATGGTAACCAAAGTGGACTCACACACGCCAAGACCAAATATGCAGAACCACCTACGTGTCTGTTCACTTGGACGGACAAATCGCTGCAGGTAACTTAAACCAAAGTACGTTCATGCAAGCTGAGGCTAAATGCACCCATCGAGTACGTCACTGTTCGCTTGGGCAGCGAGTTCCTGGTGGTCACGTGACCAGCCCGTATATCGACGCGTCCATTGCAAACTGCTGCTCATGCAATTTATAATCTATATGTCCAATGAAATGGTGTTAATTTTTTTTTAGTATTTGCCATTGAATGCTTACTTGTCCTTTATTTCCACATTGATTCCAACAACTACTCAGTATACACATTAACTTTATCACCACATCTTATCAAGCATAATACTGAGTACTTATCATTAAAATTAAAAATGTATCGATGAACACCAATAAATCTGATATGGATATGCTGTTGCCATCCTTTTAGTTCTGTTCCCCCATGAAAATCAGACATAATCATTTCTCAAACAGGTGTGCGAACTTATTGTGTACGAATGCGCATGTGTTGTACTAAGTTAATGCTTTCTGCCAGTGCCAAAACGTAGTATCTATTTGATATCTTCAAACAAGATGATTCCTTTCATAATACCTTGATGTAACTGCAGCAGTAATATGTTTAATGGATACCTGCGTTGATATAGCGAACCTTGCGTGAAAAATCAGATAAGTCTAAAGGATTCATGTGGTTTATCAGAGAATTTTCCCAGCAAGTTTTCCGGGGGTATAGTCTAACCCAGCCTTCATCATGAGCGAGTTTTTTAAGACTCCAAGGTGAATGACTCTTAATCATGTATGTGTCTCCGTCCTTCGAACCCGTCATGAAAAATCTGTAGTCAATCTTTTTTGATACCAACTCCACAATGGGCCTCTCGCGGCTGCTATTATTGCCGTTATTCCATTCTCCTTATTCCAGGAGAGTAGCTCCTTTAGTCACGAAGGCTGCTCTTTCAATAGCCATTATTAGAACCGACTATGAAAACTGCTTTATATCGAAGGTAATTACTAAGGCTTGAGAGCACAATGCAAATTGCTTTTCTCTCATCATTTTTTTTCTTTCATTTTTGTGGCGAGTTGCTATTTCATTGGTTTTGTGTGATTTTTACGGATGATTTGTCAATATTTTCATACCAAACACTAATATCTCGCGGATTGTAGAGAAGCCATAAAAGTGGTTTAGTCGCCAGGGAAACTTTTTAGCAGTATATAATGATAGCAGTATAAAATGCAATAACGCCATCATAATAACCTTGAATATATAGGGAAAATGATAGCATAACATGACAAATCCCTCGATAACGCTTTTCAAATCAAAACTATGTTGCAGATTGTCACCGCTGAGAAACAGACAGCCACCGAATGAGTTCAATGACTATCTACTCCAGTCAAATGTGATCGCTGATACAAAGTCGAGTGATAATCTGTTGTCATTCATTTCGTTAATGAATGTAATCTGCCGATCCTTGGGATATTTGAACAGATCATCAATTTCACCATCCGTTGATTGGTTCTTGACGTGTACCGTGTGTCAGACAATATTTGCTCAGAGCAGGGAAGTGTTTGTCACACTGCAGCTGCAGAAATTCCCTTGTAAATATATTGATGGAAACTTGGTTTTAATGAAAACTATCCAATTTACCAGTGAAAGCTATAAATGTCCCACTCCACAGCAGACTTAACGCGTCTCAGACAGTTTAATTAGATTTTGTGAATTCATTCCATTTATTTCCTTCTTTCTGTTTTACTGGTTGAATTTAAACTCTAGTCAAAGCCTTACGTATAGTGTACAAAATAAATAATCATAGATTATTACCATGAGTACTGACTTTCAGATGGCCAGCCGTAGATTTGCCTAGGCTTCATGGGGACTATAAAAACACTCAATGACCATGCCTCTAGAAAACATCCAGGTTATCAGGTGTAAGCTATACTGCCCTACTTTGGCAAAAGGAAGCAAGTGACAAAAAGTGACATTTCTCGTAAATGAGCAAAATGTGTCTGTCATTTACACTGACGTCAATGGACTATCATGATGTCATATCTAACATATCTCTTAGTAGGATGAGTGTTTCTGCATGAAATTTGGCCTGGAAGAAGAGCTTATTATGTGAATTATGAAAACATCAATAACTCAAATTCGGATGGTATGTCACTTGCTTCCTTTTGCCAAGTAGGGCAGTATTATAGCTTCATTACCGGTGTTTTGGCAGACTGCCATGCTGTTCGTAAGGAGTGTGTGAAAATACACGTCCATGTTACTATGATAATGTGTTTTCACACAGCACGTCGAATGGTCCGGGGAATCCCCCAGACCTTCTTATACGTCTTTTGAATATAATATGTCACCGGTGTTGTGTGTATTCATACCGTCCCCTCTAATAGGGAACCACTGACCTACTGAACTCATGTAATACACAATTACGATAGCAGTACATGTATTTGAAAAAAAAAAGTTTTTCGGTGAACAAGATTTTAATTTTTCTTTGAAGCGTCACCTTTTCGTTGAGGTTCGATTACATGAGATCCACTGATACTCTGCGCATTACTCTGAAAATTTCCCATACCTGATTAGTGATTGATAGATTAAAAGGTCTTTATGAAAAAAAAATCTGAGTGGGCTACTAAAAGTCGAATTACACAGAAATCCAGAAATTATACATGAATATACCTGCCGTATGAGAATACGCTTGAATGTAAGCAGTGGCTGAAATAGGTGATAGTCGAGGAATATATAAAGTAGAGAAGGAGTTTAGACATATCCTGTAAAAGTAAATATATACATAAAAGAAAGAAATTTAATGACACCATCCAATCTCCAGTAGACTTCGCCATTCCACCAAAGTAAAAGAGAGATTCTAGAAATGCATAAATCCTGTCAAATTCGATTTAACTTCCAAAATTGATGCAATTGAACAGCTATAAATCCTTTATATTCAAGCATTCATGGTAAACAAACTGATCATGACTGAGTGGCCGCTTAATGTCATCATTCTTTGGTCGACATCATTACATGTCACTCACGTGCCTCATACCAGTGCGTGTCTCATATCACTCCCCAATCCAACTCGTGGCACACGTGATACGACAGGCTAGCCTCTTAATCTCCCATTCACGATACTATTTCCCTCAATTACAGGTATCCGTGACTAGGATTGAGGTAACCTTGGGCTTTCCGCATGATAGTGACATTCCTTGGCAAGTTCAAGCATAATGCAATGGACAAAAGAGAGAAGAACAGAAATAGAGAGATAGAGAGAGAGAGAGAGGGAGAGAGAAACTCAAAGAAAGAAGAGGGAGGTAGATAATTTGAATCTGGTCACGTGAATAATTTGAAGGTTTTGCCACTGCACAATCACTAACCAGGAACTACATCTATCATCACTATTCTTGATTGTTTTTCTTTGAAGAATTCTGCATTTTTCTTAATTATTGGGTCATCGACACTGCGTCACGGGGTACGAATTAAAAGATGTAGGCCCAATTAAAATGTTAACAATCACTAATGTATCTTTCTTGATTATGTATTTATGGTGATTTCATCCAACCTTGATCAAAATGCACAAGTGCATTAGTATTAATAACAAGAAACAGGGAAGATTATCATAGGGAAATACATCGCAAGATATCCCAACAATAACAGCCCTCAACGTTCGGTTTATAACAACATTACTATGAATGTTTGAGTCACATGTGCATCGTAACTATAGTGCAGAAGAATTATCAATCACTGTTCTACGTTGTATTTACTAAGGTGCAAAGCAGACATCACAAGGCAATCAGGTAGAAGGTTCATTTTGCTAATGCATCCGAGCACAGACAGTCAACTACTCATCCGAGTGGGCAAACCACTACCAACCACTGGCAATATCCCTCCAGAGCCTTAGAATGCTAACACTTTGAATTTCGTTAATTCGTTCGAAAATAAGGTTGTCTCACAACACCTGTGTCAGGTAAATCTATTCAATCATACGTTCGGACTCGAAAGTAACTTTTCAACTAATCAGTACCGCCTTCCAAATACGTTGTATCCCGAATGATATAAGCCACATTGAGTAATGTTACGCAACGACATTTAATCTGAATAGTTTGTTTCTGTATGATACAGCCAACATTTCTGGTAGGTCAAAATTTGGAGCTATAAACTTTACGCCGCCCCTAATTCGAAGTAATTAGTGGTTATTAGATAGTTAACTTTGTTTGGTTCTACGTTCATATCAGATACAATGCTTTTACATTAAATGCACTGTTTCCAATTTTTAGAACATTTTCCAATTTTGAAATATTGCTTACTTTGAATACTTCCATTTTGTAACAATCAAAATATTAATCTCGACCATGTTAACGTTCCTAAATAAACATAGTCGGATTTTATTGCTTAACAGATTCATGACAGGTAGGAACGTGACGAGGGCGGTGATTTGGCTCAGTGGTTAGCTTGTCTTCCTCCAGATCAAAAGGACACGGGTTCGATTCCAGAGTCCCACTAAGCAATGTTGTGTGTAATCATACCGTCCCCAAAACACTTTTTTGTCCCTCAGATAGGACATAAGAAGGAGGTCCCGTGTGTGAGAGAGTCACAACTCATTCACGTCAAAATCCGGCTTCATTCATTTATCGCAAAGAGCAGGGTACATAACCCAGGGAAGTGGTCCTGCCTTACATCCTACTGGACCCCCTGGACAACCAGCTTTGGTTCAGCTGATAATGGGCTCTCCAGCCGTTTTCTCACATAAAAAAAACAAAAACAAAGAAACAAAGAAACAAACACGATGGTTATCATGTGAAAAAGATCGTCTATAAGGTGTGCAATCACACGGACGTCGATGGACAAGACAAAAAACATGGTTACTAGGCGAAGTCGAACTGTAACGAAGTTAGAAACGATTAATATTAATTTGTCAATCTGTGTTACTGTCTTCATCAGATTTCTCTCCCTGCTTTTTTCATTGTTTTTATCTATCTCTCCTTCATCTATTTTTGGTTTGTTCAGCAATATGTATATAGGCCTATTATTATGTAATACATAAGCCTATTATTTGTAATATACACTTACATATACACACATGTAGGCCTACATGTATACATAATAAATATCCGTGTGTGTGCTTATCTCAATGTGGTGTATACATCGTTGGAAAAAAGTTACTCGAAATCGCATTCGTGAACATTCTGACTGTTTGATGCAAGCCACACACACATATATATATATATATATATATATATATATATATATATATATATAATACTGTCTTGATAAGAATGCCGAAACTATAATTCGTCAGTAAAGAGCCATGACCATAAAAGAAAGTTAAAAAAAACCCACAACAACAACAACAACAACAACAACAACAACAACAATAACAGGAAAAAATAAACTCATCTTCATCAACGTAAAGTTTCAGCCATTTTTCAATCAAATGATGACAAGAAAAGGTTCGAGATCATACTGTATCTTCCCACGAGGTCTCTATGACATTCTGAATTCTGCCAAAGAGATGTATTGCCGCCGTCAGTAGCTCATACATCTCGTCTCAGTGTAATCTCTGTCTCTCCATTACGCTAATCCTCACTAAGAGTTTGGTCAGTAATGAGACGGAGGTATCAAAAGAACTGAGGAGAGACAAGGGTGGTGGTGGCGGGGGGGGGGTAGACAAAATGTAAGGATGCAAGACAGAAAGGACGAATTCTAATGGAAATGAGATGTCTTTTTGCAATCATTTTAAAAGGAAACAATAAATTGGTGTGTCTTTAACAGAGTGTAGTGTATGTGCGTGTGTGCGCGCGCGCGTGTGCGTGTGTGTGAGAGCGTGTGTGTGTGTGCGTGTGAGTGCGTGTGTGTGTAGGGGGTCTGTATGTGTTTGTTTGTGTGTGTGTCGAATGAATGAAACAGGTCACATACTGAAGTGCTGAAGTTGGATAACAAATACGTACATCGCAAATGATTATTCAAATAATCATTCCCAGTGCCATTACTATATGACTCAAAAGCAGTTGAAAAAAAACCAACCACACTTTCATTCTGAGATATATCCAGACAGAAATCAGTGGGAGTGGAGAGAGGTGACAAAATACTAATAGAGAGATCGTTGATGACAACAAGGGAAGTGTGGGCGACAATTACAAGTCTTGAATGGGTTCTCCTGGTTTCAATCCACTATCATTAACTTGTATTGCTTTCGACAATCAATGGATCTCGCTTTCATATTGTTGGAAGGTGCTGTGTTGGCCTACTTGCGTGATGAGAGCACGCGTTAATCTATGGCATACCACAGTGACTATGACATTTATTAACCCTATACCTCCGACATATAGTACTTTACCATGCTACTGATACACTTCAACCCGGATACATAATAGCAATGGGTTCGGGAAAGGCCGGAGAAGAATACACGAGACAGATACTACCCTGCGAGTTGGTCAACCTATGGCTACCTGGCATATCACAGAGCTGTCTGTACGGCATGTTAATCGACCCCCATCTGAAGGCATGTGAAATATATTTACATATACAAATACATATGTATCACATACTTATACACGTAAAGCTGTATCTTATGTACGTTCGTTATCGTCTTTATTATATAACTGCCTCCAATTACTATCTTTATGCTTATGTTTGATATTAACATCTTGATGGAGTCCTAACATATAAAACACTATTTTGATTCATTCATACTAGACGAGTTATTAAATCTCGAAAAGGAAAAGAAATCCATCCAAATTGCAATTTCAGAATTATCAGATATCTCATGAGTTTATACCATAAATGCAGAAAATAATCCATTGTTAGTATCTCGTTTAGCATTGATCGTCAACTCATGATCACAAGGTGGCAAAAGAATAAACATAAGTGTATGTATATTTGCCTCATCAGGGTTTGGAGTAATTTTGCTGCAGAAAATGTCACCTGTCCTTAGGTTAGATTGGTAATTCTGAAATTATTGCGTATTCTTTACTGGGGAAAGACTGGATGTATTGAGTAAAATTCAATAAATCTGTAGAAAGTTAATGTCATTAAAATTATGCGAGCAAACTTGTTTGTTTGTATTTAGAGAGACAACATACTCTATTATAACATAGCATAGTGTTGCAATCCGGGTTCAAACAATCTTCCAAAATTATAAAAAAAATGATTAGCAATAATTATGATGACGAGATGTGTCACCTAAACCTCAGAAATGTGGGTTATAGTCCTCGTCTGGCTAAGACTCGCGTGGCTCATGGCAGCTCCTCAAAGGTTTGTCAGTCGTATTTTGCTATCATAGCTCTCACTGGGTAATACTCTGACTCGATGTAAATTCAGAGCCTAAACAGCGCAAGACGTGTGGCAGTGTGCTGCTCATCCGTTTTCCCCTTTGTACAGCCATCGTTGTCAATTCAACGCATGGAACTAAAGGGTCTGAGTCACATACTGCGTCTTCATGGCTTTACAACCAGCGAGTCGTAGAGTGCTTTCACTGTTCGATTAACCCATCCATGCACAGGAGAATAATTTGGCAATGTACTTGTATGTAACTTACACTGACCATCAGCTCACGAGAATTTTCCTGCCCTCTAACCTGTCCAGGGTCGAATGATGTTGATATAAGTCACGTGATCGGAAGTAGATGCTTATCTATTATACCCTGCCCATAATGGAGAATCTTGAACAATACCATCACCATAACGGCAGGAACTACACAAGGAATATATACAATAGTCTCTCCTCTTTTTATAATTTTTTTTTCCGTGAAGGCCTCGTTTCTCTCTCTATTTGTATTTTTTTTTCCTCAGGAAGTGTTGGACTATCTGTGGCGGGGTCGTTATCTTCAATCTCAGGTGTTTTTATCCGTTTCCTTGTTACAGGGAAATTATATATATATGACCCGAACTAATGGATCGATGCGGTTTCTACCAGCTACCTGTGGCGAAATAGTCGCAGTCCGCAGGAGGAGAATGAGGCAGGACTTGACATGAGGTCACGATAAACCAGACCATGACAGGAAGAGCTTTCGTCTCATCATCTGAGAGGCAGCCTAATGCAGCTGGTGTAAACAATCTCAAATCTTGTAGATAAAATTGCCCCCGAATCGGGAACTAGGATTCATCCTCACCTTAAAGGATCTGGTATTGTATATCAATAATCTAATATTCTTTGAACTCAAGACGACTGATGCTGGAAAGAGAGGGTAATCTTTCACATTTTCAGACCGCACACATCTCTTCCTCTTTCTTACTCGTTATCACCTTGCAAATCTGTTATCTACTTTCATCATCACCTTTCATTCCGATCTTGTCTTCCTTACTGCGTCATCTCCTTGTCTTGCTTCTCTATCTTTCTTCGCGCCAGTCTCTCCCTGTCTACTCTACCCTATTAATTATCTTAATATTTATTTAACCACTATTGTGAGTTTATTTTTTTTCACCACTCTTGTGGTGAGTACACACGACTCATCGAATAATGCCTGCAAGTTGAACAATGATAGATTTACCTGAAATTTTCTGTACTTCAAAACAAATATTGTTTATGATGATGCATACTTACCTATATGTTTTTGAGTGATCCATGTATCAATTACAAGCCTTGATTTTTAGTTGACCACTGTTTTTCCATACTTCCTTTTTTGTTATTCTTCAAAGAATGCATATAGGCATTCCTAGTTATTCTACTTACGTGACCTATATCTTACTAGATACTCTACGATTCACATTGCGTTATTCATTTTTTCTTTGATTCCAATAATTAATCAAGCAAAGTGATTGTTTTACTCATGCTTTATAATGTTTCAGTGTTTGTTGGATGGAAAATCCAAACTTAATTAGATTGAAATTAAATTTACCAATTAGTATAAGTTCTTCTAATGCTTCCTTTTCCTTCTTTGTTTGTAAGCCTTTATGCGTTATTGTTATTCCCCCTTTTATTCTCGTTCTTCGACACTTTGATTTCTCTCGAATATTTTCAGTTTGTCTTCTGTACTGCCTTTTCTTCTCTGACATACTTGTTCATCTAACTTTTATCGTATGGCTCATGCTGTCTTTCTTAATATCCATTTCAACTTTGTTTCTTCTTTCGTTGTTTTTCCAATTGTTCTTTTTTCTTTGTCTTTGTCATTGTCCAATCCATTTTCTTATAACGTTAGACTTAACACAGTGTGGTTAGTTCACTTCTTCCAATTCATTTTCATCTATTCTTCTTTCGTCCTATTTTTAGAAATCGTTTTCCCCTGTTCCTCCTGTTTTTCAATATCTTCATTATCATCGTTATATTTTCTATAGTATTGTTCTCCATCTTCTCAGTCTTTCTCTTTTCAATCCTTTACCTTATTTACTCGCCTTCCTTTTTCTCTTTTCCTTGAACCCATTGAATAATCTACTCTCCTTAATGATCTACCTCAGTTAGCCTACCATCCTTTCAAAGACGTTCCATACTACCCAATACACCTGTACTGGCACACATTTACCAAGAACGTGTTTGAACATCTGCTGAGAAGAAGGAGTTAAGTAACACCTCGTGATTAATGTGGAGCAAGGTACGAGAGGTAATCAAGGTAAGCACGTGGTAATGATATCTTACCCTGGAGTATCTCTTCTAATGCCATTTGCTTGAATTTACAGACCGGCTGTTAGACCGGGTATACTCTTGTAGGCTTTATTGTCAGGTGCATCTAAATATGGATTACATTATGACAATTTATCATTTAGCTATTAAGACAAGAGGTGATGTGCTGGAATCAGTTTCTTCAGGTTGCTGAGTTTCTGAACGGTTTAAAGAAATATTCAAGATGTTTCACGCCAGATATAAAGATGGATTACATTGTGTATCGTCTTTTTGTCCCAATTTCACTATGTGATAAATCTAGCTATAATATTATCTAGCGATAACATTACAATTTTTTAATATACGCCGTTTGAGATGAAAGCAATAACCTAAAAAAACCCAAAACAAAGAAACTGCAAACGCGTTTCCTCTTTATCCCAAGCAGTAAGTTGACAGCATCAAACTACGATTCAACTGAAACACAATGTTCGATTAATGAAAAACAACTAAACTCGTACAATACGACAATGTTATTCTCATACCATCTTAGAAGTTACGCCTTGATAATTGGCAACTCGTTTATTTCCTGTTCGTCGTTAAACGCAATCCATGCAGTCGATAAATAATTCACGTCGCACTTTGCTGATTGTGGAAGTCTCCACTCTAGGAGCCTCCTTCCTGTGAGTTACAGCAATACGAACCTGTCGTCTGCTCAAATTTCATCAGAAGGCGCTCGTGGGCTGTGTAATGACGTCAGAGTAATTCTAACTCGAAATGTCTCTCCCCAATCCAGTGTGCTAAAATACTTTACCCTGAAATTTGATGGCCGAGTCCCTGCCGCCCGGTAGGGCCCACAACATGCATAGAGGGATAGGAGAAAACGAGAACGTTTTTTCCTTTATTTGTATGTAAAGCAATCCAATCATAATAAGACGTGGAACTAACACGTTGCTCTAATCAATTCATAGTAGACCAGGGAGCTGTATCCATTGTATCACCATTCCCTCACATTCTCAGAAGGGATCTTAAGATTTGACTTGTAACTGGTCATTGCATTTCTTGGACATTTCGAGGTTACGGCTGCTGTGGTAAATGGTGCATGCAATCATCTCTGAAATGTGCCGTGTCCAATGGAACACAAGGCAGAGCGAAAGAGAGAGAGAGAAAAAACCAAATTATACAGAGTCCGGATTTGCAAACATGATGTGCAACTTATATTCTGCTAAAGAGAAGGGGAGAATATTGATGACAGGAATAGATTGACGTAGGATGCTAATATCAATCAATAATAAAGGTTGGATTTACCAAGAAATAATTGCAAGGTGGTGAGTTAATGGATGTAGAGTCGGAATTCGGGCTCTATGCTCGGGGAAATTTCTGGCATGGGACCACTCTGTGAAAAACAAAATAATCGCACCGTCGGCACTGTGATTATATCAATTATGAAATAATAGTTTTCCTTTCCTTAGGGGAATATGATTAAATCTCTTCACTAAAAACCTTATCATCAATGTTTATGTAGATAAAGAGATCTCCCTTAGTTTTATATGATGTAAGCACTTTTATCTGAAATGACACTCACATAATGGTGAATCCGTTACAACTTAGCTTTTTCTTCAGTAAGGCACTGAGATGATTATCAGACGCTGTTTTTTCAAACAATTTTCCCAAAAAAAAATATGGGGGGGGGGTTCATATAAAATTTGTTTTGATAATTAATGTGATGATAAATAGATGGATGTCAGACTCAAGGTTATCTTCTATAAATATATGTACCATAATGACAACAGTCATTAGAAGTATTTTGCAATAACGGTGTGCCTGCAATGAACATAAACGCCATTATTGTACATCATATTTTTCCAGTATTAATGCTATCATTATAAAGACGGTTTAAAAATTACCGGAACAACAACAACAACAAATAAGACCTGTTCAGGGGAAATAAAAGTAGTATAGATTATGTAATGATAGTGATTAATAACTGTCGCTATTATCATTATGATTATCATTACTGACCTATTTTTACTACTTTTATACATGAATCGGAAACGACGATAAAAAGGGAGTTCCGAGATAGTATTTGTGACGTCAAAACCAACCAAGGGCGGGAACGGATAGCTGAACAAGGTGTCGGCGTTAAAAACCTACGAAAGTGAAAATAATCGGCAAAGTGTTTGCCTTGATGTTCCTCTGCATACTACCTAATGGATTAAATCTGTGTGAGATTTGTGCGAGATTTATTCTTGATGAAGGAAAGAATGTAAAGATAGGGTCTTTTAAAATGGAATATAATGAGTTATGCTTCTTGGTCAACGAAAAACAATATCAAGCTGGAATTATCCGAAGTGAAGACGTAATTACCTATTGCTATCGAGGATCACCACCATGTCAAAACGATGTTATCATTATTGGACTTGAGAGCTTAAAGAACAAGTTATTCGGGGGTTTTCAGGATTTAATACCAAATCTACGTCACTGCGGCATGGGTGACGTACATGTACTAGTGTGGAGTAAACATGCTTTAGTCTTTGAATGTCAGAATACAGTTTGTGCAAGTTCTAACATTACAATGGAGAAGCATATACGATCTTTTTTTTTTTCAATGTACTGTCCCAATCTGAAACTTGTTTGTTAGAAAATGGATGAATATGGACACACGCCACAGGGTGTCAGGTCAGATTACTTCCGGCGGAAATCTTGGCGCGCTGCCACTTCCGGCCACTGGGGTCACAACCGCCATCTTTAGACAGGAAAAACTGGTCTCATTTCTTCGTACATGATTTATTTTTCAACATTTCGGAAGTGTGTTGCACAATATTCCCCTGGTACTTTATTATCGGAAGTAACATCCATGGTTAAAATGTCGGAGGGCATTCTGTTTTGAAATTCAGAATAGTTTCACTTTATTGAATCAACCTTTAACCTGAGGGAACCAATTGTGGCAAGATTTCCTCTTTGGTGAATCACACACAACGAAGGCAACGACAAGGAATAAAATGACAGTAAAAATTGATATGCTGAGTAATGTATTTGAAGGGGTTAAATGCTACAAACAGAGATACAGGTATAGAGGAAAACGTGCCAACAAAAAACAGAGGGAAGGGAAAGTATTGAAGATATTCGTATAGGCCATCCGTGTCCCATTAGTCATGGAATATAAAATCATATTACGCGTAACAACGGGTGCGCGTCACGAGTCCAACACCCACGAGTAATACAGCTCACGAGTCATACAGCCCACGATCTCGACACTAGCAAAATAAGGCCGATAAGTTCGGCACTAGGCAACGAAGGCCCACGAGTCCGACACTATGCTAAAAGGCCCACTATACCGACACTATATACTTCACGGGGCTTAATGTATACGCTGTGTCGCACTCGCAGGCCTTTCTCTAGTGTCGGACTCGTGGACCTTATTTGCATACTGTCGGACTAATGGGCTTTATTTGCCTAGTGTTGAGCTTATGGCTCTCAATGTAGTTTTTTTTTATTTATTTGGTACTACTTTGTATCCATGCTCTATTTCTTGATCTTCACACAAGGTTTACACTGAGACCTACGTTTAATAGGCTTGCTTTTAAGAGGGTTCCATCGTATTCTTCTAGCATCTTTACTTAAATTCAAATTTTCATAGGTTGACCACTATGCTCCATGGATATATCTGTAATGTTGTATTGTGCATCAAAGCTGAGTATGACGCATCATTTTAATTTTTGTGTTTATTTGATGTATTTCTTACTGAGAAGTATAGAAATGAAATGAAATGAAATGAAATGAAATGAAATGAAAAGCAGGGGACAAACAAGTATTCTTGCAATTTAAAATCACTCGTTGACAGACAACTAAATATCAATTTTTGGTGCAAAACTTTTTTTTTTTCTGAGAGTAAACCATGCTTGCCAGGTGGTGGTGTATGCTTTTGCGTGATTACAAAACAAAACAACAACAACATCGCCGACGACGACAACAACAACAACAAACAAACAAACAAACAAACAAAAAACAACACAGAATAGTCGTCTCGCTTGTTATTGTTCATGCACAGATATCCTCTTGCCAGTCGCAGGGTATTTGAGACCAAAATGTCTAAGATTATGCATGTATGTATGTGTGTGTGTGTGTGTGTGTGTGTGTGTGTGTGTTCATGTGTGTGCGGTTATAAAATGTTCAGTCAATGGGGTGAGGAAAATAAATGTCATAAACGATTTATGTCCCATTGTCCGAGATTGTATCGATGTTTGATGAGAGCAGGTGCTATGGATGAGATTGCCGAGGGTCGGCATGGGATCAGATGGCACTAACACAGACAGAAGGTTCGGTGTGGTAGGAGGCGACTAAAGGGAGTTATGTGTATACGAGAGAGTGGGATATCTTAAGAGATAGACTAACTCTAGGGAGAGGGATTACGTAACAGGCCTTCAATTTTGGTTATTTTTTACAGGGACGAAGATGATTGGTATTTGAATACAAAATACTACCGTGTTAAAGACATAAATCAAAGCAAGTCAGCATCATTATGTTCTCGTCTCATAATACAAACACCATGAGAATAACAACAATAAACTGTATTATCATGAACAGTGACAGCTTTTATAAAATGGTTTATTCTTATTACGGGAAAGATTTCTTGCTATATGTTGTTAGAAGGGGAAACGGTTTCTGCTGCAAGACCCACCCGATCTTCACTGTGTATAATTTCCATTCCTGTACCCCCTTGCATAACGTGAAAGCAAAGTTCATCAGTGTTACATCTTTTTATAACTTTTTATGTGTACACCTTTTTCCTTCTTCGAGAGCTCTAAATTCAGTAGAAGACATAGACACAGCATGAAAAGGGCCAGTTAGTGTTCTGCTCTAATCCTACTTTAATTCCAAGGGAGCGATTTACATAACAAGCGTCGTGCCATGTCAACCCTATCACCATGCATTGTTTGATTGCTGGGTAAATATGACTAATACATTGGCTCCAACGGCTGACCCAACTCTCTCATAAGACTCTCCGCATTGCTACAGCCCCCATTAAATCATGCTAAATGATCACTAACGAGTTCTAAAGCTTTGGACAGTGTTGTCATATGAAGGTAATCACTGTGTGACGTCATATTCTACCTACATGTTTGCACACATTAATATACTATGAACACACGTACAATCTCTCACGAAATGACACTTTCTTCCATCCCATCTCTCTTGTCTCACTCAGTTCCCCCTCCCCCATATTTTCTGAAAATTGATGGTATGTAAATAAATTGTTAAAGGGCGTGTAGGTCCTCGTACATTCGATAAAACGAGGAAAGGTGTCAAGTATTCAATGATGCTGATGTCTGTTTCTAAATCACCTATAAATGTTTCTTTTTTCACCTTTCTCAAAGTGTTCATAAAAGTTCGTGTTATCATCATAAGAAAAGGAAGAGTAATGAAAACCCATGATATTCCTCACCATTCTAATCAGCCTTACCCCAAATCCTGTAGCTGGATAATAACTTTCACTTGCACAAGCGCTCACCTCACTCACCTCATTCTCTGTACATGTAGTGTCTATACAATTTTTGTTGTCGCAATGTGATGCCAGAATGACTCTGGTTTTTTCTTTTCTTTTGTTTTCGATGAATATACATGATGTTTGTTTTGCCCATTTTCTTTTTCCCCCTCTCTTTTAAGGCTGTCGTATCTTCAAGCTATATGCTTATTTGACGACAGTCTTCTGCATTCAACTCCCAATAATTCAGTCAGATCATTTGATTCACTTTATCCCGAGTCGTTCCCAATTGACATGATTTCTTATTCTTTTCTTCAATCTGTGCATGTATATCTCAATTATGTTCGGATGTACACGCTGTATGTTTTATTGACTTGAGAATGAAAAAAAATGACTGTATTTCATTTGTAATATATATTCAATGCAGAAAATTCCTAATGAATTCATTTGAATTGAATTGAATAATAGCTAAAGAGGAAAATTTTGAGTTGAGATTCTCGACGATATGACTTTAGACTGTCTTATACAGTATCAAAACATTAGCAATGGTCCCTCCGCGTCACACACTCTCTTTGAGTTTTCTCTTGAACCTCCTTGGTTTTAGTAAGCAAAGACCGCCACACAATCTTTTACACCATCGTCCACTGTTTTAAAAAGATACGGCTGTTGAGAAGCGGCGAAGTTTAATACATATTACATAAAAAAATTGGAAACTACTGTAAGCATATATATGCTTTTAATTCGTTAATCCTTCTATTTATTATCGTACGGGTGACTATTGTGCACTCAAGATCATTTGTCATATTTGTGAAATATGTTTTACTACATGCATCACATAATGTTATCTGATATGATATACTATGATAAAATATAATATGATATAATATGATATGATATAATATAATATGATATAATATAATATAATAATATACTATAATATAATGTATTATAATATAATATAATATAATATAATATAATATAATATAATATAATATAATATAACATAATATAATATAATATGATATAATATAATATAATATAATATAATATAATATAATATAATATAATATAATACAATATAATATAATGTAATATAATATAATATGATATAATGTAAAAATAATGATATGAAAGAAGACTTTTCCTAAAACGTCCAAAGTGGGCCTACTTGGTAGCAAGTGAACATATATGTCATGTATGCATGCCGAATTCATTGTAAGTCAAAGGTGCAAACCACACTACAACGATTCCTCCACAGAGTGCAGTTCCCTTGGAAATGCAGTCTCGAAACAGGTTGAATTATAACAAAAAAGATATGATCTTACAAGCACGCCATTCACTTTTCCCTTCAAATCCATACAATAGTTAACATAAAAAATTAATCAACTCATTGAGTTCTACATACATATTATAGCCTGTTGATATATTTTTAGGTACAATTTTTGCCGAGGTGTTACTGTTAATACAAAGTGTTAAATATTTCAAACTCATGTCATTATCTGTCGTTAGAATGAGTCCTTGTAGCCTTTTAAATAGACAAACCTCTGCGGATAGTTTAGCATTGTTTGTACCAACTCTACTGACATAATCAAATTTAGGGAGCTACGGTGAGAATCGAGTCCACGTCTCAGCGTGAAGGAACCCACCATCCACCTTCCTGGAAAGTTAATTCAACTGAAACTAATTCTCTAAAGTAGCAGGAGTAACTGCAACGACGAAAAGCTGAACATTGATAATTCCCAAGGCGGATAAAGCATGGTGGTAAATTTAGTGAGGCGAAGTGGCTGCGGAGAGGCTGATACATCGGGTGCCTATTGTGCAGTACTTACCCTCAAGAAGCGCTAATGGAATTAGGCAGCTTTCACCGGCAGGAAATGCTATACAGAGTAGATACGCGGCGGCAATAGGCGTTTGGTCATCGTCACAGGGAAAAAAAAACCCACAAAAAAATTTAAAGATCTATTTCAGTCTTCATTCCGGTGGCGGAATAAAGGTTCGTATACACATATTATCATTTTGAGCATTTTATGGCTGTTCTTTGTGTGTTTTGCTGAAGTACGTTAACGGAATGATAACACAATTATTCATGGTGTTATGTATTGACACCATGCACACACACACACACACACACACACACACACACACACACACACACACACACACACGTATACATATGTCTATGTAGTATAAAAAAATATATATATAGATTCGTTGTATATCATTTCAAGGCAAAATCTATGGAGGTTAGTCTCAAGATTTTATGGTCCCTCTGCACGTTCATCTTTTTCGCTTTGTTTACAACGCAAAAATTATTTCAGTAATTCCCTGCAGATTATATTTCAAACATTTTAGATAGGTGATTGGATACATTGTATGAGGAGTATTCTATGATGCTTAATTTAGCAATATTAGCATTTTTTTTACTTGGTTCATTATTATCTTCTCATATCAGGATTGCTGAGTTTATTCAGTTTTTATTTCGTGACGCACTCATATCATTTAAAATAACAGGTATGATGACATTTTGCAATATGAATTCATTTGATTTTATATTTAAAACAAAGCATTTGAAGAGTATAATCCATGTTTTATACGTTGTTTTAATTGATTAATTATTCTTATGTCATTTTACTATGTATACACAATTATCGCAATTTAGCTACTCAGCTGCAAAGATGATTGAATAAACCATGAATTGAAAATTGAATTGATTTGAATATACATGTATACATACATGCATACATATATTGAATTGTTTTTGTACATATGGTTTCGGATATGCATTTACAGTTACACACAATACGCAATGCATGTAATGAATACATATATATCTTGTTTTTTCACTAGAGAGCTGCCCATTATTTGTTTGTGTGTATGATTTTTTTTCTTTCTTTTCTTTTTATGGCATTTTGCTAGTTCTGCAGTTAGTTATTAGTTATTACTTATTGTTGATGGGAAGACTACATACTATAAGCTCTGCTTTTTAGCATTCCCTCCATTCATTTCATGGTATTTCATTTCAAATGTTAATTTGCAATTGCAATAGAAATGAAATAAATTAAATGGAAAACTGTATATATATATATATATATATATATATATATCAGACAAAAATATAATAAAGTAGTTTGTTTGATTGGTTACTATCTATCTTAGTCACCATGTACACTGAGTTTGTCCCCTTTTCAGATCGTCGTTAAGTTATGTAGCCTATTACATCAAAGTCAGCAAAATCGGGGCATAAGGCGACATAAAAATACACCTGCAATAATTCATCATCCCCAATTTACTTCTGGTCGACGCCTGTACAACACCCTCCGTCTCATAGCACAATCCTAAACCTAACTCCGGGGGATGTTATTCCATTCCACTGTAATCTTGCTGCGGGTGTGATAATGTTTGATGTGCACCAGACATGGGGTCATCTGATATAAGGGTTACGTACGTACGACATCCTCAAACTGCATTCACAATAAGGTACATACTCTTCTACGGAGCTATGTAATAAATTACCAGCCCGCATGGAACATGAGTCAATCCAAGTCCAAGTCCTCCACTTCGTCTGTATATGCCTTCCGAAAAAAAATATCACAGCATATTCCTCCATCATTTAATGTGAAAATGAAGATTATCGTTTATTAGCATTTTGTCTCATTGCATGAAAATTGAGCACAGTAATGGTTATAGCTTATTACGTCCATTCAGTAAATCGCTTTCATTGGAGTGCTAAATAGCTTTCAGTCTCGCTTTCCTGTGTGGGAGGGGGTATAATTCGCTTACTTAACTATTCATTCATGAGACCGAATCAGACACTGATTTTGGAATATTTAACATTATTCCAACAGACACACACCAGTGGTTCGAGTGAAATGTTATCAAAAGAACAAGGCAATCACTTAATTGGAGCACACTTCCAGCTGAGTACATCTCAGTTTGTCCCATCAGACATGGTGGTAATGATAATGTGTTTGTCAGCTCATTTCATCAGGGGGTTGATTTTCGTAAAGTGCAAGGCACCGTCGGTCTAATTTATCAGCCTTTAATAGTTGAATGCTCTTCTAATTAATCACACCACCTGATCACCTTGTTTGGTGGTGTTTTTTTTTGCCTGTGTTTTCTTAAAGGACAAGTTCACCTTCATAAACATAAGGATTGAGAAAATGCAACAATATTAGTAGAACACATCAGTGAAAGTTTGAGGAAAATTGGATAATCGATGCAAAAGTTATGAATTTTTTAAATTTTTGTGTTGGAACCGCTGGATGAGGAGACTACTACAGCTTGTGAGTCATATGCGTACAACAGTATAAAGAAAATATAAAAGAAAATTCAACATATTTTCACTTTTTTCGCATAATAAAAGAGCAATTGACTTGCCTCTTTCTAAAGGCAGGGGGAATAATATTACCCATAACATTTATCGGTAACGAGTCAGGGGAATGTGTACTTTTTTCAAAAGATGAAATTTTGTGAAATTCTCTTTATATTTTCCTTATATTGTTGTACGCATGTGACATCTAAGTTTAATCATACACTGCAGTAGTCTTCTCATCCAGCGGTTACTGCACAAAAACTTCAAAAATTCACAACTTTTGAACGGATTGTCTGATTTTCCTCAAACTTTCAATGATGTGTTCTACTAATATTGCTACATTCTCTCAATCCTTATGTTTATGAAGGTGAACTTGTCCTTTAAGTTCTCTAGGTTGACTTTCTTGTTTTCTATCGTATTTATTCTTAACAAGCAAGAGAAGACACACACACACACACACACACACATGTAAAGCAGCTACAAGGTATCCACGTGTTGGCTAACATAATGACAGATGAGCCTACAGCGCATTTTTAAAATTTGATAATCAATAAGAAGGCTATGAAACAATATGTTATGTAAGGCACTTAGAAAATTTGTATTAAGCGCGGTAAAAATGTTAATAATTATTATCATTATTATTAAGGCCATCTTTTTCGAGGTCTGTATCATGTCGGGATTGAACCAGAATAAAAATCAGATATCGTCATTCAACAAACTCGTTCTTATTCTGTCCTTTCTCTGGCAGACGACTCCCACCGACCCGTAATCTTTCCCTGCCCCTCTAAACGGGGTCGTTCCACGAGACCAACACCCGAGAGACATACAGCCCATGAGTTCGACATTATGGGCAAATAAGACCCATGAGCTCGACACTAGGTTAAAAGCAGCCCACGAGTTCTACGTTGGCCTTGTTTGCTTAGTGTCGAACTGATAAGCTGTATAACTCGTGGGATGTATGACTTGTGGGATATACGAATCGTGGGTGTCGAATTCGTGACATGCACCCCTCTAAACTTCCCTGAACTTTCCAGGTTGGTAGGAAAGAACGTTGGAAAACCAAGATGGATGACACACAGCCAATAAGAGTGACAAACTTTCATCAAATTCATCAGGTCGGCTCACTTTATAAAAAATTGTCCAACTTTCGAATTGAATTCTGAGACGTTGTCCGAAATTACCTCTCCGGCAATCAAACACGCACAAACACACAGCCATAGTTCTGGCCGGGGGTCATTTCAATTCGCCGTCCTGCATGGGTCGGTCTTTTCTAGTCTCTCATTGCCTTGTCGTGCAGATGGTCATACACAATATAACCTCACGTCAGTTCGAATGAGGTGGTGCCCCTTCCTACCCACAAGATCCAAATCATGTTACGGAATGCCGTCAGCCTTTGGGGTAATGCACGAAGGATTTGCACACCCACGCTCATGACCAATACAGACAATGTGTTACACTGGAAAGGCCCAAATTGGATTGTTTGAAAAAGACTGCGGCAACCATCGGAGTCTTGACAATGAGGTGTGTGGGTGAGGCAGGGTGAGAGAGGGGTTCTCTCGATGACAGTGAAATAGTGATGATTAGATTTGTGATGCGATGATGATGATGATGATGATGAGGAGGAGGAGGAGGAGGAGAAAGTGTGAGATGAAAATACGGGAGCTGGGAGGACGACATGGTTGAGGTTAAAAGATAATGGCAAGGATGATGATATAAATTATGATGACGATGATGATGACGATGATAATGATGGTGATAATGATAATAATAGTAATGATAATGATAATGATAATTATGACGATGACGATGATGATGATGGTGATGATGATGAACGATGTAATAAGGATAGAGATATCTGGGCATCTATGGGTATTTATGTGCTCATGTGTGTCTACTTTCCCTAAAAACGTGTAAAGGAATTTATAATCGTAGTGTTGCTATTACATTTTCAAGCCACATTTATGAACGTTATGGCAATATCTATATCAACGAATTTTGCTCGCTTACTACTTGTCATGAGAATAAACGTGTCTTCTTCTCTAATGGCTCACAGCATGTTGGAAGTGTGCAATGCTTTTGTAATTTACCAAGATTGGGAGCAATGCCCTGCCTTATACTTCGCGTAAGACAGTCAAACAGGAACAAAGTTATATCCCATAACGTGGTTAAACTGACAATTATAGTGTAGGGAGAAATTGTTAAGAAGATGGTGGGGTTAAAATAGTATTTACTGCTGTTGCCGTTAAAGTATATCACTAATCTATGGAGAACTATAACTCTGAAGAATTATCTTCGTGGCATTCAAATAATGCGAATTGAAAGCCCATAAATCAGTCGGTCATTATGAGCCGAGTTTCATCCAAAGAAAGGACTTGCTGCTTACTGAAGGTCACTCCTCTCTGTAAGGGTGTGATAGATATAGCGGGTGCACGTCACGAGACCGACACCCACGAGTCATACAGCCTACGAGTTATACAGTCCACGAGTTATACAGCCCACGAGTTCGACACTAGGCAAACAAAGCCCACGAGACCGACACATTAAATCCCGTGTTGTATCTGTTGAACTGTATTTACCTACTGTTGGTCTCATGGGCTTTATTTACCTAGAGTCGAACTTGTGGGCTGTAGGACTCGTGGGCTGTATGACTCATGGGTGGTAGTCTTGTGCGATGACCCCGATATAGCCTCATCAGATAGGCGCTTCCACCACCGATTACTCATCAATCATTTGATTACATTATTGATTGAATTTCAATAGATGTCGATATTCCATTTTGTTCAATACCCTTTAACCAGGGTGGAATCTTTGTATAAAAAAAAACACTAATTGTCATTGGCATTGCCATAGAGTTTGATTTGATTTGATTTGATTTGATTTGATTTGATTTGATTTGATTTGATTCATTGGATCCTGTATTATCATTGTACATGCGCATACATGTACATGTATAAATACATTGGTGGTTGCATTCTTATATTCATTGACATAATTTGTTAACAAAATATTTGTCTTCATTGTTTTTACAATGTACAACAAAACGCAGCAGCAATACAAAAAAAAATAATACAGAAGGGCTACAGCTTTAGCGTAGCTTGATTTGCATGCAGGTCTCGTACATGATACATATCGGAAAAATAGGAGAGAGGGATGACTTACGTAGACTTGATGAATTGATGCGATGACTTGTCACGTTTACGGTAACAATGTAGCCTACAAATATCTCATATCTAATTCCATGAAGTTTTGCTTGATTTAAAGATACAACCCAATCAAATATAATTGTCATTTTGCTGAGACAGAAAACAACAGGGAAAACACCGAGAAGGTATAAATAAGATCAAATGCAAATTTCATGCAGAGAATGCATCCCACATACAGGACAAGTCTATACCACGCCATGAGAACTGCCATGGAAGCTATATACCATTCTATTCCCCACCCGCCCCCCCCCCCCCATGCTCCTATCGCTGTGGTTTTAGCGGTCGTTCCCACGAGCAGACGATATTAAAGTTAAATTTCGCGACTCGATGAAGATTGATCGAGTTCAATCAAGGGCGATTAGTGAAAATGGCCGTATACAGACGTGTAAGGATGGACTAGTACACAGACTTGTAGGATTGGAATTGCCATTGAATGGCTAATGCAGGATTTAATCATATGCGAAGATTGCAGATCACAGATCTTTAGGAAGGCAGAGGGTTGTCCTTAAGCTAATGACTTAAAAATTTGCTCTTAAAACACGATAGAATCGGGGAATACAGATATTGCGCTCAAACAGGGCAAGGATTCTTCGTCGTCATTTAGAATATAAGTCCATTGTTTCCTTTATAATGGCAACTCATTACTTGATAATCTAATTAAACAGAATCAAAGTTAACAATGTTCAACTGAAAACATTGTTTCATTCCTCAAACAATACAGGGATATGTGCTATATGTAGATTAAAATAGATTATCATGTTTTCTTTGATAGGCCCAAAATATGTCTCTGTTCAAATGATACTGCTATAATATGTCTCCATACCTTAATGACCTGCACGAAGACAACACCTAATGTTGAAAGGCTACCATAAAGAGAAGAACAAGTTCATGTCTACTACACACTCTCCATGGCGGCCAGCCAGCCATTGTTGTTGAATCCAATCCCTTTAGGTGATTCCGTGGTGTAGGATGACAACAGGCGTTTTGATGGACAAGGAAACACGACCGCTGCCCTATCATCATTTAACCATTGGATACAGGCGTGTTAGCGACTCGTTCCGAAACTACAGCTAAGTGCGATTAATGAAGTTTCGAAGGAACCGAGTAAGGTCAAAGTAAATGCGGCCAAATACAACAGGATGATGTGATGAAAAGTAAGAGAACACCACAAAGAAGAGATAAATATGTCTGCATTTCGAAATCCTGTTTCACTACGCTGTTAGGTAGAGTATCTATCGAATCGAATACGCGGCTATTCCGGGTTTGTTTTCGTTGTTTGTGTGGTTTCTTTTTCGATTACTTCTTTGTACCTGCGTTATGGTACTCAAGTACCACACTAGAATGTTTGATCAAGAGAGTCGTGTACAGATGACGCAAACCATTGGTGTAAAAGTTTTTTAATACGGTACGAGGGGGACTCAGCAACCTCTTAGAATGAATTTTCAGGAGTACATTTACATCACAAGAGCATCAGAGAGCATTGGATTTTCCAAAAATATCCTACCGTCGTTGCTCTTTTACCGGCATTTCAAATCTTTTCCCATCAATTTGTGTTAATTGCGTTGTCAAGGTGATAGTGGTTGAGATACATTAATCACACTCCTCTCCACTTAGTGCCGTACTTCCTTCTTTTCCTATTCTTCACACTTTTCTGTTCTTTGGCTTCGAAGCATCAATGCAAAGCAGTCAACACTGATTATTGCACCATTACTGATTTCTTTGTGCATTCTGAGGTACGTCAAACAGCAGAGGTTGAGAAGATGTGAACCAAGAGAGATTTTATACTGAAAATATCATAATTATAGAGTTCAGTAACACCTACATACAGACTAAGAATCAGTATATAATTTACGATAGAAAAACATATTTACGAGTCTAATTAAGGCATATTACATCACTGAATCCCTGCTAATAATCAACCAACGCAATAGAAAATAGAAATACTCAATGATAAATGAAATATCGGTATATTCATCGGCAGGCGTTAGGCCCTCAGATAAATTGATCTTTTGCTGCAAAACTTTCAGAGCGATATCATCTTCATACTCCATTCTTCAATTCCTAACATTTTTCTGATTGTTATCCTGTTCTCTTTGGACTAATGTAAGTTATCAACTGATAAGAATTACATTTATGCATCTGTTGCGAGATCTATTGATCTTTGGGTGGACTATGGAGCTAGATAGACAGACCAGGTTGGACAGAAATATTAAGAGTGGGTAGATTTCAATTCAACTTCAATTTTGATTTCTTTTTCATATTTCTCGATGAAAAAATACAGCAAATATAACAAAATTGAATAATACGTGATATCCAACAAGGAGACTTAATATCACAAAATTATATAATACATGCATGATTTCCAGCTGGGAGGCATAGAATATTGCAAACATAATTATAGAACATAGTGGTCGATCTGTGAAAGTTGGAATATGAGAATGAATGCTAAAGAAATATGATGGAACTTACTTAGAAGCAAACTTGTCGAGCGTAGGTCCCACTTAAAATCGAGGGTAAAGATTCAGATAAGATGAAGACTAAGATTAAGAAATTTGAGTGAATGAAGAAAGCCATCAGCATCCAACATGATGAATGTCAGTACAGGCTCCGAGGCCATACTGTGGACAACTGGGATTCTTCTCAGCTCGTAGCAAGAAATAGCAATCTTTTCAGAGTGATGGAATATCCTTCGACTGATGTTACATTCTGATGATATACAGAAGTGAGTTGTTTTAGAGAATCGAAAAATAGATATCCATGTTTTTGAGTTGACGGTTTAGAGTGAGCAACAGCGTACAGCTTTACGGAAGAAGGGGAGGAATGGTACATAAATTCCAATTGCTAGCAAACTACATTGTGTAGATCGCATGTTATGGACATCCAGAAATATACTAATTTCAGAAACCTTACAACAGAACAAACTGCGTAAAATTACTTGCTGATGAAATGTGTGCCATTTTGATTGAAGTTGGCAAGGCATGCTAATCAGGGGTGATAATGTTGTCGCTTGTTGACGCTCTGCAGGTGACAGAGAATAAGAAAAATGAAACAAAGCAGCAAGAGGTAAAGACAGAGAATCCTCGAATTATTGATTTGTTTTCACTGCAGGGGAATGCTCTCGCTCGAGAATGTGTGACCAGTAATATAAATTCATTGCTAGAAACCATGTCGACTATCATAGTTGTAGACCCATCACGTAGTGTCACTGACATGTATGCCGTCTTCATCAATACGTACAGTTTCATTACAAAGACTGGAGTAAAATTACACTGAATGTTTCACTGAAAATCATGTTATATTTCGTCTTAAAAACTTACCCAGCTCGGAGAATTCTGTTCGTCTTGGAAGTTGTAATCTATTTTGTTTTCACTTCATACAAGTTGCTTTAAAATAGGGTTCCTATGGCACGCTTCATTACGTGCAAGCAGAAGTGAAGCCTGTGGATTCGATAGCAGATAATTATCTCCTATAGTCTTATGATAACTAACTGGTTTGTCTCACAGTGTTTGAAAAAGGGTGCAAATTGTGGTACAAGTTGGTGTATTAGTTCATGGAGTACAAAATTTGTCGAGAAATAAGTATAAAAAAACCTGTCCAACGTGGCAGGATATGATTTAGATTTTGCCATAGAACGCCTGCCCACCTATTGTCCAGGCATTCGCTCATTACTTGATACTTAAAACAAGGCTGACACTTTGGTGAACAGTCGGTTGATGCTGTGTAATCGTAGCAGCTATGATGTCAGGGTCGACTGTTCGCTGTAAGCCTATTCAAAGCATGAAGCCAGGGAAAGCGTATGTGACATAGCATTTATTAAGTGTGCTTTTCATTACATTTCTGATTGTCGTAAAGAAACATGCTGGCGCCCTCATATTTAGTATACGGTTTATTTAGAGTACAGCAATATCAGGAGAAAGGAGAAAAGAGAAGCTATCCACACTATTCAGTCGCTTTCACGTGCTAGTTGGCGTGCTAGGAATATTCTCTTACGTTCTTACGTAACAACGCATGTCAGAAGTTTAAATGATACCATGTTTGTGCCATGTTAGCAGTGATATCGAAACACTGTACGAGCGCGACCTGGTACGGGAAGTATCAACTTGTTGCTTGGTTTCTAAACAACAAAATACAACTCAGCTGAGATGTTGTTATGCTTCCGGGATAATTTGCATCGAGAAAATTATGGTACAAAAAGCTGTGTCATCATGAGTAATTATGTTTGATTTGCAAATGATACTGATCTTAATGACGTCATGTGTGTATGTTCATGTGCGTTGCGTGTGTGTGTGTGTGTAAATGTTACTTGCAATACACGTAGTGAAACAGGGACATGCACGTTTGTACAGGTAAATTGTATTGTGTTATGACTACATATTGAGGCCTGTGACAGGACTTGGGTAGGGAGTGACATAAGTATGGCTGCTTTGATGTGCGAGACATGACAGTTGATAATGTCTATGTATTTTCCATTGAAAGGATACATTTAATAAATAATGTAGTTTTAACAACATCACATTAAAGCCAAAAGAGAAAATAACGAATGTTTTAGGATAGGAGTATACCATTCCTGTCTAGTCATAGCTATACACGCTCTAAACTATGCATGGCTTCATTAAACAGTGTTAAGGGCACAGCGAGGGCAAGGAGAGATTTACTTCCTGTAAGTTGATCTTAGAGCTCACTATACACACTGTCGTACTAACGAGTTCTCTTCCTCCCTCTCTCTATGTTACTCTACCTTCCTATCTCGCTTTCTAAATAGTAATTTACATTCACCTCTTCCTCTTCCACTTTCTTATTGTTTTTCTTGATTTCCTGGCACGGTGATCATAACACAAATATTATAGTTTAACCACTCGATTTATTTTTTGTGATAATATTGATTGGTGTATGGACATAAAGCTAGTTTACTATATCATAGTTGTTGAAAGTCACTGTGGGTGCACGCATATTGTTTATCGTGTTTGTGTCATGTGCGTTCTTCAGTTCGCATTGGTGACTTGAAAAGGAACAGCTTCAAAGCCATCCTTGACGAAGTCAACGTGCGTATTATGCTTGAATGGTTGCCATAACACACAGGAAAGATTGATATGTGAAAAAACAGCAGCAGCAACAAATAACATCAACAAACACCTTTCCTCTCTTGTTCTTTGGGTTTCTCCGATTTTCGCAAGACCTGAAGTAAGTCTGTCTCCCAATCGCTTGCTTGAAATTCACTTTATGACGATAACTGAAGTTACAGGGGGATTGTGAGAAAAAAACAAACAAACAATGAACGAACGGTGAGTTGGAGCATACGAAAGCGAAGAAATGCTTGAAATACACAGCAATCCCACTTGTGGAACGTTAAACGCAAAAAGCAGATTGAATCAATCGAGGTATATACTTCATAATTATGTTTAAACCTGAATCAACATGGGAAAATCATGAAAATTTCACGGCCAGGTGGGAATGATTCTTTTAACTATCAGGCCATGTTGTACAGAAATCTCATTAAAAATAACCCGGATGCAGAAGGTGCCTCTCTCACCATGGGTGATATGAACTCTTCTTTGCTGCTAGGCAAAGCCTGCCCAAAAAGACAAACCTCTCTCCTTTATTACTCTCCTCCTTCCCGGCCAATCACGGCTGTCTTGTCTTGTCATGTCTGCTATCATGTCGGTGTTCTACGGCTTTATAACATCTCTAGAGCCAACCTCCTCCTTCTCCCCTCACCATGGACCTGTTGCTAGGGTGACTAGTCTTCTTGACATGAACGGCACACTACCCCAATATATTTCGTATAGACGGAGTTTGTTTTGCCATACATAGAAACAAAGTTCCCTCAAATTTCGACAGAATGAAGTTTGTTCGAGTGAGAGAAGCAGAATCACACTATTTTCTACCTCACACACAGAGGCAACAATATTAACATAAATCGGCTATCCACACTGAATTGTCTTTTTTCAAATTAATAGGCACGTGTCGATTTCTTTGTTCTTTCATGGACGTAGGAAAAAATTTGGTTTTTTTTTTTCATTATTGGCGGTAACCGGTACAGTGCCAATCAATCAATGCAGTTCAGACTATGTACCTCATCCATGACCAATCGTTCATTTATCCATAATTCTGAGAATCAATTTCAGCTTCTCATCAATTCCCAGTAACACCCAAAACTCATCAAATGTAAATGATGTTTCCACAAATAACGGGACATCTGGAACCACGGCAAAATCAAAATTCCATCTTCTAACATTAATTCCTCCAAACTCACCACGCTTTCGGAATTGATGTCAATAGACGTGAAATTTTGACGGCTTAATGAACGTGTAAAGTAAACTTTCTCAAAGAGTTCATTATTTAAAAGAGCAATAGACAGTGTGAATCAACTGTGACGTAATTGAGACACGTGAGGTGTTCACTTTCTACACCAAATGCCACTTTCCTCAGACACAAACATACATTAAGAAAGAAATCCTTCAATTCTCTTTTGTCTCCGAACAAAGAAAAAGAAAATATTCCCGACGACGATACCTGTCCGATCACAGTTGCACGTTTCCGATGCAGGTGATGATTTAGAGTATGTTTTTGTTTCTCAGTTTTGTATACGTGTTATTTGTCTTTCACACAGAGAAAATAGCGCGGTGAGATTGCCTGAAGCTGACGGTTTTCACCAAAATAAAAACTGTAGAAAAGCGAAGCCTTGGAGTGAGGGGATAAAACGGGTTTAATATCACGTCAAAAAGGCAGGTGTATTACTTGACGTGTGTGATAAGGACGTATCCTTGTGTTCGCCTCATCACCTCTATACTTGGCGCAAACACACATTTCCCCGTGGAACACACATACCACATACACCAAGACTCACACACCAAGCACACAATGACACATCAAACCAAGCAACTAAATAAACGATAGCAGGGGGCAAGGTACTGCAGAAAATCAGTGAAAGTTCCTTCCCCCCCCCCCAAAAAAAAAGAGTGATTTTTGTCATCTAGTAAAAAGGTCGATTAAAAGGCTAGAAAAATTATTACTCATGGTAACATTTCATGAGATCACTGTATTATCTAACTCTCCCATGCCGCTCTCACCCATTCAACGTGTCTTTGAATTGATATCAGTAACACAGAATACACCGATGAGATTTAAAAAAAAAACCCAAAAACAAAATCTTTTCCCGGCGTCACAACAGAACAAAGGTGTAACACCTGCCTCAATAACATTATTGTCGCTGAACTCTTCATTAGCATTATTTTTTTTAATTCCAGTATAAATCTCCAAAGTGCTCCATTAATTATTAGAAGCCAATAGTGATGTACAAAGGTGACAAGTGATGTGGGATGATCACTGCAGGACAGAAAGCGTAAACGCGATGAAGCGTGAAACCATGTGTGTCTTCACCTGTCTCTGTATGTGTGTTAATAGTTGATCATTTAGGAGCGGGAAGGATGTCAAAGGGACACGTGAAGGAATGAAGCAGAATGGTCGGGAGGTTGCGAAGGGACATCAGACTCATCCCGACAGATAGAAAGATCAACGAATCCAGAGAGAGAGAGAGAGAGAGAGGGGGGGGGGGGGGGGAGGGAGATAGTGATGTGATTGGTGAGGAAGGCCATGTAGAGAAGCTCAGCCATCGATGGACGGTGACTCACTGCTTCAGGGTATCGAGGTTCACAGGATTGGGGTAACTAATGGCGGAGGGTCGCAAAGTGGTGTCCAACTCGTAGAAAAACAAATACAAAAACAACAAACTTTCCCATAAATTGTATTCAGTACTCGTTTTTTTTTATCCACAGCATCTGGAGGAATCAATAGAAAGAGAGCTGCGAGGTTCACAGACGAACATTGACTATTTAGTGCTGTTCAAACATAGCTTTGGATAAATTGCACCGTTCGTTAATGATTAAACATTTAGTCAGTGGTTGGTGATTTAATGTGTGTAACCAGCAGCCGCCACTCATACCAAGACGTTTACGATGAATGCAGTGATTTGTCTAGAACTGTGAAAAAAAAGACATGCGCAATGCTGCATCGTCCATATACCGACTTCCAGTCTAACTTGTATATAAAATAAATGCCTAACGGTACATACGCCCTGAGTACAGTCCTCATCCCCGAAGAGAACGGTATATTTGGTGCCGACCATCATCAAAACCAACAGCCAGCAATATTGGACGCTAACATATTTTACATTAAAGTAATTATAACCCTTTCACATCAGTCAAGGCACTACCACAGCCTTTTAAATTTCTAGGATTTAAAAAGCTCTTCTAGTAGCTTGCAAACGTGACATTGGCATATTTACTTTCCTTTAAACTCGTATGTATCTATATGTAAATATTAGACCCTACCCTTCTGAAAGGGATGTATTATGAATATTTATTTTATTTCAGGGAAAAAGTGACAGTGAAAAATAACTATTTTCAGGCAAAACGAGAGTTGCTAAAATGCAAATGTTTTTTAAAACAAATGTTGATCTTATTATACCTTTTAGCTATAAGGGCAATAATACTAATGCGGATATAAGTGGTTGTAAAGCGTGCTTATTTCTGGAGTTTGCGTTGTGTCAACAGGCCTAATGCATTCTCAAACACTCACATGTGTGTGTACTTAAAGTAGTTTTAGGCGTGTACATTGGATGAAAGGTATATTGTTTGGATACGAACCTTGTGGGAAACTTTCCTTCGAAGCTGCAGCTCTTAACCTCGAATCGACCGCGATGGGAGAAGGCTCCCCGACGTTCCTTCTTCTCCGACATTACGCCAATCTTACGCTACAAATCCGTTTTAAAAATCCACAGAACCGACGCTGCTACAGAGACATTGCTGACACAAGAATATTCCTGACAGTGACACACGGGACATAAACCAATGGACCGGAAGTTTGCTATGACGCATCCAAAATTGCATATGATATCTCATGCACAGGAGCTCCCGAACGTTCAGCAATTAATTTAATGGTCGAGTGATTTAAACAATGATTATATTGAATATGTCATCAATAAATTTAGAAATATATCCCGAATGAAAAGCCTCCGGTAGGGCTAGTTATGTGCGACACAGCAGAGTGATGCTCTAATGTGATGTCAACCACGCTTGGCGCTAGAAGTTTGAGTAGTTTCGATCTATCGTTTTCAAGTACCAATACCACTACTTGAACAACATGCGATTCACTCGCTATTCCTTCTACGTAATATCTTCACTCAGGCCATAGTCATCTCACACATTCACTTTCGCTTGTTGCTTGCTGGGTAATCTAGCATATATCCAATAGAACACGTAGAAAACGGTGGCACGTTTGCAGGAATAAATCCAATCATTCCCTGCAGGTAATGTTCCCGACACACCGACAATCCAGGCGCCAGGCACGCTCGTGCATTGATTTTAGACTTAAGTATTGGCGCGCTACTCCGCCTCGTGGATTATTCGCTGAAATATACCAACACTGTCGTCTGTACGAACTCTCTTCGCTGTCTTCGCTGCACTGCGCTCAGGCATGTTCCCGATTCAGACTTGGCAGCGTTTCATCGAGTGCTTGGAGCTGTGCGTGCACACGACCGTACAAACACGTCTTCCCTGATTGCGGAAGCAACCATTTCATATCAAGGGGGGAAAGTGTGATGTTTGGCAGAACAGCATCAGAGCTTTAAGTGTTATGCATGTAGTTTTGATTTGACGTTGAAAAGAGTGTAAAGTATGCATCAAAGACAAACATAGCCCAGTGAAACAAAAGGCAAAGATTTATGTATTATTTATAAAAAGTCATTAGCTCAAGCTGATTAAAATACCAAGAGTTCCATATTGCTAATCTTGTTTTTTCTTCACTCATTGAAAACGGTAGATCTAGGCCATCATAAAACCACCTCAAATATAACATTCTTTATACAAAGGAGGACAATATTTACACCAATAACAGTATAACGTGTTAACATGAATACAATTATAATACATCTATACACACCTGTACTTCGTCAGCTATAATAGCATAAAATCACCTCAGGCTTCTTTAGCTGGATGGCTTTTTATTATATTCTATGATTATGGCTTTAGTCATTCAGCACTTTTCATATCGTCTATTCCCCATTAATATTACATAAACCATATTTGAAAAGATTACGGTATATTAGCCTGGGGAAAAGGGTAAGCAAATTCAGTTACAAGGGACATTGTTACTTCAAAAGAAAGTAGGGCCTTGCTAACTTAGATTTTCACCTACGGTTCATATCTTTACCTTCATAAAGATTCTTTATTCATTAAAAAAAATGATAATGCTTGAAATAAAGGATTTGTGTTTATGTGAATTAAGCCAGTTAGTGTATAGGTATAATTGTAATCACCTGACAAAAATTTTTTATTTCATGTTCGTAAAAGAAAATATTGATTCATAAATAGCGTACCAAACGTTCAAGTGAATATCACCTACAGCTACCCTACAAGTTATGAACTTTGAAATTTATAATTGGTACAATATTATGCACATATACTAAAATGATAAAAACTTCGGAATGGCCTCTCAAATGACATACAAACCGTCCAATTAATCCATGTATTTAAGAGAAAATTGAATACGTTCCTTTCACATCAGTCTCGTTTTCTTAATCTTTTATCAAATCTTGAGAATTTTGTTTTTGCAATCGTCATGTTAGAAAATGTATTTGGCAGGCGTCGAATTACTATTAAGAAATACACCACAATACTCTGAAGTCACCCCCACTCATTCATACACACACGGATATTGATATGATATTGAATGATACTTATAATGTAGTTCTATATACTGTATCTATGCAATTTCTTATGCGGTTATTTATTTGGTTTTTATTTATTCGTTACCTATAAGATTTACATTTGTTTCATTATTCTTTCACTTGAGGTCCACGGTTTTACAAGTCATGGAATTTCAGGGGATTCCTCCATTTCCATCGTAATCATCGCATTGTACTATAGTTTGCATGTCTAGGTTTCTTGTGTCTAGTTCAAGAAAAAAACTGTCTTTTGCATGTCATTTGCGTATTATTCTATGCCCCAATGTTGTTGTTTTTTAATGGAAATGAAATGAATTCAATTCAAAACATCACTTAATAAGGTAACGTCTTCTTAATGAACTTTACATTTCTTTCAACCATTCCTTGGTGTACACCAGCACGTGTGTGAACATTCGACTATTTATTCTTTCATGATAAGAATAGACAGACGTACCTTGTTCCTTGAATTGCCAATTAAGGGGCGATTAAAAGCCTCGGACCAAGCCCCCATGAAAATGTCAAATCTCTGAGGAAATAATTAGCACTTCTCCTTGTACAATTTTCATATCAATTTGAGACATGTCATTCTATTTCTGGGTGGCGCAGTAGGCTGATTGACAGCCGTAATGGTCCATTTTAAAATCCCATGTGGTCCTTGTGAATATAGCCATTCCGTTGCCACACCAATCTAGATTCAACGACTTGTTTTTCCTTCAGTGCTTTACAGCGGCATCCTTGCTGTATGGACCATCATTAGGGGATAACTTCATCACTAAGGCAGGCCGAGAACAATGCGCAGATTATAAACAAAAACAAAACAAAACAAAAACAAAAACACCTCTCGATAGCCGAATGCATATTTTTATTGAGGAGAAGGTGCTTCGTTATATTTTTGGAATCTACTTTCTTTCACAGAAGCTTTCGTCATTCTACAGTTGTAACTGTGCTTGTTCTGAATTATAAATGATGTTCCAATTGTAAACAGACGACTGATGGCTAACTAGATTGCAGTGCTCACTTGTGCGAATCGTATATTTCAGTATGATTATACATCGCCAATCATCAAGCTTGGGAGATATTACTCGGGTGCAGGAATTTAAAGGTTTTGAAACGTAAGATTTTAGGTGTATTCTTGGAAATATTATAAACTTGAGAGGTGATATTTTTGGATGTACTGGGTGGATGGTAAATCATTCACTTCATCTCAATCAACTTTGTACTCTGTAACTACAGACGTGATAAGTTACTTGAACTGAGAGTTGCACACAAAATGGGGATTACTATGCATAACCCTCCATTTTTAGAATAAACTATCTGTAAAGGTAAAAGATTTCAAGTGACAAATGTGCAGGCAAACGGAAGTTTGTCTTATTGCTAGACAATGTCATCACAAGTATAGTGCATGCTTCCGCAAATTCGCGTGCTATTGAAAACTCTGTTTTCCTCAAAATATAAATTGGCGCCAAGAGAAAAACAAAGTGACAGTCCTAGTCTTTCTCCAACTCTTAATCTCCTACTGATGTTTTCATATGTGATAATCGTGATAAGAAACAAACGTTAAAACAGTAAAAAAGCTTGCCACTATAGACACAGTTTTACGAAAGTCAACTATCATGAGTATGACGGTGGGATTCGTTTATTATGCAAAATATAGAACAAACATCGTGCTGTGAGATAATCTTGATTGAAGAGTGAAAGAAAAACTCAGGTATTTTTTTGTTGTCAGAAAATGTTTTTTTCTCTATTAAATGTCATGATGAGGCCATCAGCCCAGTCAAGGTCCCAATGAAGCCATCAGCCCAGTCTTGAGCCATGTTTTTGCTGACGGTTTCCTGCTTCCTTGTTGAATGAAATGTACTGAATTTTCTGTATTATATGCAACTATACAAAGATTTTTGTTATACATGTAGTATAAACTACACTATTGTATTGTACCTTTGTCATTTGGTTATGTTTTGTTTAAATTTGTCACACCTATGTAATTCATTTTGATTGGATTTGAGGAGCAAAATAAATACGAACAAACGATGTCAAAGTGCATAAACGAATGGTATAGTTTATATACATTCGTTCCCTTGAAACACCGCTTATCTATCGTTTCTATCCACCACCTACTCTTTCCTACTCTCCCTCACACACACACACACACACACACACACACATACTCTCTCTCTCTCTCTCTCTCTCTCTCTCATTGTATACCAGTTTTACCATTATTTTACGAACGATATCTAGACTGGGTGATGTTCGTTATTCTGAAGATTCGCTAATTCGAAAATGAAATAAGGTTAACGCACATAGTATAATACTTCAGTATTCAGTACCCAGATGTCGTTAATCCAAAATTGAAAAATAGGGTTCGTTAATCCGAACATTTGTGTCGTTGTTCCGACCGTTCGTCAAAATGAAAAAGGGTCGTTATTCAGAAAGGAAAGTTCGTTAATCCACAAAGTGAAACATAATGAGGTTCGTCTGTGCGCACTTTTTTTTTCCAATTTTCGGATTATGAAATCTCATCAGACTTTTGTACCATCAAACTGTCTGAACTTTATTTCATTTTATTTTCGTTTATGCACCTTCGGAAAAAAAACACGAGCCTTGGAGTAACAAAATAATCTTCGGAAGAAAGAACTGCAACCCTTGACTCTACTTTCAGCATCCATTCAACCACACCAAGGACAAAACAGATCATCTATCAAGCTGTTTAAACAAGGTTTTGATCGAATTCCCAAACCAACACAAAGAAAAATTTTATGAAACCAGTTTTTCGTGAAAACATAGAGGTAAAGTTCTTAATAAATGCATTTTTATGATATTCATATGCAACTCGTCCATCACAAACTAGATGATATGATATTATACGACACAGGAGAGAAATTTACAATAGCAAGTATACCTAAATAAGCTTTTGTAACCGCTGGTATTATTTCGCATTAACCTCGAAAATTGCTTTCGATGGTCGCTAGCTTTCCAGTAAATGTAGATTAAGACTATTTTGAAGATATTCCGTATACTGAGTGTCTATATAAAGTGAGTTGCGTTGGCCGTGGGAGTTTATGACAGTGAGAGATGTCTCATACAAACCTAGAGTACCCAATAGAAGAAAAAAATATATCAATCTGGTAATAGAGCATTCGAGAAGAAATGAAGACCTTCTATATACGGACTTCGGTTTTTTGTTCAAGTCTGTTGATATGTTGACCATGTAACCGACCTGAACTAAAAAATTTATCAACATCATGTTTTGATATTTTACTCAATCACCAGAATTCGTTGAGTGTTGCTAGGTTGGTAATCACGAGTCAAACCTTCTACCAAAGACTGTCGTTAATTTGCTATTTTTCACATCCCCTCTCTCTTCCCATTTCTTTCTTTCTTTCTCTCTCACTCTCTCTCTCTTTCTTGCTCTCTGAAATGTATCATCTAGAATAGTCGTTACAATTGGATCCTGGTCACGAGTTTGCATGTAGGTTAAAATAAAAGATAAGATTATCGACGTGGATAACCTGATTATCAGAGAAGGTTTATTAGAGGAATATGAGGAGGCGCGCTCTGTCTACAGCATTCCCACTAGAATCTGTGCTCTTCCTTTGAAAGAGATATCTTTCTTCTCTCTCTCTCTCTGTTTCTTATTTGTCCAGTTTTGCCTCCAGTGCAGACGGATAGATTTTTGCATTCCATGGCTATTTCGACAATCCTCTCTTTCCTGGTTTGTCGTCTAATGAACTATAGAAACTTGCAATCAGGGGAAACGTCTTTTTCTTCCTCGCGAGAGTTTCGTAGAGGATCAGAGAAACTGCTTAAAAAAACAACAACAAATAACGTGCCCAATGTACCCAATACTGATTTCATGCCTCTGTCTCTGTACATCCTACAATGACAAGTAAAGAAAACAAACGAAAACCTCAGCTTTATCATCGCGTGTTCAAGGTGAACGACAAATTGTATGTTTTTATCAAATCATGGAAATTTTCCTCACGGTCCCTCTCTGAAAACGTGTGAAAAGAAAGAATCGTGGGCAGGATAATGTCTTCATTGGAATTCGTCCTCGATTTGACAGCCATGCATTGGGTATAAAAGCCTTGATCGAAAGATCGATACCATAGCCAAAAGGGCAATCGTTTTAGGATCCAACAGTCGCGCAAATCACTTTTGACAGTCGAATATTGATTGCCGTTTACGGAATTTCACGAATTAGTTTACTCCATGCCTTTATAGAAAACACTATAGCTGCCGGAACCAAGTGAAAAACAAAAGAAAGAAGGAAAGAGAAAGAAAAAACTCTCGCTTGTGGATGCAAGAGCAAGAGCGATTTATTCGATCTTCTTTCTCTTATTTTAGCCTGTTCGAATCTTTTGCTTTTTATAGCTAGATTTGTTCAATCCTACGTTTTCTTGATATTTCTTGGTTGTAATATCGCTTAGAGTCCTTCACTGCCTGCAAAACAACAACTTCCAACAATAACAACTTTTTCTAGTGATTATGCTGTTTCTTTTTAAGTCTTCTTTTGACAGCCCCGTTATATTCTTGTCAACAAATACTCCAACTTGTAAGTACTTTATGTTTTCATTGTTGTTTAAATGTTTTGATTTAGTTGTTTGATGAGATGTAAAGACATTTTCATGGCTCTGATTTCGTAGACTGGATTCATATATATGCAGCACTGCTTCGTGTCTTAAGAGCTTCCTTTCCCCGGCGTACTAGTATATAGACGATGAGTTTGTTTACTCATGTGTGCTCGTAGAAGATTGTTTATCACCGTTGAAGCAGCAACTTATCCATTTGATAAGTTCTTTTAAGTTCTGCAATATCTGCCTGAGAACTCTATAGTAAAATCCTTTCAACTCATTCTATCTGATCATGTATCTTAGTTTTATAGCGTGTATTATGTAGATAATTATGTTTTTGTAGCTCTATTTAAATCACCGATGGTGACGTATCTTATTTAACTTTATTGTTCCATTTTGTTCTTTTTACTTCAAACTGCTCTCTATCACAAGCCTGAAGTACAGATCTTGGTCATCTGTGGATGCTGAATTGACATGCATTGCAACGAATTGAAAAGAACACCATTGCCGTTTTCCAAAGTTGTTTTTCGACTGTCAACAAGTTTTTAGCTGTTGTTTTTTTCAAACGCTGATATCAATTGTCCCATTTAAGCTAACATCACTCGTGTTTTGACACGTGCCATGTTCTTTCAGATAACATGACGTATATAACTGTTTATTTCAATGAGTACAACTGCCCATTTTACGTCAGTATATTAAAGTATTATACAAATCATAACTCCAGCAGTTCGTGAGCTGTCGATGTATAGGTATGATTCCATTAGTTCTTATTATGATGTCTGGCGACTACTGTAATTTTCGTAGGATCGCTGTGTCCTTGACTAACGTAAGCTAGAATTCATTCAAAGAGTTTTTGTACTGAAAATCACTTTCAAACTTTATTGTTACATTATTGCCAAACATTTAGCACTAAAAGTCAATAATCTTTGATATTAGATGGCTTAGACAGTTTCTGGTATGTGATTGGTCGAGAGCTCATCACGTGATGCTGTTTGCGAGGATCGCAAATGTTATATTTTCCCAGCTCGTTATATTGACCAACTGGTCAACTGAATATATTTTTTCCATGTGTGTCGCCCTCTTACGGTTGAAAAACAAACAATTACACCAATATAAGGGTGTGGGACCACGTCGGTAACTGGGAGGAGTAAACGATTACTATCGATAACTGCAGTCTGGATCGATATAATCTGTTCCCACTCACCCCCCCCCCCCCACACACACACAAGTACACGTACACGTAGTACGTACGTACACGCTATACGTGAGAGAGTAGACGGCACGGCGCGGCGCGGAGTAGCGTCGACATGCGCTAGTAGGCCGGCCTGCCTGGATGGAATTCGGGAAGCTAAGATTTTGGAGGATAAGGATTCTAACTCCACTAAACATGGCCTAAAACAAGCGAGTTAATAGTCTAGAGTAAAAGCCCCAATTTTCGGACACTTAAGCTTTTTTGCAATATTTATTCAACTCAAATAATTTTCCACAAAATGAAATTTATAATAATGTTTGTTACATATATCAAACTAATTTTTCTTAATATTGATTTTCTCAAACCGATCATAAAATTTAACAAAATCACCAAATATTATCACCTTGTCAATTCCCCAAAATTCGGACAGCGTCTCCAAAATCCGGACACGCGTGCAATGTCAGTACGCATACAAGGTCGCTGAAAAATCCGCGCGCGCCATACCTTCTGGCCGCAAGGTCGCATTGGGGATGTTGCGGCGCCCGTTCGTGTCCGAATTTTGGGGACTCTGCACTTGCATTCAGCCCCTGTACATTTATTCACTGCATCGGCACGTACGGAGATTTTGTTTTTCTTTTGTGTTTTCGAGGATACCATCACACTCTGAGCTTGCGATAAGCGAAAAATCTCGCAACAGAACGGCGTAATTTTTCAATTTTTAGCGCTTTTTCGGTGACCCCGATTCTTTACACGGACCCTAATTTGCGCGCGCTTTGGAAAAGTCGCGGCGATTCCGCGATTTTGATGGCAAAATTTGGGATTTTAGATGGATTTTTGGAGGTGACTCAGGCATTTTCGCTTGGTGAACGAGTGTGCTAGTGTGTGAAACGATGTGATATGCTTGTGCTGTGACAGTCGACTTTGCTGCCTTGTGATAAGTGGTATGTGTCCGGATATTGGAGGCCGGCCGAAAATTGGGGTTCTTACTCTAGAGACATTTTGTTCAGTTCAGTTGAGTTCTTAGAACGAGGGCAATTGATGCATCTTTGTATTGACGTAAACGCCAGGAGAGTTAGACTAACGTTAGATCCAGGCTAACGTTGCATCGAACAAACCACAAGTCATGAAGTGGAGGACTAGGCCTAACTGTTAGTGTTACGACACCGAGCAGACTGGTTTGCAAATCACTGTGTTTCTACAATGTTCATCTCTACAACAGAGGGGAAAAAAGACTGATTTTGAAATTGCTGCAGATTCCTGATGACAGAATTTAAGGTAGGCCTGCGTCTATATTATACCGGTCCTGGCAGAAGACAAATTGATTGAAAATCACAGGGTAGGGCCTATAACATTAGGTCTCAAAAAAGATGATGCACTGGACTGGGGAGCCAATTTGGACGCATGTGATGTAGGCCCTTCTAACACAACAGTTTGAGTTTCGACACTAACTCTAACGTTAGACTTTCCGTTAACGTTAGAGTTTTAGACGCTAACATAGACTTAGACAGTGTATATTCTTACGTTAGAACTCTCTAACGTTAGATCCAAATTAGGACTAACGACGAACGTTAGAATAGAGTCTATCTAGTAGAACGTAGGCCCTATAAAACATTTAACAAACATAATTACAATCTAGACATAGGTCTTAACGTTAGGGCCTACCTGTAGAAACAAATGTCAAATGATAAAAATTGCCCAGTAGGCCATAACGTTTAAGGCCTAAAGTTAGATTTGTTTTGTGAGTAGACCCTAAAACATCTGCTGATCTTTTGGACCTGAGCCTAATCTAATTATAGGGCCCTAAAGCGTCGTTACTTGACTTGAGCCTAACGTTAACGTTTTAATAGTAGGGCCTACTGTCGTTAGAGGACATGAGCCTAGCAACTAACGTACACTACACAGTCCAGTCGCCGCTGTACAACTACAAAATCGCGACAGCGCGCACACAGCGTCTGGTCGGGCCAACATGAGCGTATACGGTTAGGCTATATACGTCGTTAGTGTAGGCTCTTCTGTAAAGCACAATCGAGGGCAAGGCCATCTAATATAACAGATATCGACTGGTAGGGGGTGGAATGTAACAATCTTTGGACCGCCAGGGAGTTATATTTTCCCTCGTGATCATATTTTCCCTCAGCGCTGTGCGCTTCGGGAATATAATCCCTTTGGAAAATGTAACTCCCTGGCTGTCCAAAGAATGTTATATTCCACCCCGTACCAGTCAATATCTGTATATTAACTGCAAAAGTATAACATTGTCAGTTTTGGTTGCACTGGATAGGCATGCATGTATATAATATCTCAGCACACGGAATTTATAGGTCAGTGATTACCTTCAGACATGTAATAATAAGCGTGGCGGAGTAACAACAGTCGGGAATGCAACTCCAAATCCCAGCAAATAAGAATGATTGGTATTGCCCCTTTTTTTTGTAAGGATGATGGATAAGAAACGGATTGTCTGTCTGTCTGTCTGTCTGTCTGTCTGTCTGCTGATGTGGTTTGCTGTTCCATTTTTCCCAATCGTGCTTAGACTCCTTGATAAGATATCGAAGAATGCATTAAACCGCCGCGCACATTTTGAAATTAAAACTGAAGATCTGTTAGCAATAAGATCATGACCTATATGGAATCAAAAGGGGGACCACGAAGTAGCGGTGGGTAATGAAGGCTGGGATTGTTATGAAAGATAGTCAAACCTGAATCATAGTGAAGGACTGGTTAAACTATCGAATATCATGCTATATCCACATGTAATCCCTCTAAACATTGCAACAAATGTCAAACCTCATCCTCTCACAAAAAAACCCAAAACACCCCTACTCTTGCTAAAATGTTGTCCGTGCACTGTAGATCTTAATATAGCATTCTGCCGGAGAATGAGAAAAAAAGAAGAGAGAGAGAGAGAAGAAAAAAACACACACCTGCCCAGGGCCCTGAATATGACCTTTCAGAGAGAGTTGCTCAACTGATTTAAAAAAGAAAAAATAGGTTGCTAGAATCCAGTGATAGATGAGGTCCGTGATAAGTAGATTGATAATACTCCAGATGCTCATAATATAAGAAGGAAATCATTGATTCTAGAGTCGCGAACTAATCAGTAAAACCGCAATGAGATGCAGGCACAATCTGTGCATGGACCGATGTAGAATCCAAAGGGTGCGTTCTGCAAGACTTATACACAACAGCCTTATGGAGGGGTTGCTATTTGAAACGGGAAGATGAAGAGTGTAACTTAAATTCATCATCACACATTTGGCTTGCTTATAGGAATACTCGATTCCTTGGGTTTCTAAGTGTCAACGTGTAGAAAAAAAAATGTGTTAAATAGTTATAACTGTAGAAGGAAGGGGGGGGGGGATTGACCGTACATAGTAAACTTCAAGCTTACTTTATGACGGGCCTCGTACAAAAAACCCTTCTGATGAGGGAAGAAGGGGGAGCCAATTTATCCATCTAAACGCTCTATCTATTAAACTGCATTTCACAGCATGTGACAGTTATGACCTTTATTAAAGACGAGGACATTGGGAATATAAATAAACGTCCTTATCGGCAATTTGCATTGTTTTTGCTATACGTCTGTACCGTGAGGTTTCAGCTAACTATTTTCCATTACTGCGTTAATAGGGTTGAAGGAAAATACAGTCCGGAAATGGAATGGGAGCATATGATGCATTCGCCTATTCGACAGTCTTTCATACTATCTTTCTCTCTCTCTCTCTCTCTCTCTCTCTAGCTATCCATCTATCTATCTTTCCTATATTTCTCTCTCCCCGGCTATTGGACCTTCCTTCCACAGAGTACATGCAATTATCAGAAAACAGACAGAAAGAAGAGATGTATGTTTGCCACTGTGCGTGTATGTGTGTGTGTTTGTGTGTGTGTGTGTGTGTCTGTGTACTGTTGTATAACGTGCGCCCACTTTTATATATTTGTTCACGTAACATCACATGCTCCTTTTGAAATAGAGGAAGTAATAAAGAGGGCTGTTGGTTGAGAAAAAATAGAAAAGAACTCTTTAGCATTTGACTTTCAATACGAATGAATGGATAAAAATTCAAAGCAGAGAAAAAGATGGATGCAAAAGAAAACGAATACAAAGACATTAATGGGTCACCAAGTTTCCACTCTCTCCATTTCGAAAATATTGGAAAATACGAATGTATACTAACAAAAAAAAAATAAGGACAAACAACAAACAACGACTTTCTTGATATTCATTCAAGAGCATGGAGATTCTTTCGGTTAACGGGCGTTAAAGTGAGAGTTCTGGAAAATTATGTCCAGCCATGACAACAAAATCATGCAGGCTTGGATACTAGAAAATCACAATTACATGACAATTATAATGGAGGTGAACTAATATCTGAAGTGTAGATTTAAATTTGACACCTGTAACTCAATCATTTCGTTCGTTTTAGGAAAGACAATAGTTAGCACTATGGCAGAAACAGCTGATACAACTCACGGACTTTAAGCAATGTACCATCATCCTCCCTACAATGCAAGGAACACTGATCAGAAATCTTCGTCTCGATCTCAACAGACGATCATATTAATGTAACATCTACCAAATAAAGAATTAATTCCAATCTCAAAACAAGTCAAGAAACATCCAAAGCATTGCAAGACGAATGTCTTGTAATGGTGAAAATAATTTCCACTGAAATCGAGTTTACGTTAGGCAGTGGTATGATTATTTTACATTTATCAAAGATTATCTAGAATAAATCATAGTATGTGACTTTCTTACTTTTGTTGAATTCACAGATACTTTATCATACAAATATATTGTTTTCTCTAAAAGTTTGTGAAAAGCGTGTATTGGGGTTATCCATCAAGTTCAATATGCAGTTTCATTTGTTTTCTTTTCGGTAGCCAGTGCTATCCATTGCGCTTAGACTTACTAATCAGTAAATAAGACACGCTGCACCTTCCCCCGAGAATATTATTCTGTAGAAAATTACAGCCCTCCACATATAATTCTCTTGAGACAAATTTGCTGAAGGCGTTGAGTGGTAAAGTTATTGTTAGTCGGGAGCGGGGAGAACACATGATCGCTCTTAGCGTCAAATCTTTCCAAGATACAAACAGAATGGATGAAAGCGTTGCCATGGTGATATCTGGAACACTAGTGGATTTACGACAGTAACTGGGTTATAATATGGGTTTGCAAACGTACAATACATTGCCATTCTACCCTCTTAGGACTGTAGAGTCCATTTTGTAAAGATGTGAAGAAATGCCGCTATAGAATGATGTGGGTTCTAGTCTAACGCGATAAGAGACATTCTATGCTGATTCATTTCTCTCTTTGTAATGGAGGAGACTTTGAGTACTTATATTGAGGTTGAAATGGCGATCATATGACATTTTGCTTTCCAGTAGCTATTGACACGATTCTTCCACATACTCCAGTGTGATTGTATTCCATGTAACTATATGCACATCACGTTCTACGTGTTCATAAACTGGAACTATGCTGGCAAGACAGACAGGCTGTATTGGTGCCAAGATTGAACCATTGGTTAAACGAATGCAGTATAGTTTGAGATTTTGAGCTAGATAAGGTAGAAGGAATATCGTGTCGTTGGTAAGAATTAGAACTCTTAAAATCAGAGAGATCCTTGCTTCCAGGCGATGGTGGTTCAACACTATACAGATGTATTGCCTATTTGGAGTTATGTTTGACATTTGAAATTCGCAATATAACGATTTCGATTATTGCTGCATTACTATGTGATTGCATTTTGACCAATTGCCGACAAGTAATTATGCAGACCATTTAGAATTACACAGATAGTGCCTTATACTACCTATTTATAGGTGTAACATAGCATCTGACATCTACATGAGAGTAACATGTTTCCAAGGCGATTATCTTTCCCGATTCCCGTTGCAGCACTGCTGGAAAATATTGTCTCTAGGGGAAAATGAACTCCAAAAGAACTGTCAAGTGATATTTCACAGCTCTGACGGGGCAGCAAAGTTTGTTCATTTACGATTTCATTCATTGCTGTATTTGTCGCCTAATTGCATTATGACCAATCATAAAGCTGCATGCAGCGAGATGCAATAGCATTGGCAATAGTATACTAACACTGACTGCAGTATGGGATTGACAAGTCAGGAGACACAAGGGCACACAATGCGATGTCATTTTCCTTGTCTTCCCAGCCCACGCCATCTCACCATCACCTCCCTGCTAATATGATTGTGACAACTTTAGTGCTAGGCAAAGTTTACTCACGAGGTACGCTTTTCTTCCTCACACTAGAGGAGCAAAGCTTCTTAGATTTTATTTGCAGTTCTAAGCGCTGCTTGTATTGGGGGTGAAGGTTTTATTGGCTTGGAGACGTCTGAGTGGATTAGGTCATGTCCTTTACTCGTAGGTAATATGTTTCGAGATCAAGTCCGATTTGGCAGCGACTTTAAAATGTAATATCACCTCATCAGGTAGATTTAGAGGGTTCTAGATCTTACTCCAGAATAAATCACCTGTTTTGCATACCGAAGGTCAGGGGGATTTACATTTATTGCCCTTATACATCTGATATGGTGCAACGTGTGTACATAATACTGATTTATACGTAATGGTACCAGAATATTTGTGTGTGTGTGTGTGTGTGTGTGTGTGTGTGTGTGTGTGTGTGTGTGTGTGTGTGTATGTGTACGTCAAGTTGATCAAGATAGTTTTTTTCTAAGAGTTATGTAGAATTTTATATCATTTTTGTATAAGGGTATGGCGAATTTGCTCTGCCAAAAAAAAAAGTATGTTAAGAAAAGAAGGTGAGTCAGCAGCACAAGTGTTTGCCTAATGAAGGGGATATGGGTTGGCTTAATTGAATTAATCAAGGTAGCTTCTTCTGAGATTCACGCACAATTTTATGTCAATTTTTATTGCATGGTATGATTTGTAAAAAAAAAAACTATTATACTGTATGTTTGAAAAAATATGATTTAGCAGCACAAGAGAGAAGAATAAAGCTGCTTATTTGTGTTTGTATTAATTTCACTGTGAACATGGGCCTGATATCGAACGAAATGCAACTAAAGAATATTATAAAACAAATACGCCTGTTTTTACGTGATTCGTATCTGTACATGCTTAAGTGTCGAATTTTTTACTTTAAAAAAAGGAGGGGGGAATAGATGCTCTAGAAATGTGGAGAACAGGTTTTGTAAATACGCTGAATTATGCTACTAAGTATACATTGGACCTTTACATGCCAATTCTTGGGCATCTACATTTATGTGTAAGAAAAGCTGACTATTTTGCGAGTGATAGAGATTGGTAAACAATCAGGCATGTCTGCACAAAGTCATACCTAAAGATTACATGTTAACGCGATGCAAGTGAAACTCTTGTTGAATGAGTAAGATCAAATGTTTCTTCAAGGCATCATACGTATACCACGGAGGAGATATAGATGGTATATAATAATCCATATACTTCACTGCGTGAGTCAGGTTACTTCCCACCTCCCTGGTTATCACTACTACACAATCTTGCATGATATTCCTCGAATCTTTTCAGAACTCTTGTTCTCGTTCTCTTTATATTCAACAAGAATACAAGCAGTAGTCATAGTGACTACAAAGTCAGGCACATACCTAGAGTACTGCAAGGTATATGATATTCTCAATGCCCTTGTCCCAGAGCTTTAGTCTCATAGCATATCACCTACATGCCATTAAATATATCAAACCAATGTCTCAATTTCAAACTTGGTAATTGTGATGGTACACTAGTATTCGATTTCTGTGAAAAAAGTAATCTATCTGCTGACAAGCACCTTCTACATAGAAGCAAGGCTATGACAAAAATAGCTGAGTAGAAACCTGCCAGTATACAATACACTATAACAACAGGGCATCACTAATTTTTGTTATCTATTTCACATATCTCCACAATCTGAAGACCACTCAAGGCTAAACAAGTCAACAAAGTAAAAAGAATAAACATGTACTGTGAAAAACAATTCAGAGATTGCTGGGATCAGCAGAGGTCTCACGCCTTTTTAAGTTTAATTCCCAACGAGAATAAGAAAGATTACATGGAAGATTACATGACAAACAGTACGATGACCATTACAAAATAGAAAAATAATTCGAGATGGTAGGCAGATGTTCTTAAGACAACAATATATGTATTAGGTATATAAGGTTGTTATATTTTTGTGATGATGTGATGCAAATTCATGTAACTTCGACCTGGAATTGTGAGGAAGTATCAAATCTCGACATTTTCCAAAGTGTCACTTCGACTGATATGAGGGCAATACTTTCGATGTAAACACGATGTAGATCGACAAAGAAAAAAGAATCCAGAGGCTACGTAATCCCTTGGCCGCTAAACGCAATATCTCTTCTACATCCAGGGCACTGCCTCGTACTGAACAGTAATCCTCTTGGCCTACTCTGGGCTACAGAAGTCGCGTTGCGTCAAACTTTAGAAAAGATGAAAACGATCATACCTTGACAATCCTAAGAAAGCCAATGGGGGAGGGGTGCGAAGGTTACTGTTTTCTGGAGCAAATGCAGCTGTAAAATGATTGCTAGGAAGAGCGATGAGCTACGTATTGCATTTATAATAGCCCAGCATTATTGCAGGCAAGGAAAGTTGCTGCCGTCAAACTATTCCATCAAACGCTGATGGCAGATTTCCGACACAGAATTCGTCTCCTTCTTTTAAAGCTGCTCTTGAAGAAAGAGCTAGAGGAGAAAACACTGAACGTTCAGGATAGAGGCGCAAATTAGGACACTGAAATAATGGCACTGACGTCTTCCTTGAAACGCTTATCACTGATGGATTAATGTTAATTAGCAGACGGAAAAATGGGCTGATGAGTCCTGGCACTTGTCGGCTATCTTCTTCTTGATACTATAGGTGGAGTACTATGCATATGGCTCTTCTCTCTCATCCCCCTCCCCCCTCTCCTTGTGTGCGTGTTAGTCTATTTTCGTATGCTTGTTCGTGTATGCGTTCACCCGCAATATTCACGTCCTTGTTGTAGTATTTCAAAGTGGCTTCTAAAATTTTGTTAACCACATACTAGGGGCAAGATCACATTTCCAGACACGCACGCACATCTCTCACCTGTCTGGGAAAGTCTTGAGAAACACGCGATCCATTTCTGCTGACTGCAGAGGGCGCCCTGCGATGGGCAATTATCGATCACAATAATAAGTTGTGTTGTGGAGAATGCACACTCGCGCGGAAAAGCTACAAAGAAGTATTTTAAGTCATTCTTCCAAATTTGTCCTCAGCATTTATAAAGCCAGCAATCATCCAATTTCTCCTATCCAACAAGTGTTGATGAACTTCTGAGTATACTCTTTGATGGACATGACATTTTCACAAACTTAGGCATTTCAAGAACAGACAGACGTTTGAAATAATCTGCAATACGTGGAAGGAGGTCAGAAAGTGGTGGTGATGGTGGGGGTGGGGGGTGACAGAAATCAGTTGGCCCCTTCCCCCCCAGAAAACTCTCAAAGCAAACATCTTCTTGAGCTCGTCAGTGAGATAGAAATTTTCAATCCGTACTTAGGCGCACACTTAATTTTAGAAAACAAAAATGTTAACATCTTTGCAGCTCAGGCAATGTAGATTTCAGAAAATATATATCTCGGTGGGGGGTCCCTAAATCACTGCATGAAGAAGATCATTGCAGAGCATACATCATTTTGTTTAGTGGAATATGAATACAGGCGACACTCTTTTTGGATAGTTATAATGATAATAATAATAATAATGACATTTTTATAGCGCATATAACAAATGAATGTTCCCTATGCGCTTTACAATCTCATCACAAAACATACTGTAATTAACAATCTACTTTCAATACACACATACATGTACAAAGAAAAAAGAAAATATCAATTCACAAATAAATAAGTCTTCAAAGAAGATTTGAATGAGCCCAGTGAAGCTGACTGACGGATATGTTGTGGTAGTGAATTCCACAATCTTTGGGCAACAACTGAAAAAGACCTGTCACCAAAACTTTGTATTAACTTTAGGAATGCGGGGAAAGGATTGGTGTTGTGATCTCCGACTACGTGTGGGAACAGATGAGGTGATCAATTCCTTGAGATATTGTGGACTCATTTCATTTTTAACTTTGTAAACTAACAGGAGAATCTTAAATATGAGACATGGTTAAACATGGTTATGTCATACATTGCCCTCCAAGACATAGATAATTATATGAGGACTGGTAAATACGTACTCGTGTCTCCTGATCAAGATAGATATGGCTGTTATTGGCGAGTTATTGAGGCTGCAGCAGGTGGTATAGCGTTGAAAGGTGTGAGTTTTGGTAATTAAGGTTATATAAATCAGAAATTGTGAAGAGTGTGGTACGTTTGTAAATAGAACATCTCAAACTATAACATTCACAAGCTCTTTTCTATGATCACCTTTATACATAAACAGTATCTATCTATCTATCTATCTGTCCATTTATCTATTTATTCATTTATTGATCTATTTATTAATCTATCTATCTATCTATCTATCTATCTATCTATCTATCTATCTATCTATCTATCTATCTATCTATTTATCTACCTACCTACCTATCTACTAGTATCTATTCTATCTATAAATCACATATCCCAACATGACATATTACATAAAAACCGTTTAGGTATGTGCAAGCTTGTGTTACCTGGCAAGCGTGAATTACTTGTCAAGTCGGTGCTTCCTTCCTTTGTTGATTCATGACACGACAGTGCCCCGTTACACACGAACAAACACAAGCAAACAAACAAACAAACAAACACACACACACACACACACATACAGAAGATCACACCGCGCAGAGCCCTGCTTGAACGTTGAAAATGTGGAAATGAAATTCAAAATTTATGGCAAACGGCCTAAAAAAAATTAATTACAAACTGGAATAATTGGATGGGAATCTATTCTTGCAAATGCATAAATTTCCTCCCCAACGTTTATTGCTCTCTTTTTTTTTCAAACAGTTTGTTTCATGTTATTATAGAAACACAAGACTACTGCCTTGTTGAGTATTTCAAGGCAAAAACTGCAAGTCTCCTAGGATACTACCAGTGATGGAATGGATTTACTGCATAATGCTGTCAATTAGAGCATGTTATCATGGTCACATTACCGTGCTTACGTCAGAAGCAGCCTTTAAAAAAAGGTTAATCAAACCAATTCGCCGTCTTTATGAATTTGATTTAGAAGGAGGACCAGAACGTACTAATTAAGTTCATTTTTTTGAGTGACAAAAAAAAATCATGACACATTTTCTGATCTAGTTATGACTAGAGAGTGGAGTTGCTTTCAAATCTACATCAGTTCCTCCTATATATGGTTCGTTGATAATCATGATAAATAATAAGTAAGCTGCTGTTATGCTTGCGAGAGACATATTGCAATTTCTTCTTTTCTGTGCCTTCGATCTTTTCCTGAATGTCTCGGTTTATCAATCTAAACATGACGATAAGAGAAAGAAGGTTAACATTGATCAGCAAGAAGGGGATGAACGATACATGAAATGACAAGAGATAGCAATTTTATCCCAATAATCTCATTTAGATTATCATATGGGGCTTGGCTCTATAGAAGCTATTGAGTCCTTGAAGCAGTGGATTTCCATGCGCTACAATGCTGTACTATACTCGTGCAACTTTCTCGTTCGAATGTTACTACAGTCACCTTGACAGTATTAAATGGCAAAGAAAATGTCAAGTGTCCACTGTCACACGACTCTTATGGGCAGCCATGGTGGCCAAAATTATTTTAGTATAGTAAGTCATTTGCAAACCACATGATCTTCTCTCCCCCCCCCCCCCCCCCCCCGAGACAGAATATGAATTGCAAAGTCCGGTAGACAACCAGCAGAGTAAGTTGAAATAGCCAAATGAAGTCATACATCTAATTTAGTAATGTCATAGAAAAATAAAGTGACAATAAAAGTAATACATTACGTCTGTCCAGCAACTCATTTACGACTCGTCATGGAGAAACAAAATTAAGGCAAAGGCGATGTACTCTTCCGTAAAAATTCAGGGAAAATAGATTAACACTATAGTCTCCTGATATCAGATAAAGTATAAAACATGTAAAATCTACTAAATAGTGATGTAAGTGTTGTTGTTACGAAATAAGATCTAAAAATTTTTCTCTCTTTTTTTTTTTTTTGGGGGGGGGTAGCTTTTTCCCCTTTCTCTAAACCATTTGGGCCATCAGTCAATCAAGATCTACTTTATGATTGCTTTATTCTAAATTGGAGTGTTTTTTCCACATAAATATGATTTCAGTATGCAATTTCGCCACTTAATCAGTACCACGGGACAATGTGTTGTGGTTAATGACTATTATTATCTGCGCATACTGAATTGTAATGCAGAAATAAACAAAACCAACCCAAACCAAACGGAAAATAGCACAGTACGCTATACGACAAAGAGACCTCTTCACACTATAAAACTGCTGTATGAACATTATTTTGAGTCAGATTGAGTTTGGTAACAGAAGTAGCAGCATCTGCAAGCAAATAAAAGAAAAGAAACACACGTAGATAAGTTTTTCAGCTGAAGAAGGAAAGGGAGGTGGGTAAACCTTTTTCTTGTATATCACTTTTGTCTGTCCATTAGTGAAAGGATTCGCGTTGGGATAAAGCGCTTCTCATGGCATGAGAAAATATTCAGAGCACGACTCTATCTTGCCTAACAGCGAGGCTTTCAGCGACGAATGAAATGGACCTGTGACGGATCTTTTATACCTCGCGCCCGGGAACTTCCAATTTATTTCTTTTCCCCTGCACATCCTCAACGAACAAGAATACGATTAGTACATAATATCGTAATGTCTGTCGCTCTTTGTGTCTGCACAAGACTCTGTCAGGTTCAATCATTGTAATCTGAAAGCAAGAGGCTGTATTGTTAGAAAGCAATATCCAGGAAATGAAACCGACTTCTAGCGGTATATCACTCTATTGAGCGTCCGAATGTCATCTGATGGTGAATTATAGTTCGTGTCATCGGAACCCTAGGGAATTGAGAAAGGAATGACGTCAATATGAAGTTGTTCATGATTGGCTGATGGCGGTGGGATAGCGGCGCAAGTCACAAACAGTATCATGTAAGACTTCGATAGCAACCATTTTATTATACATTTGTTGTTGTCCGTCCGTCAGTTCTTATATTCATTTCATTCCTTCTTTTGTTTTCTTTTCTTTTCTTTTCTTCAAGCTTTCCTCTTTCTTCTCCCCAATCCATACCAAAATTTCCCGAATACACGTAAGCCTGACTGGATAAATCTAAAGTTTGTTACCGCAAACTCTCCGATATTGGAATTTAAAAATGGAGGACACAACAGCGCAAAGTACACACTATGGCACGTGTTTGTGTGACTCTGATAGAGTTCCTTTCACGTGCAGCAAAATTTGATAACGAAAGAAAGGCATTACTACCTTGATGTGTCTTTAAATTGAATGACACTCTTCCGTTGTAGTTCCATGTGAATTGGTAAACTTTCTTGAAGCTAAAACCAATGAATCATAACCAAAAGACAGTCGTAAAAAGGTTGAAATCGGACGTATAATACGGACGGATTATAATGCAACCAGCGAAGTCTTCAATTCTCCCTTGGCTCAAAAACAGGCAAGAGGCATAAAGCGTAAAGATTGGGAAGATTTGCATGAGGACTCCATCAAATGTCAGTCTCCCCCAAAGGGTCCGTAGACTCCAAGTCTAGGGCCTCAATTAAAACGAAAATGTAGAAGATCATACGTTTTGGTGAGTAAGGTGGAATCGGGTATTTGCAATAGGAACAGCTCACTCAGTAAACTAGGATTAATGTCCTTCTAATCAACGAGAGATTGGGAAGTCATTTTGCAGCACGGGACCAGCAAAATTGATCGTACCAAGTAAATAACCTGCATGATAGACATGGAAAATAATGGGATGATGATCCAAATTCATAACTTCAGATGACATGTAATAAAATAGTATCAAGAGAATAGAGTCTCTGTATGAACAAAAAATAATTTGACAAATCCATCCACATTGAGAAGCGTGTAAGCCGAGAAGAAATAAAATTACTTGTCCGCTAGCAATTCCTTTCAATGAAGAGAATTTCATAAAAGGCTTTTTCCTAAGTGTGTTCACGTGATGCGTGAAATTCAAGGATGGATCATTTCTAACGGTTCTGCGGGTTGTTGTTGTGTTTTTTTTTTCAATTTAACGTCGTCTGTCATTTCCGCTTCTATGATTTGCATTTGGTTGGCAAACATTAGCTAAGGGTTCCTTTCACAAAACGTCGCGAAAACCTCGAACTAGCACTGCGGTTACAACGGTAAGATTTTGTAACGTTAGCATTCACAACATTTGAATGAGAAGGACACGTTTTGTCGGAGGCTTTCTTGGTAATCTCTACTATGAAAGTTTTATCCTCTTTCGCTAAAAAAAAGTTCACAGAAAGATTAATCTATAGCCTAGTTGTTTCGTATAGAAATGATGAACAAAGATTCATGGAAGTTATTGCGTCTGGACTTTTTCTATTTTAATGTTGGGTATTCACATGGCGCCTTTTCCACTGATGGAGCACTTTCAATCAAGATAGTAAAGACATATCGTGGTTTCCATGCTGGCGTATCAGCATGTCTTATTCTGCTTACTCACTAGGCCTGTATGTCTTTTGATGGACACTGAACTGTTATTGGTCTCAAGACTCGTTATTGTATGCCATGTGGGTTTAATAATGGCAGAATGGCGTGCAGCTGGCTCGTGACACACATATGCAAATCAAGTGATGCAGGGTTTCTTCGTCCTATCAGGGAGAGTCAACAGATATTCATATCCTCCCCCAGGTCAGTGCGCTAGAGCCATGCTGGGGTGAGACAGAAATTGAGAGGGGGGGGGGGGGTACATATAGATAGAGAAGAAAAGAAAGAAAAAAGAGATAAAGAAAGAGAAAAGAGAGAGATAGAGGAGGAGTGGAGGGATGGAGCTGGGGAGGAGGAGGCAGAAGGAGAGAGAGAGAGAGAAGGAAAGAGAAAAGGGGGTCGGGGAAAGGAAAAGAGGATGTGGAGGAAAGTGACAAGGCGTGTGTACTTCACAAGATTCTCCTGATACGTGATAGGTTTGAGTTTAACGACCTAGTCATTAGAGAGCAAACCCTCAGGCCCTCTTCCACCTTGTCCCATCTCACTCGGTCCCTACGCAATGATGCAGACTACAATTAAATGTCAATTAGATACGAGTTTTCCCACTCAATTCCCCTTTCTCCTTCTCTCATCTCGTCCCACCCCCAGCAAGTCAAGCGTACATTTTGTGAGGAAGTTCTAATTCGTGTTACCACATATGTCACAGGAAAACGTACACACAGAGAAATTACGGTTCTAATTTGCACCCTACAGGGTGCATATCGTTGTAACACCAGCGGCTCCATTTAGGGTTCTATTTTTGGGGGTGCTTATTTAGCACCCTCTATTTAACACCATATATGGTGCATATTTGCACCCCTCCATTGGGTTCCCTTTCTGCACCCAATAGGGTTCATATCGTTGTAACACCAGCGGCTCCATTTAGGGTTCTATTTTTGGGGGTGCTTATTTAGCACCCTATATTCAACACCATATCTGGTGCATATTTGCACCCCTACATTGGGTTCCCTTTCTGCACCCCATATGGTGAACAAAAATTCAGGTGCAAATTTGCTCCCTTTCTGGTTCATATCGTTGTAACACCAGCGGCTCCATTTAGGGTTCTATTTTGGGGGGTTCTTATTTAGCACCCTATATTCAACACCCTATAAGGTGCAAATATGGACCTCTATACAGGGTTCCCTTTCTGCACCTCATACCTGCACCCATTATGGTTCATATTGTTATTGTTGTAATTTTGCACCCTATGGGGTGATAAAGTCACCGCAATATAGGATGCAATACAATTTGCACACGTCTCTATATAGGGTTACATTTCTGCACCCCATATGGTGAAAATTATAACCTTTTTTTTTAAACCAAAATAATTATATACTGGATGCCTTCACTGACTTCACAAACAATTACCTAATGTCTACTGGATGCCTTCACTGACTTCACAAACAATTACCTAAGGCAACACTCCAGACATGACGCAAAATAGCATGCATAGATTTACACACAGTTTCTCAGTCAATTAAATCCACAATCTTTCGAAAAATGAAGTCAGAGACTTCAATTCAACAACAAATAGAACATAAACATGATGAATACAGTGCATACTTACATATAAATTATTAACATTTTAATATATGTCTAATGGAAGAGGGACAAGTTAACAGCGATTTTCTTTTTCATGGTTTACTTTAAAGTGAACATCAAATATACATTGTATTTCTACAAATTCTAATACGAGATGCATATTTTGTCATAAAAAGGGCAATGTAAATCAAAAATGTATGAAATTTGGTCAGTACATTGAAAAAGAAAAAAATATTTGTTCTTTCCATCAAATGATTACTTTTTCTTCTTTTAAAGGAAGTTACCACATTGACAAAAAGCACTAATTCTTTTTATTTAAAAAATCCCTGAAGCTTGTGCAGAGTAATAGTAAACTATGTGACAAATATCTTTCACATTGTCCTTCTACTTCTAGAATGGATCATAGATATGTACCTTGAATTTACCGGTACATCTTAAGCACCTTTATGTGTAATCAAAAGCACCTTTATTACGCTCTTAGACATTAACAGCGATATGTCAACTCTGATTTCTCGTACACAAGTTATTGCCAAAACAATGAAGGGTATGGCAAAGTTCTGTCATATATATTTGAAACTCACTACTTGTACTGACATATTCCATCCAATTCCAAACTTGAGAGCTAGCGAATGTGCGCCATTATACAATTAGTATACTTCACATTTTGTTTTTCATATACAATTACACCAATGATAAGAAAGGTGAAAAAAAAAGAATAAAAAAATGAAGAATGCACATCTAAATTTGGTTACTTTTTTATGCACACAGCTAAAGATATGTCCCAGTTATAAATCTTGGGCAGAATAGCACATCTGAAAACACTTTTCATTGCATCAAATTAACATTAACAATTCCACAGAAAATGTAACCTCAGAAAGGGAAAATAAAGTTAACCAATCAGTGGTATGAAAAACTGGACATAAAGAGGAAGGAATATGTCTTGTGAGACAAGTTTAAAAACAATTTTTTTGATACACTGTTGTTGTTTTTTCAAGCGATGGAAACAAGAAGCACATTGTACTCAGCAGACCATAATTTAATATAATTACACAATGTATGCAGTTTAGCCCCAACATTCAAAATATTGTAAAGAGCAGTCGATTTTTCACATTCATAAAGCAGGTATTGGTATTGGCACCATCACAAGCATAATGATCAGAAGCAAAATATATTATTATTACTATCATCATCATTATCATTACTACTATTATTATTATTATTATTATCATTATCATTATTACTACATGTATTACCATCAATATTTTACAGAGATTTATGATCATGCATGAGAAATACCTCAAGTGTTGATGTTACAGTCTCACAACTCTTCCAATCATTTTAACACTTAATTTTCACCAAACCTTACACAAATATATCAGCACTTTATACAACCTACTTAAAGAAAGCTTAAAATTATAATCAGAGTTAGAGGGCAAGTCCACCTTCATATAGACCTACATGTGGATTGAGTGAATGCGCAGCAATAAGCCAGTCCGGAGATAGCTCATGTGCACATAGGTACAACTGACCTTTCATTTTTCTCAGTTGGTTAGGCACTTCACTCAATTCAAAGTGACATAATGCAGCAGCTTGCCCACCATAGCCATTTATGGAACTCATATTCAAACAAAGAATGAACCTAACCAGTGTAGATGAAGTGACCAGTATGGTTCGTCAATCAACACTTAGGGAATCATCTATTTTATTAAGTGCTGTTTTGAATATGTTAACAAACTTTTTTTGTGTGTTAACATTGCCAAATACCAGGCTTGCTGTCAAGTGGATGTACTGGCAGGCACCATTTATAAGGATTCCATGAATAATCCTAGCATTACAGATGCTTATCTCAGTGAAATTAAAAAACCAACCTGTCTCTCGGTACAAATAACCTTTTTCCGCACATGCTCAAACTGGTACCCCGAACTGGCTTATACTATTAGAACACATCAGTAAAAAAAGTGAAAAGCGGACATTCAGTTCAAAAGTTAATAATCTTTAAATCATTTGTGCAGTCGCAGCAGAGTGAGAAGAGTTTATGATGTCACATGCGTAGAACAATTCAAGGAAAACGTAAAGAGAATTTCACTTTTTTTTCTTTTAGGTAAAACATGCACATTTCCTCAACAAGTCACTGACGCATGTAAGGGCAATGATAATACATGTAGTTTCTGCCTTCTTAAAGAGTGAAGTCCAGTGTTCTTTTATATGCAAAAAAAGTAGATATGATATGTTGAGTTTTCTCAGGTTTTGGAACAAACTCTATTTTTCAATCCTTATATACATAAAGGGTTTGTGAGAAAATCATGCTTCTGTCAAGTGTCACAAAGCTACTCCACTTATGACATTGCATTGCCAGAGATTGCCCAAAATTAACATACATTGTGTGGCTGTCTACTACAAAAAACAGCAGGCGACTTATTTTTTTTTTTTTGTTCCCTACTTAAACAATCAATTCAAAGTGTGCATGTGTTATTGAAGCACTGAGGCTATCGATGGTGAAGAAATATCTAATATATGAACGATACAAACTAACCCCATCTAGTATGAAATATAATGGAAAGCATAATTTGAGTATTTCATATCCATTAGCAGATTCATATTTTCATCCATAATCCACCCCCCCCCCAAAAAAAAAAAGATAAAAGTGAATAGAAGTCAAGTTCTCTTTAGGTTGTGTTTAAATTTTTAATTTGCCAGTTCGTTCTCTTGTATTTTTCTATTATATATTTCTTTAGAGTATTCTTGTAAATATTCAAGCCCAGTGCATTCTAAGAAAGGGAATAACCTGACAACAGTTTAGAAGACAGAATAAATAGTTATCGTTATCTATGAAATTAGACATTTTCACATATATTTTGCAAAAAAAAAAATGCTAATCTTCATTTCATGGAGTGGCTTCATGCTCACCCTCGGGTAAAAACAGGGAGGTGATTACTTTCTGGATTAAAATGGAAAGATGTTTCTAGAGCCGTGGTGTTTAGCAATTCTAATGGGGGGGGGGGGATTCAATGTGACCCGTCTCAAATTTTATATGGTTTAAACATACATGACATAGCCTATGACATAGGAGTCTCATTATTATGCCTCTGCCCTGAATGGTGCCGGAGGCATATGTTTTCAGGTTGCCTGTCTGTCTCCCGGTCTGTGCGGATGTATCTACGGAAAAATTGATGGGCTTTCATCAAACCTGGTTCAGGGATACTACATGATGCTGATGATCTTATTGGCTTTTGGACTATATCTGCTAAAAGTCAAAGAAAATTTGAAAATAACGTTTTTGCTACTTCTCTAGTCAGGGAAATCGGTGTACTCGTGTGTACTGGTTGGTTGGCGCATTCAGTTGGGTACAGCAAGGTTTCATCCTCTGCTTTCACAGGAAAGCCGACTCCCAACTTCTTGTTCTCGTAGTCAAGGTATATCTGATCCTCTGCTTCAGCAACCTGCAGCTTGGTCTTCATAGCTAATCTCATCTTACGCTGCATAAGTCGAAACTCCTCGAGCTCTAGTTTTTGATGCGTTTCTATAGCACCTGCTTCAGCTGCCAAATAGTATGCCCTTCTGGCCATCACTCTCAGAAGGACTGGCATGGCTTCCACACTGACTCAACGAGGAACCAGGATTGACATCCTGAACATCTTCCATCTCCAGCTCTGGCATCCTATATGGCTCACCAGTCTCTCGAGGTTGACCTGCATCACTCATCCTGAAGACCATTATTGAACTTGATGCATAGTGAACTCGATGATGAATAATCACAGGTCCCTTTGGCCCAGTATGAGACCAAGCTAACACCATGCATCAGCATGGATCAGCAAGGCTCAACCTGTAATTGAATAAAACAAAGTTCAACATACAATCAATATTGGAATATCTACCTGCTAAAGTATGGGATCAAGTAGTTGTACTTCTGAAGTGATTTACCGTTTACATACCTTGTTTGTGTGACTTATTTTATGTCATGTCTAGCACATGCAACTTCTCCAGTAGATATTATCTAAATTCACATATCGTGTATCATTGCTTATGCTCTGTGACTATGGCATTGCTAATTTATAACACACATTCTATTTTCATTGATAGACAACAAGGAGTGAAGGCCACCCTAAATTTTCTGACTTCAATCTTCATACATGTCTTAAATTCTCCTAAATGAACCAGGAACGCTATTTTTCTTCATTAGGCACATCATACATGCCTACATCGTTCTTCGTGTCAACTTCACAGAAACCAATATCCAACTGAGCCTCAACTCGGCTCAAACGTAATAATTCCTATTAACGAATATGATGCGACTATATCCGGTCACCTATTTACGTACGTACCTTGGTAACTGCGTCCAGCAGCCCCATACGCATAGCGTAATTACGCTATGGCTATGCGTATGGGGCTGTTGGTCGTAGTTAGTACCTTGGTTGAGGCTTTCCGTATTACCGTGCACTTTCATTGACTTATTCGCTATGCTTTACTGTATGTACCTGATATGTATGATCGCACTTCTGACACATGTTTCACATGTACCTCGATACAACTCTTTCGCATCAGTTTTCACCACTCAGCATTCGATTAGCATAATTCACACATATCATCATCGATTACTGTGAAATATTTTCAACGGAATTATAGTACAACTATCTACTCACAACGTTTGGCTCATCAAAAAGATTAATTCATCATCCCAACCTCACGGTCGTCTGTCCATTTCAAACGAGGAACGTCAGTAGTATGCACGTACGTACGTACGTATACCGCGCGACCAACGGCGTGGCGTGCGCATGCGATTTTAGCTTTGCCATTGACCAAGTGCTGAACGGTCCACGCGTGCACGCATAATACGTGTACTCTATGATAACGTCATTGAAATGATATTCTTGATCCCGGTGCGAGAAGAAAAAACAAATGTTTAATTCAAGTAGTATTTTTTTTTAGTACAGTATTACTGATGACACTGTTACTCTTTAACAACGTGTAGTTATATTTTCAAATAAAAATATACGATAATATCCAAAAATAGTGTGGCATTTCAAGCAAACACCATTTAACACCCACATGTCAGCTTTCGGGAAAGACTATGGAATGGTTCCAAATTCGAACCCTTAAGACTTGGCTCCCTTTAGGGTTCGGATTTGCACCCCTACACCCATCCCGAACCCTATAAGGTGCCTTTTAGTTAGATTTGCTCGTAGGGTGAAAATATGAACCCTAATAGAACCCTAATTTCTCTGTGTGTAACTCGTAGGAGTCAAAACTCTAGGTCCGTCCGTTTACTGAGTGTTGAAAATATCTTTAAGAGATCACAAACTCTTAAAATCAGTTTGACCTGTAAATGTTGTTCGTATTTCAAGACTTGATTAGCTTGACGCTTCATTTACTCCCGCGACCTTAATAACTGAGACTCAGGCGTGTTTCCAGAGATATTACGTGAGAGAGTGTATCGCCCAAATTGACGGGGGGCGTTAGCATGGTTAGGGAATCGCTAGGGTCGCCTTACTCAATGACCTATGGATGATGCCAAGACACCAAGAGAGAAAAATAGAACATAACGAGAGTTCACTATTCAACTTGATTCTAGGACTAAAGACATAAACACAAAACTAAAAGGAAATATTTGTTGGAATTCTTCTAAACAAAGAGGAGTGCATTATACTTGAATAATCTGACAGTATGTCAGCTATTGCGTAGACCTAAATTATCGAACATTAAAGTTAACAAGAAATCTTAGGAAAGCCCCCATAAAAAAGAAAACAAGCCAGATTCTCAAGGAAAGGATGAAAAGGAGCACCTAACATTCATTGCTTGTATCCAGTAATCCCAAAAGTTACGGAAATTATTTCAAAAGGAAACCGGAGATGGAGATTATCTCAAAGGTTTTATTTTTTATTATCAAGAAAAACATTGTTTTACATTTAAGTCAATTATTTACCAGTTCCCAAATATTTACACTGTTAGATTCAAATATTACCTAATAACTTTGTTCAATTGACTTTGTGTTATATTCTTGTATGAAAAAAAAATGCAGATTAAATGAATACAATAAGATGAAATAAATCAAATGGCATATATTCTAACACACAAGATCCTGGCGCAACACAGGTCTTCAACAACGTGGCTTGCGTCGCCAAATCTTATTTCCCCCCCCCCCCCCCACACACACACACACCCTGACTTGTGCTGTTAAAAATTTCAAATATAAGCATTCATATCTTGCTAAAAAGTAATAAAATTCATGAACTCCAAATCCAGAAACTAATCAGTGTGCCATCAGTGAGTGCTGTCAAGAAATGACCGAAGTGTCGCCATGTTCTTAGAAACATTGTAGGGATTGTTAGGACGTCTTCCTAGCACGAGGGTCAGTCAGCGGGGAGCTAACACAATGATTAATTATGTCGAACTGGACAGGCATGAAGGAAAGATACAAGCGTCAAGTTACCACCGTCTGGAGAATTCTTGAATAATGCACATATGGTGATCTTTTGAAACACTAGCGAAGGGAATTCAAATAGGACAAAGCGCTAATATTTGGCCAAAAGGCAGTCTATCAACTTTGTCTCAAAAAGGTGCTGACAAAAAGAAACGTTTCCTCACTCTGTCTATCATATCTCCTCCGTACATTGACCCATTCTCTCTCCCTTTCCGTGTCGGCCTATCTCTCTTTATATCTATCTCTCTCTCCCTCGTTCTCCCTTTCTCTACGCGTAACTCTATCCCAATCTATCTCTCTCTTTTCATTTGTCTATTTCCCTCTCCCTATATTTTAAATATGTGCATCCCTCTCATTCTTATTTTTTTTTCTCTCTCTATACCAACTGTATAATATCTCTCTTCATGTCTGTATATTCCCTCCATGTAAATCTCCCTCTTTTTTTTCTTTGTCTATCATTATCTCTTTCTCTGTGTATTTCCCTCTCTCTATCTATGTCTATCTTCTTCCTCTCTATGATATGTCTATCTTTCTATATATCTCTCTGTATATCTATTTCTCTCTCTTTATGTCAATTTCTCGTTCTGTTTTTTTTTTATGTGCATATCCCTCCATGTCTTGCCATTTCTGTATGTATATAATCTTATATATACATCTCTCTATTTAATTGTATCTATTTCTCTCTCTTTTAATCTATCTTTTTCTTTTACCTATGTGTATCTCGCTTCCTCTCTCTTTACGGCTAATCCCTCTCTTTTTCATTCAAACATCTCATAGTCGGACAACTGGTCTTCTCTGCATGCGGGAGACCTGACTGTACATCAGAAATTGTCTGAAATTTCCTCCGATATCTACTAGCCTGCACGCAATATACCACCGTGACCAGCAGACTTCGCTTCTTCTCGTGACAGTGCGAGATGGCGCTATTCATCTCTCTTTTCTTTTGAAACATTGACTCGCTTTCTCGTTATTATAAGCATCATCCGAACCACGTGACCTCTCATTTACATCGTGTTAGATTATGTCTGGGAAATCCATGGTGTTGAGAATGTGTTGAGATGTAAACTTACAGTGTTACCACGAGATTGACATAGAATCGATTTAGACAGAGTAACAGAAATTTGCATGGTGTACATCAAAGTATTTGCAAGGGAGTAAGCCGGCACAAAGTGTGGAGCAGGGATCAAGATCATTACATAGATGAAGATTTCGACCAGTTCTATTAAAGTGACCACATACCGATAAGTTAGGTGGAATTTGATTTGATTGTTGAAACAGCTTTTTGTTTATTTTTTAGGGGAAAATCGGCGGTATGACGAGCAGATGGACAATGGATATGAATGCGATTTCATTTCAAATTTCATTTATTTATTACTTTAGTTTTCTGTTGTCTAGAAAATACATGTCTGCCCTTCTACTTCCCAGTCAATTTTGACATATTTTCAGTTACGGGGCTCACAGTTTAGAAGCATTGCTCCAAAAGAGCTCCTTCCTTTACGGCAGAACATGTTACTTTCATGGGAAGAAATGAACATTACTGTCCATACACACTGCTGACCAAATAGAAATGTTTAAATATTGCATTATTACATGTTCTGCTGGAGAATGAAATCAAAAATTATTTTTAATTGAGACATTTTGATATAAGGCAATTTATTACATACCATATCTTTATAATTTTTGGTTTTGGTGTAAAGATATAAATGTAATATTTTGTACCTTGAGCTGCGAAATGAAATGTTTGCCCGATAACACGATGTAGTAGGAATGCCACTGCCATATCGTCTGCAAGACGGAGGAAGCAGGAGTGTGCAATACGCATGCGCGCTATGTCGCAATCTATGTAGAAGGGCAAGGGACACAAGCAATTCCCAGAACGAAGAAATATGAGCACATTATAATCAATCTTCAATATCTCAGGATATGTAGACACTGTAACGTCTCCACGGTGGCCAAGGAGGATGGCTGGCTACCCAGTAAACTCTAGGAAAGGCAAGGAAGAAAAGAAGAGGTAGGGCGAGGTAGGGCAAAATGTCACATGTCATGATAAGATAGATTGGAAAAAGAAACGTGACCCATGCTAAGCCTGGGTGGACAGCCGGTGATAGGCGGTTGACAGCAAGACACTAATGGACCGAATAAGAAGGGTAAATCCTACGGTAGAAGGTTTAAACACACTCAGAACTTTACCTGCGTCATAATAAACCACGGAACCAATAAGAGAGTACACAAATGGAAACAGAGGTTGTCAGAAAAAAAAATGAACATGTCGGCTTATCTTTCAGTTTACGTCAAACACCAGGTGAATATGAGAACTTTGCGATTCAAATGAAAGTCAGAGCTGTGATAAGTTGGCAAACTGAAAGAGTTTGCATAAAGATTCCGATCAGGAAATTTGTAAGAGTAGCAGCAAGCCATCAAGGGTACGGTTTCGCTCTATTTTATTAACCCCTTTACGACAAGTTTTTTTCTGACCCATCCCACTACCGAGATCTCTGCCATGTTGTTAATTGTCATGGTCTTTGTTCTGCTTTGTTTTATATCTACCATACTATACAGAAGGTTTTCCACAGATTATCAAATGAATAATGGAAATGGACAGTCTCTTTGTCTATAGAACCCTCTATTTAGAAAAAAAAATAACCCTGTGTCTCTGTTGAATATGATTGTCTTATTTCTTTTTCTTTTGTCTACAAGGATGTCGCAAGTAATAATCACTGACCATTACGAAACTAAATGAATTGAATTATACTTTTCATGGTTTTCTATCAAGGTCTCTTCACTGCATGCAATCATTACTGAATATTATTAATGCCATATATTTTAAAGTTCTCTGCTTGCCCGATAACGGACTTTCCTTTCCACAAGTGTCACATTTACGTCATTTTTTCTTACTCCCTTTTTCCTACAGTTTCTCCTTAAAAGTCTTTATCATATTCCTTTCCATTCCAATGTCTCTTTTCCCCCTTCATATACGATTCCTAAAGTTGCCATTAAATCCTAAAGTTGCTATCAAATCCAAAGTGCAGTTGAACTGAGATACATTCATACAATGTTTATTTATCACGATAAGGCGATTTTCTCGTCTTATCAGTACGTTTCTAAAAACGAAAGTCAAGTGTCTTTGTCACTTATTTCCTCTGTATTTCCCGGGGACTTTTTTTTTCCCCTCCACATTTTCGGGAAGAATTCTGGGGGCGTTGAATGCAAAGTTAATATTTCCTAATGTACCGCAGGGATAGCAGCCGAGTCCCAGTGAAGCCTGATTTATGGCGGGCATCAACCGCTGAGCTCCGTATCATCGCACAAAGAAGATGAAAGCATATATCCCAGAATGCAATGCGGAGGTGACGTCAGCGTGTCCAACTCTTGACGGAAGAAGTTCTTCACTTTGTGTTAGTTACTTTCTCTCTCCCACTCATCTCTCAACCTTTGTTCACTTCAACACTGGGAGTAGAGAGCGACAACTAAGTAGGAATATTGTCTATTGTGATCTGTTTCCTGCTATCATTATGTCTCTATTTTCTCTCTCTCTCTCTCCCTCTCTCTCCTGTGCATCTCTTCTTATTCTCTCATTCTCTTCTTTTCTCTCTGTCTCTCTCTGTCCCCGTCAAGTTTATAGAATCGTATTCTCACTTGCTTCCCGTTTCATCTTTGTTCTTTTACCCTGAGTAGTTTGTGGCTGTGGTGTGTGTGTTATTTTTCTATATTGTTCAAGGGCAAGAAAACTGTCTGACGTACACTGTGCAGGAAACTAACATAACAAATCACCTGATTTTATCTTATTTATTTAACTTATCTCCTCTACATATAACCTCTAAACATCAAGCATTATCTATTCCTGAAAATAAAACGAATTTGCTGATATAAAGAACAGAGCTCATTTGTGTGAGCTGATGGATTTGGCAAACCATGGTCACTGGCATGAACTCTTTCAAGGAAATCATCTGAAAACGATTGAGTGTCCAAAATTTACTGCAATCTTGCTTTCACTATATTTTCATCAAATGGTAAACAGAGCGGGATTTATTTCCAGCATTTATTTCAGCTGAAAAGGAAATGAAAGCATCCAAGCACAGAGTTTTTTTTCCTCGAACGGAAATAGCCGATGGTTATCTCTGCATTTGGGTTTTATAGCGGGCATTACGTGTAAGCACTGCTGTCATAGCAACAAAGAAATGAAAACTCGCCCCAAAATTGACTACGCTTTTTTTTTAACTCTCCTAGATTTGTATTTATCTGTATCTCTGTCCGTCTGAACCTCAATATCTGCAGGCGACAACGGAGCGACGGTTTCCATGCCAACACGTATTCATCGTTGTGTGTTTGTATCTTCTTTCTTTAATTTTTTTTCTGTCCCCTTTCTCATCCATAAGCCTATTTAGATTCCGCCCATAGCAATTCTTCTCTACGTCCAACAGCTCATCTCCTTGGCATTTGGGGAACTGTATGGGCTCTAGATCAGCTATAATGTCTTCCCCAATGATGTTTGTATTCGTGATATTCGCAAGACAGGCAAAAAGCGGGATAAAAGGAAAAGAATTCTCCTGAAAGTGGGCTGCAGAAAATTAATCCTTCACATTTCTTGAGATTTTTACCCTGGAGTAAACGCTTGGACGAGCCAACAGCGGCTGAAATCTTTCCATCTCCCTTTTTTTCTCTTTCTTTACTTCTTGCCATTATTCCATCGAGACTTGCATCTTTCTGACTGTCAACAGAAAGAAAGAGAACGGAAGTAGAACATCCAGCGATTCCTCTTTACATTTTTTTTTTCTTCTGATAACGCCTTATCAGTCCCCAGAGAAATATCAAAGAGGAGGGTCTTTGCCGATAGAGGGCGTACATACTTACTGTAACAGGGAACTCGACATGATTGTATTACGCGTACTCTGTGTCATAAATGTCAGGGTCCCGGATGTTAAGTGCTATTAGTGGCTGAGGTGGGGATCTGGACCCCATTTCATAAAATTAGGATAGCAACTCTTGCTGGAATGGCAACTTCCCACAGCAACAGCCAATCAGGAAGCTGGATTCGTGTCTTTACCATGACAATTGCAATATATTCCAGCAAGAGTTGCTATCATATCAACTTTGTATGAAATGGGGCTCTGATGTTAGAGGCCCGGCGGTTTCGTAAAGCTGGACGTGCCAGCAAAAAACAAACAAACAAACAAAAAAAAAAACAAAAAAAAAAAAAACAACAACAACAAAAACCAACAAAAACCAAAAACAACGTTAATGCTACTTTCGTAAATAACACAATCATAATGTTATGTATTATCACCTCATCATTATGAGCTGACCTTGTCTAGCAATATATAAAAACATTTATAACGATAGAAAGTGTTGGTGACTTAGCCATTCAAAGAAGATAAAAACGGGAAGTTGTTTGATTCATTATGACCACAGGCTGGCAATGGTCTTTAAACAACATTATATATAAAAGTAAAAGATTATTAAGCAGAGTAGGGGTGAAGGTTAATATGCGAGTTTTCTTTAATTTGTCTCCCTCTACAAATGAAATTTGTAAGATCGCACCTGCTGATCTACAATTTTAACAAACATGTCGGAAAAAAGGAACCTTCACCCCTTCGCTCAATAATCTCTTGCTTTCTTTAATGCGTTGTCCGCCTTGGACTGGTTTATAACTTAAAATAACAATGTCGGAATTTCGGAGCTTCGGTATTTGTTCCAAGTTCATTGTGTCACTGCCGGCAACTAGAGATAGCCTGGTGGTAATGCCCGGAAAGCAATAGGTGAAAAGTTCGACTCCCGTGGTTCCTTTTTTCCGACATGTTTGTTAAAGTTATAGATCAGCAGTAGATATCTTACAAATTTCACTTGTAGTGGGAGAAAAACAGAAGAAAACTCACATCTCGACATTCGATATTATTACAATTGTTGTCTATCTCCATATCATTCTCATTATCTTATATTTATCACAATATGAGTGTTTTAAGTATTAGCTCCTCTGTTGTTGAGTGATTTTAACTATTTCCTCTTCCTCTTTGAAAATCACGTTTAAGGCTTAACTTTTTTTTGTGACATCATGACAATTTTGTGACTGCCGTCGACAGAATAAATACAGGAAAGATCAACAATTATCACGCTACTTCATCCGATTATACAGCTGCCTGATTTTAGTACAAAAAGGGAGAATGTTACTCCTTCATGGTTAGAAAGGTCAGTTAGTGAAGGGAACGTTCCTGAAGCAGATATAAGCCTAACAATACCAAACACTCCCCCTCACTCCCCTACGAAACAGACAAACCAAAGCAAACAAGGATTTATGAAAAGACATGTGAAGAGCCAGCGGGTCGATGGAAAAAATGTAGAACGTGTATTGTCGGACACACCGTGTTCGCTCGGGCAAATCTGATACGGGACTCGCCTTGTCCGCGGACAAACATTGATTACTCGTGTCAGGCAAGCATCAATACTAGAGGAATCTGTTCACAAAGGATCTAGAAAGAAATAGAGAAAAAAGATAGACAGATAGATAGATAGATAGATAGATAGACAGATAAAGGAAGAGGTAGAGAAAGATCGTGGGGCGAGGGTGGGGCGCAAAGCAAGAGGAGAGATATGGGATGGAGGTAGAATGATGGATATGAATAAAAGAAGATAGCTTTATAAGACAGAGGGACAGAAAAAACAGGGAGACTAAGGCACATACAAGGGGTGGGTCAAATTGAATGAAACTACCAAATTCATCCGATTTCCCGCAGGGCGGTGATGGCGGGGATCAGAGCAGTGCGAACAAGGCAGAGACGGGATGAAACGAGGAGAGACCAAACTTATCGAAGAGAAAACAAGTTTAAAATGGAAGGAGAAACTTCACCGACTTCCCAAGGAGGTCATTTAAAAAAATATGTCTGCCAAGCTGCTCAACGTTACACCTGACGGCATCATCGAAACGTGTGTTGTTTCCATTTCCAGAATATATGAATTTTGATTAAGGAGACTGTCCTCGATCTTTTTGTAAACTTGCAACGGAGAAATAATCTTCAGGGAAAAACTAATGATAAATCATAAACTCTGTTCGGTGTCAAAATGATAAACATATTTCAGTTCGCGCTTCTCTTTTTCATTCAACATTCTTTTATGGAGAGACTTTGGTGAAAAGTTTTAGGAAACACATGATATTACCGGAAATGTTTTTATTCACGTAAGAATCGTGATGAAATTCTCTGACTAAAATTATAATTCTGACAGACTAGAAGATTAACAGTGGTAGATAATTTCCTTGAGATAAATGACGTGAGATATGACCCGATAACAGACATAAGGAACCATGACGTGTTTGTATGTAGGTGCCTAATTATGTTTCGGCGCAATACAAATTGAAGTACGCTCTGAGGTAAAGAGCACTCGCGATGAAAAATTTCTTCAGTAAGTTTTTGATATCTTTCAAAGGTCACCGCATAATATCGGAAAATATGTTTTGTTTATTTTTAGTGGTCGTTATGAGTCATTCACTTGCTAATACACTATTATATTGCACATAGAACCTCATTACCCCCTAGGGATATATACATACATCGAATTTTTAGCGTGCGCGCGCGTGTGTGTGTGTGTGTGTATGTGTGTGGTGTATGTGTGAGTGTGTGTGTGTGTGTGTGTGTGTGTGTGTGTATGTATGTTTGTATTGCCAGTGTATAAACCAAATAAGGGATGAGAAGACCGTAAAGTCGGTCTAGCTGAACTCCATTGGTGTCCATGGAAACCGGCCACGTTACATCGTTTCGTTCTTGTAACGATTTTCTCAGTCGATTAATCAGAGAAAGTCGTGACCCACCCACCTCAAGTCGAGGCCATTTCAACATTCCTGCCTCGATGACAAAACACACAGAGAGAGAGAGAGAGAGAGAGAGAGAGAGAGAGAGAGCGGAGGAACGGTCCACAGATCAAAATTTATTTATTTCTAGTAGCAAGAAGTGTGTCTTCCTCCCCGTGGTACCCAAGAGGGAGGAAATGAGACTTGTAGCCTTCTGCATTTCATAAAAGTATTCATTTCATCTGGCAACAGACGGCAAGTGGATTGGATAAGGCATCATGTGTGTTGCGGCCACTTTATGCAACCTGTTTCTACTGGCAGGAGTCTATGCAACTAAAAGGTACAGATTTTGGAGAAAAAGAATGAACGAAAATACCATTCCATTCATTCTAACACAGTTGAAATTATCTTTCAAATTAAAATGAGAGATATCCATGGAGAAAGCATTCTTTTAAAGAACTTACCTCTATATGGCTAAAGATTTGGTTTGTCAAACGTGTGTAACATTTGACAGGGGTCTTGCTTGTGAAGGAATGCTATTGGCTACTTTAGCAAGTTTTATGCAACTTTCTCGGAAATCCTTGCATATGAGTCACCCCAACTGAATGAGACTGATTTCCTTACCTCATACAATAAAATTGTACCCTAATAGTAGGAATGCAGGCTTTTTGAATCCGAAAATGAGAAAAGTTTACTTCGCCTTGTCATTTGTTGGGTCATGATCCACCTTTCTGAGAAAAGTGAATAAAAAAGTTCAGTGCTATACCTTGTATACTTGTTATGGTATCTATTGCAATCTTATCACTTCAGACAAATCATGTCAAATCAGAAATTCAACAGGTTTCATGTGTAGTTGAATCAGGAATGAATTGAACCATTATATTCCCCTTTTATACTGGAGACATACACGCAGAGTGTATAGAGCACACAGAAACATCGGCTTATCCACAGTAGATATGAAAACAGTGTGTTCCACATGATATCTGTTTTGACTTATCGAGGAGTGTTGACTGCTTTTAACATCATGCTGGAGAGATTTGTAGAAATTGTCTTTCTGCACATAATTTCACTCTCCTCATCTTCATTTTAAAGTGTACGATAAGGATGTACTGTGTTATTTTGTCTTGGTTTTTTTTTTTCTAGAAAGATTTTTTTTTTTAAACTTTCGAGAAGTCGAAATGATTCTCATATGGATAACATTACAAATATAAAGACCATCCCACGTAAAAAAGACATAAATGTTACAAATTATGACCTTTGTCTACTTAATGGTCGACCTAGAAACTATGGTGGGATACGTATAGATTTCAGGTTTTAGAACAAAACAATTATTCATGCTTCCTACTTGACAAATGACAGAAAATGCACTTGACAGAGCTGTAACATAAGCTAAAAAAGATAGTGATTTAGTGTGTATAATTCTAATTAGCTTGATATATTGTGAAAAGTGCATCTGTACGTGTTATGGTACTCCTAACGTGTATAGTACGTGCCCACAATGATGCCCACACCATGCCTTTAACAACGTGTGGTAAGGTGTCCGCGGGAGCTAAACTCGGCGGGAGAACCAGTTGTGAAGAGAAAAACAAGGTTAATACAAACATCCCTTCCAGGAATACTCAGGAGTAATGCTGTCCGAATAGCTCTGCCCTGCCACTGTATGTACTTAGACTCTATATGATCTACTTAAATAAAACGAATTTCCAAATGTTTGATTTGCCACATGGGAATGGAATAAATTGACTCTACGGTAGGCGATGGATTTATCAATCAATTTGTTTTCGGTAAAGCATAACATGAGACAATGACGTTCTCGATACATTGACACTCTGTGGTAATACTCACGACCCGGTTGCATACACATATATTTCCCTCTGGGACTGACGCAGCGAAACCATTACGCGCAACTTTCCAGGAAATATTTGAATATTAGAATGACTCGACACTCACTGTTGCATAAGCGAAAGATTAGAAAAAGTTTACCCATGTATTACTAGAACGAATCACAGGCCAAAAAACAAACAAACAAACAAACCTCTTATTTCTCAACTTTACGACATAAGGGCTTTTTACACTGGTGTTTCTTAACCCCGGACTTTCTCTGACCCAGACTATCGTTAGTCCCGTACCAATTTTTTCAGCTTTTTACACTGGTCAATTAGTCCCGTACTATCTCTTGTCCGGGGCTAAGGAGAAAACTGACCTTTTTACACTCGTATTTCTTAGCCCCGGACTTTCCAAACCACATGAATATTCATAATTACGCTGTGTACTGTACACGTACACGCACGCACCGGCAGCACTATTGATTACCTCGCTTCTGATTGGTCAGTTAGGGTCGGACTTCGTCTCCGTCGCTTAGCCCAGGATTATTTTTTCGTTCTGTTTACACTCACTTGCTTGGCACCGCAATTGCGGTGCTAACCCTGCTATTTTGCAGGGTCAGATAGTACCGGACTATCGGTGGGGCTAGCCCACTTTGGCAAAAACGAGTGTAAACAGAAAGTGGGCCAAGGATAGTCCCGTACCAACGATGGGGCTAAGGCCCCCCCCCCCCCCCCTTAGCCCCACCGTTGGTACGGGACTAAGCAAAAATTTACAAGTGTAAAAAGCCCTATATAGCCATCTCACTGGCAAGGTCATCATTATTTTTTCATGCAATGAAGTTAATCACTCATTTTGTTTCACTAATAATCCCATTGTAAGGCGCATATTTGAACATGCTTGTACGTGGAAAATGCGCTATAATTATACTAGATACAATTCTATCAATATTGTTATTACTATTATGATTATCATTATTGTAGTCTTACGCTTTGCCTACGTTATTGTCTAGTATTGTGGCTGCTTATTATTATTATTTTTTGCTTCCGAAAGTCTTGGTTAAAAGTCAACAGTGACGAAATATTACCATCACTTGAACACAGAATATACCTGTGATGACATTAAGGAATAAAGAATATAACATTGAAAAAGGCGTGTATGTTTAATTCAGGTTTAAATGTATATAGAAACGTGATCAATATAATCGTCTAGAATATGGAGATCGTATTACCCATTGTTACCCAGGTAACACTTGTACATGTATACTGGTATACCGATTGTACATTATTGTACACTTAATTCCGTAGATTTGAGTTCATTTGAGTTCGACGCTTTGGCATAAAGGTAACGTCTGAAGAGGAGCATGATTACAGTGGTGTCTGACACTGAACTCCTTCCCTGAAGGAGATTGTTTATTATTACACAGACTTCACAGAACCTTGTCAATACAGCTTATGAATGATGGACGTGCGATAAAAACATAAACAAACAAAAAGATAAACAGGTTTAGGACCAAGCGAGTCAAAAGGGACATATTAGCTCAGGCGTGTTGCTGGTTATGATATCTGTTGTTGTTATTCCTGTGTTTTTTTTAGTTAATACGCTCTGATTGTCTTGGTGTGATGCTTAGAATTAACCTTTATACTCAATGCATTTCCTCTTTCGTAGCTGAAACGCTCAGACGACACTAACCCATTTTAAATTAAGTGTGTCTTTGCAGTGAGCCAGATAAAATCGATGATAACCAGAACCCTTACGACGAATACAAAAACATCGTTTATCTTACAAAACGTGCCAAACCTAAAGGGTAACGGTTAAGCGTAAATTCTCCACCGAGGTTGGTAAAGCAGTAAACATTTCGACAGATATCCAAGAAAATAAAGCCATCTCCCCTCCCCACACGGCCTTTTCAAGCAACACCGTGTGACGCACGTGATCGGAATTGTTGATCGCAACCCAGTCAACTCCCGCCATTTTCTCTCTTCTCTTTTCTTACGATCAATATTTAGAAGACGTTTCTGGATTTCCTGGGTGCGAGTCAAGTCGGTTGAGTATACAGGTGATTACTGGTGAAAAATGCCTGAGCTCTCCATTAACGCGTGGGTGGTCTACTGGCGTTTATCGGCACACCGTCTGGATTTATTCGCTCTTCTTTAAAGCTTACTACTTGTATAGTGACATTTTCTGTGAGAGGGAAATCTACTGAGTGGTTCAGGGTCCATACGTGCTGCAATGTTGTCTTTACGGACCAGAAACCATGACAACGCACAACGGTAGAGTTATTAATGCATGCAATGGCCTCTTACATATTTTTCATACATTATACTATAGTCCCTATACGGTGACAGACATCATATGACACGCACGTTTAAACATTCGTGTCTTCTTTTTGCGACAATACCGTCTGAATTCATTAAGGCCTTACGTGCCTATAGAATCAATGACACTCCCAACTATTCAATTATTTATATCAGAAATAAAGATCATGTTGCGCACCTTTAAATTCTCCAAAGTGTTAAACTACTAAGACTAGTGATAATCAATACTTATGTGGCAAATGGATGCTAATGAGGTTGACATCGAAAGATAGAATGTCATCTTATATGTATACATGCATATGAATTATCATATCAATCAAATCATATTTATATTACAAATCTAATGTTAATGCATAATGTAATATTACTGTCACGTTATCACATCTTATCATCACATCTTATGATGACTTTACGTCCAAAACAAGTTGCGTGCGCCGTATTTTCCATGGCGACACATCATCTTAGCACAATGGGATTCAGAAAAAAATATATCAGGAGTTTACAGTCTATAAATTATTGTTTTATTTCCTTTGTCGCGAATATGCTTTGAACATTGTGTCATGTAAGTGCTTTGTAATTGCAGCTGAATCAAGACGTAACCTCGTATCAAGGCAGAAATCAGTTGGATATGGCATCTGTAGGATACCATCTTTGACATACGACCTAGCGTCACAGTCAGAAATTATCTATTATTACTTAATCTCTCTCCCCTCTCTCCCTCTCTCTCTCTGTGTCATGCGATGTCTAAATCGCCTCTCAGAGGAGACCACTTGCCAATTTGGGAGTCCTCTAGCGAGAGTAGGCTAAGATACTTAGACGAATTCCCGCTGGACTAGCCTTAAATATCACGCTGACACCAAGCGTCTGGTAATGAGTGCGGGGCTAATCGACTACTCGATGTGGACTCCATCTCAGACCGTTGCTGCCGTACATTGTCAGTATTTATCTTTCGCCATACATTGTCAGTATTTATCTTTCGCCTTCCATTCGTAGATTTAGGTTCTTGAACACTCAATTCTTTTCATTTATCATTGATTTACTGAGAGATGAAAGAAGACAATGTATACTGCAATGACTATACTCATGAGACTCTACAAAAGAATACACATTCAGATGTCAAGGAATGCAGAAGAAAAGGGTGAAAACATGTCGGTCGAGACCTGCAAAGTGATTTTTAGTACTAACCGCCCCTTCATGCAATTAAGAAAAAGGGTTCAAAATACAAATAGCAAGAATGAAATCCACCCTTTTTTACACTTTTCTAAGCGCAGAAAGACATGAAATATAATATGAGTGGTTAGATATTTACCCGAACACAAAAATTTCAAAGATTTGTTTTCTTGCATTGTACCCAGAAAAAAAAAATAATTCTTGGACTGTGCCGAACGTAATGTTTGTTTGTGGTTTTTTTTTTTTCCGTTTTCCTTTCAATTCACTACTGTTCTGTTTCAGGCTTTTCTAAGTTTCTTTAAGTGTTCTATCTGAAGAGCAAGATTTTTCAATACGTCTACCATGGCATACGTCATAATGATTTACAGTCTTCCGAATTCTTTATGATAAAGACATTCCCAGCATCAGCACTGCAGTTTATACTGTGTGGTTCTGATTAGGATGCATGCACTGAGATGCTTACGGTACGTGCTTGGATTAGCGATCACATTAAGTGCTAATGATATCGTTGTTATGATTAGCTAGAGCACGAATGTGTGTTCTGGGGAGCAATCGTATTTAATTAGTCTGCTAGGCCATTACCTCTTCCCGCGTCCCTATTTTCTCTGTTTTCCTTTCGTCCTATCTGTTTTTTTTTCTTTCTTATATCGTTGTCTCTTTGCTTTTGTTTTCTTTCTCTTATCATTGTCAAGGGTATCCTCTTAAACTCTGCAAAGTGAAGTATAGTATGAATTAAGTACTGTATTTCGATTGATATGAAGAATGCAGTGATATTCACACTCAACGTTGTCATTCTGTTTGTTTGTGCCTTCGTAAGTGTGTGTATGTGTGTGTGTGTGTGTGTGTGTGTGTGTGTGCGGTGTTATCTTATTGTGTCAAAGTCCACTAAAAATATCAAGTAGGCCTATGCGCCTTTATTTTTGTTTTGTTTTTGTTTGTTTGTTTGTTTGTATTTGTTTGTTTGTTTGTTTGTATTTTGTTTGTTTGTTTGTTTGTATTTTACTGGAAACACGGTGTTCTCAGACATTTTATCCAGGCCGCTTTCTTGGCCCACTTGTGGCCAAATACAAATCTCAAATTACACTTCTGCAAATATCCATGCACATACACTTACACATAACCTCAGACATACACACATCCGGACACACCCGCGTGCACACACACACATACACACACACACACACACACACACACACACACACACACACACACACATACACACACACACACACAAGCACACAGTTATCATCTTCACAGTCGTGGGTACTAATAATAGCCACTTTGTTTCCCATTACTAGCCAACTTGAAGACGGCAGCGAAATGAGAAACTCATTATTATTCCATGCTTTTACACTTAAAAAGCTCTCAGGATTACTTGGGCACGCAGCCAATAATACTTGCTGATTATAATCATCAGATAATGTTGACGTTTTGGGATATTGGCAGATTTTATCTCCAAAATTGTGAAAAGTAGGCTTTAAAAGCTCATGAGACTGAGGCATGTACTTCGGTGTATGCAGGACATTCCTGTCCAACTTGATCAAAAGAGTGGTGTATACATGTCAGCAAATCCAAAATGAACATATCATGAGATTACAAGGACGAATCATAGCTTTGTCAATGTGCAGATGAGAGAGGCTTTTAAATAAACAAAAACAACACTGATAATTATAACAAGGTTTATAAAGCAACAATATGTATGTAAGTATGTAAGTATGTAAATGATATTTCAAACTCATCTAAGTCACTGCAATATATTATGTTTGCCGATGACACCAATGTATTCTGTTCCAATTCTGATTTTCATTCGCTACTAAGAACTCTCAATACTGAATTACCGAAATTATCTACGTGGTTTAAGAGTAATAGATTATCACTCAATCTGAAAAAGAATAATTTTATGTATTTTTATAATAAGAAGCATAAAAATGAAATGCAACATCTAAATATTATGGTGGATGGTATATCATTGGAACAAAAAGAAAGTATCAAACTCCTCAGAATATATATGAATGAAAATATGAAATGGAACGTTCATGTGCAATATATATCTCTGATAAAAAGTCTCGTAACGTTGGTATACTTCATAAGTTAAGGTATTATGTCCCTCAGAATATTTCATTTATGTTATATAATTCGTTGATATTATCGCACATTTCATATTGCAACATTGTATGGGCAACTTCAAAAAGCCACATTGATAGTATATTACTTTTACAAAAGAAAGCTATACGTATATGCACCAATTCAGGTTATCGAGACCATTCAGATCCTTTATTCGCAGAATTAAAAACACTTAAGGTGAATGACATTAATTTTCTGCAAAACTCACTCTTTATGTTTCGCTTACATAATGGTCAGTTGCCATCTTCTTTTTTTCTCACTATTTCAATCAAACAAGGAAATACATTCTTAGCCCACAAGACAATCTGACAAGTTTCATTTACATAACCCCAAAACAATGATGGCTCTGAAATCTGTCAGACACACAGGACGCGATGTTTGGAATTCTCTTCCTTCTGAAATTCGAAGTTTAAAGTCCATGTACTCTTTAAGGAAAGCTGTAAAAACAATGTTGTTTTCTGGATATTAGTCATTCCATTGTCATTGTTAATGTATTATACACGAAATTCTTTCGCAGAAATATCGACGCATTTAGTTTATTACGTAATTATGTAACCAACCATGACCTGTATCAACTGTTCACCTGTACCTCGGTGAGAAAATATTTTGTCATGCCTTGCTAATCAGTGATACAGGTGATTTTACTTTGTATAAACCTTTAGTGAAAGCAGACAAACCTCTCCTTTCCCTTTCTCCTCTCAACTATCCTATCTCTATGCAAGTCATCCCTCCTATTCTCCTTCCAATGTATATTATGATAGTTATGTGTGTACAGGGGCTGCACGCAAATCAAGCCACGCTTATGCTGTAGCCCCTCTGTATCATTCATTGTTATATGCTTGTTATACATTTTGTTGTACATTGTGCAAAAGCAACGAAGGAAAAAATATTCTGTGAACAAACTTATATTTATGCTTGTACATGAATGTGTATGTACAATGATGATACAGAAACCAATAAATCAAATCAAATCAAATCAAACAATAAACTAAATAGCAACACGAGAATTATAACCTTACCAAGTTCTCAAGTTACCAAGAAGATAAACTGGGAAAAAACGACAGATACACGCACGAAAGAAGCCAATCACAGATGGCGATTTAAGTCACGAGGAACTGCGATTATCAACCTGGTATGTCTTTTAACAGTGACCTCTGACACGTACTAGTAAAACACTTTTATTTATAGTGTGTCAGCAAAAGGACAACTGTTTATTAATCTGGTGGGATCTTGTTTTTCTTGTCATCGAGCACCACTCACCTGTCTGGGTCATCGTCGACGTCAGCCACCAGGGTAGCGGAGGGCGACCTGTGGATGTTGGGGTTGTTCTGGTCATCACCGTCCTCCGCGATGCTCGCCATTGGCCACAGAAAGCACATGGAATCCCGTACCAACTGGCGGAACTGGTTACTGTCCGTCGAGCCAGTCTGCTCCACAGTCTTAAACTTTGGCAAAGTGCCAATTTTACGGATAGTCCGCTGCATGGTGTGAGTGTACCTCTGTAGTGCTACCACTTCAAGAAATCGATCCTTCAAAGCGGATCGATCAATAAATCAATCAAGTGAAAGTGGATGCAGCTGAGGTAATCTGCATAGATTTGGACAACCGATTCAAGTTTATATAGAAATCACCATGCTTAATGTTTAGTCAGGAATGAGCCATGAAATGCACAGTAGAAACTAGGCACCATTTGAAGGCAAATATGTGGAAGGTTTAGAGGCAAATTCTAGAACGATAACGTGTTGAATTCAAGTAGCACATGATGGTTCATCGGTGAATATTGAAACTCCCCGAGATACTGAGAAAAAAAGTCAGCATTGTTGTTGTTGTTGTTGTTTTAATATTTACTTAAACGTCATTGTTGCCACGGTATTTGATGTATGTAGGGCATCCCGCCGCACTTATGACGTGTTGTTGTGCTAAGTTGGTCAGTTTCGTCGCATGGCGTTTACTGTCTAAAGTTCAGTGAGACGTCTTTATGGAGCGAATATTTGCAGCGGCGAACAAGCACAATGCTCCTCCCGGCAAAATCCTCCATTTTCCATGACAGTAGAAGGCATCACAGTCATTTCTAGACAGGAGCGGTTTAGCCAGGCCGCAGGATGTCCAATAACTGATGTCATTCAGGATTTTACTCCTCAACACGCGGGTCTCGGAGAACGACGAAAAAATCCCCTTTATATTAAACGCTTTCGAAAAATCAATCTTTCGGCGAGTTCCATGTCAGTTGTGGTCTACGCACAGAGAGCACACGAGTCACACGAGTTCTTCATTATTCGTAGCACACATAGGTGGTCAAACCACATGAGATGGTGGGAAACTCAATACATAATTCCAGGGTGAAGATAGCCATGTTTGAAGACTGGCTGATGACTGTCTGCTAATCTACCACAGCATCGGTCTCTGTAGGGAGAGAAGAAAAAAAAAGAGGAAAGAATAACGAGTGACAATACTTCCTAATACAATTTAAGTGGCGATGTGCAGTTTTTGGAATGAAGCGTTACGTTTTGAGAATGACTTATAGTGTGGTGATAGATGAAACATCACCACACTTATTTTCGTTTTTTTTTTCTTGTCTTATTTGTTTATCATTAAGCTCTCGAGTAAAATCACACCGGATTATAAGGTGCATTGTTTATATCATAACCTGCAACAAGAATAAGATATAAAGCATTTCATCCGAGTGACACACATCATGATATCAATTCTGTAGCAGATGTATCAACGTTAAGCTAAGAATATTCTGGTAAACTATTCTTATGTTTAAGGCACCCTGTATTAAGCATTCCACATCTGTACGCCTTTAATTCTGTTTTTGTTAACTCTTTTCAATTTAGGTGTTCACGTGATATGTCCCCAATCTTATATAGTCAAAACCTACTCATATTATTACTAATAAATGATTTCGCAAATAATCTGTCAACGGTTTTTTTTGATTCCTCACAGAATCAGGGATCTTTCATCGATGATATCGTTTACATCCAGAGCTACATTAACCTGTCGACATGTATCCCTTTGCGAGTGGCACATTCCAACATAGAATTCTGCAATACAAACTTTTTGTCACATCATACATCATGAAGTGATACTCGCATATTGGCCAGCAACTCCTTAAATATTTTTGTACGAGGGAGAGTTAATATGAAGCGTTAGGCCTAATGGATGATCGCGTGACAAATAAGTAAACTAAGAAATTAGGAGCTAAAAACAAGTGATGAATCGATTTTGACTGGTGAGCTATCTTCACTCAAAGGTCAAAGGTCGAGGCTTGCGTGAAAGTCACAGCTGCTACGTCCGGCTCCCTGCCCCCATCCCATCCCCTCCTTCAAAACGAGGGCGTCAACCCGAGCAAATGCGAACAAAGTTGCCATCACCATGGTAACAGGAGAAGATCACCGTCATAGTTGACAAAATCCGATACCTGTCGAATATTCAATTACGTCACTACAGAAGGCAGTATGGTGCATCCCATCCACTGCTCACACAGCCCCTATCTAATTCTTCCAAACAATTCGTCGAGCGCCATGCAAGACTACGTGTTTGTTCATGGCCAGTCAGTGCACGATGCCTGTAACCTGTGTGTCTACAATGTATGTATGCTATAGTACATCATCCTTTTACAGTCTTTATCATCTCACTGTAAACATGATTTTTTTTTTCTGTTTATGGGAAATATTTGATGATGGAATATTGTTGCTGTAGGGAAAAAATGCCGTTACCCTCGTTGCACAGTGGCTCGACATAAAGTCAGCCAGTAATAAACAAATACCCAACTGCCCTCGGTAAACCACAGATTTGATTACATTGCAACATCAGCCCAGTATCACTGAGCATTGTAACTTAAAATGTATGATATTGCCAAATGACAAACAAAAAAAGAAAGAAAGAAAGAAAAAAGAACCAGTTTCAAGGAAAAACATGATACAGTGAAATCAGTGATGAAATGAAAAAAAAAGATCATAGAAAGAAATGAAAACCACACAAGAGGGAATACCGCAAAAACATTTTTATGAAGATTTTTTGTTGTTGGTATTTTGACTTTGAAATCAAATCTCGATTTGTGATTCTGCTACATGTGTGGGCATCTGTATGAATTTTGTGACTGACGTTCATGTGTTTGTTTATATGTGGGCGTGTGTACGTGTATATTAGTGTCAAAAGTTCGTGTCTCCATATCATGATCTCACGCCTGCCAGTCATTCAGAGTAAATAACAACTGACATCATCAGTATCATGGGGACACATTACCTGCATATCACAGTCAGGAAAGTCAGTTTAATATCCGGCATTTTAGTCAACATTGCTATCTTTCAGTCCACCTCAGATCTGAAAGTGTGATAAGAGTTCAGCCTAGTCTGACAGACTCCCGTAAAAATGTATGATGACAATACACTTGGACTGATAACAGAAACGCTAATAATTACAGATGATTAAAGCTTGTCGCAGTGATCACTATGGGACAGCCACGATTTTTTGTCTCTTTTTATTTTCCCATATTCTCGTTTGCCAAAGTATTCTGTCTGCTTTTCCCTCCAGCGCTCATGTATTGTCGTTGTTGTAAGTTCTTTCTGTAGAACCCAGTATCTAAAACACATCCACTTTTTGTTCTTAATCAATATTTATTCACATCCGTTCAAATAATACCAGAAACATCGATCCACTTTATATTACTGTACATACATGCATAATTTCTTTGGTAAGCGCAACAACTGAGATATGCATTTCATCTTTTCAATATAACAATTGAAATAACGATATTAAAGCAATTACCCCTCAAATGGAAGTAAATTACTCCTAGAATTAAAAGAAATACATCTAAAAAGTTCTTCCTAGCTATACCTTTCTTAACAATATACCTTTAAACTGTCCAATAATAATAATAATTATAATAATAATAACAACAATAATAATGATAATAACAATAATAATAACAGTAGAAACAATTATAATACACACACGTAAACAAACACATATACACACACACGGACGCACACACGCATACACACATATTTTAGTCATGCACATAATATATCGTCCTCTGCCATGCTGCTGCAGATTTTCATTTATTATGTGAAAAGCCATATATGCTGACCTTGATGCATAAGACTTATCTTCAGACGAATAAAAGAACCTGATAAAACATGAGAAATTCGATGCGAGGAACAGGTGTAGAGAGGAAATGAAATGAGGGGAAGAGACGAGGATTACTAGAAAGTGATAATGGTTTACTTTCCTCATCACACGAGTGCAGACGCATTAATTTCTGGCACCTCCATTAATATGTTATCACCCATAGATATCATTTGTACGGAGCAGCTCTGCATGCCTTAAGCGAGGTAATTCTAGCCGGCTAGAAGCGGCTTTTCAACGCTCGAAAGAACCAGCGGCTTCCTAATCGAAGCAACAATTTTGAGTTTAGTACCATAGGTTCTCACCGTGTCCTACACATCCACACAGACGTCTTTAGTGAGAGAGGAAAAAAACCCGACAGCTCCTTCGCAGTGATGGCTAATTTGGGGAAACTCTATTTCATTTTGAATTTATAGAGAGAGCAAGAAAGGCAAAAGTTTCACATGATTCCATGTTAGGGCCTATAGCGGGAGAGAGAGAGAGAGAGAGAGAGAGAGAGAGAGAGAGGGAGAGAGAGAGAGAGAAATTGAGCTTGCAGTTGCAGAACTAGAGGGAGACATTACGTTTTCAAGTACATGAAAAGAAAGCCATGACTGTATTGAGCACAGGCATGGTTTGCTTCGATGGGCGTTCTGTCATACCCATCACATGATGAATACCAATAAATGAAATAAATTGTCGCCCTGCTGATGTCTCACGCTAAACGTATCTCGCAAATCAAAAACTCCAACACAGAGTGACACCGTCACCCCTATCAATTACTCCAGAAAACTGAGCAAAGCCTTCTAAACAGAGATAATTAGTTTGGTTTCACAGGAGAGCCATGTTTGCACCGACTTTCATGCGGTGATCCCATTACTAACCCATTTTACAAGCTCTGAAATATTGTACCTAAAAATTCAAATCCCGTATTATTAATAGATTTTCACATCAATTGCGACAAATCACCAGTAACCCTCTAGGAATTCGTATTTTACAAGGCTCCGTTTAAACTCAAGGCATTTATGTTGTCTGAAACAGAATTACCCCGAAACAATGCTTCAAGTGTTTTCTTTTAGTATGATATAAATTCTAAAGAATGTTTTTGAATGACTTAGAAATGTTGCAAACTGATATTTTTATTTACTTTAAATGGATCAGGTATGCAACAACAATCGTGTGGCAATATTTTAAATCCACTGCACAAAAAAAAATCCCTCAGCGAGATCACTTGATCGGAGTACTAGCTGTCGCCTCTTAACTTACACTTTCCTGGAAAAACTGGGGTGCTGTCCCTTCTCAGCATCAAAACCTACGTCATCGTTGAGACATCAACAGGCGTACGAAGCCACTGATGTGGTTATGACCCCCTAGGACCAGGTCTGCCATGTATTCCATGTAGAAGGTAATCTAGTGATCAACTCAAGCTTGTTAAACCCATTACAGGGTCCTAAGGGCACGCTGATGATCACAACGCATGTTCTTACGTACGAGACGATTATATGTGTAACTACTAGGAGCGTAAAAACGATGAGTAAGGATTACCTGGACCACCGCCTACTCGCATTTATGATAAGCGAATATCAGCTCCTCGGAAGGAATGCAACGAAGAAGACGTAGTGATGAAGATATACAAAGCACAGAAGAAAGATATAAAACGAATGAAACCTAAGTCTTGATTCATGCGAGATGAACGAAAGGTCTTCAGAAAGGCATAACACACCTCCTCGCCTAACATATATGTCACTATCAAGGCGTGTTTGACTTGTCTGATTGATATTTTGGGGTTGGGATGGGGAAGAAGTCCAAAGATCACGGGAAGCGCGCAAAAAACTTGGATATGTTATTTCTAAAGTAAATATACCTAATCTAACAAAGGTTAAAAACTCTGAAACAAAAACAATTATCGGAGATAATATTATCAACATGATCAATGTATGATAATATAGAATTAACGCGGTTGATTGCTTGCATTGTACGCGTCAAAAGTCGTAGACACATAACTACTACTTAATAACTACTGATAAATATATCTATATATATTTTTTCTTGATACATAATACAGCATTCATTCAGAAAAGGCAGAAGTAGTGAGTATTCTTTCTCTACACAGCATTGAACAAACGGCACTCTATCTCAAACCGGTGAATAAAAGTGCCTATGGATGATCTGATCAAGGTATTTTGTTAGACTTTAATCAGCTAAGTGGTTCTTTTTCCCCTGTCTATGGGCAGGGAAACTAAATCCCTGGGGTGGAGGGGACTTCCGAAAAGTAATTCTCACATTTCTACACGTTTTCCATTGTAGAATTATTTCCGCAGTGGCTTTATGTTTTTGTTATATTTTGTTGTAGTTGCATAGTGATTCGTACAGCTGCAGATCCTTAAAAGTGCTATATATTCAATCGGCCACTGTGATACAGCGAATTAGACTCTCAACCTTCAAACACAGGTTTTGAGTTCGAACTCTGCATAGTGCCTATGTCGATAGACCATAATATGTTTTCACTCACAATGTCTCCTACGATCCAGGTGTAAAAATGGATGCCTGGTAGAGGGAGAATAATGGTAGGGCCATCTGGCTTAGCAGTAATAGTATTGATTATTAATTGTCACCCTGCATGATACATAACACACGGCTTCAAATTTTCCTTCGTTTCTACTTCATTATGGCTATATTCACCTCCCAATACATAATACAAGTCGTCTATGGTTACCTTTTCACTACAATGTAACTTGTATAATCCTATTGCTGAGCCTAATTGGTAAACTCAAAAAATTGACAGCAAATTTTCATAAGAAATGTTTTTGCCGCCAGCAATATTCAGTATTCGTTTATTGCATTTTCATGTGCAATGAGAGTACGTCAATTTTTTTTTCTTCGTCTGCTGACATTAATAAACATCACGAAGCAATCTAAAAATATCATCTGGATCAATATCCCCTCAAATCCGCATCGTAGAAAGACAGGCATAAAACATGCATAAAGTAAGCTTACAGAATAGAGCTTGTTTTGGGCAAACTTTCCCAGGATGATTCGACTTACATTCGGCACGAGCCACTGATTTTGTCTTAGTTTTTGTTTTGTTTTGTTTTGTTTTTACTAGATGTTTTTCCCCATGCCTTTAATGCTTATTGTTTATGTAAAAACAGTCGATATACCTGCATAGGGAAAGAGAGAACAACAATTCATTCATTTCTACAGGCAAACAAGACGAGTGTGCACGTTTTATCAATATAATACCAAATCTGATACAAGCCAGTCTAACTTACATTACTTAATTATTTCTTGATAAAAGATAGCGGCATTGAAGTATAAGGAATCTTCGAGTAATACACGAGTTACAAAGACAATGCAAAAATGAAATAGAATCAGGATGGGATGAAGAGTCACGAACCGCAGCGGACTATAAAATAAATATTTCCCCAACAACCTACCTGCTATATATCCATTCAGTGTGAATGTCTGTGCCCACAAAATACATGAAGAGTTGACAATGTGACGACATTTGGTAAGATGTCCTGTTCAATAACAATGGATCATTCCATTCCTTGGAAACTGTTTCTAATGCCCGAATGGAAAGACACTATAGCGCACCTACACCACAGCAGCAGGCATCTCAATGCGTAGTCACGTCTGTTTTCAAATACCGCATCCCACCAGTGGCTCACTGATTCTTATGGGATTTTTTCCCCAAGAATTTTGCACCGTCAGAATTCTTCATGCCAAGGGTTACATACTTAGCAGTGATACGGTAAGGCAAACAGTCACTTCATTGACCAAATAGCTGTCTATGTCCATAGCTTTCTCTCTCAGCTCTATTTTATTGTAAAGTGGAGATGGCAGTGTCAGGCAGTGTTTCTCTTATTACAGGAAATATCACATTTCACAGTAGATTTGGTCGTGGAGACAAAAGAAGCAATATACAAACAGACAAAAAGGTCGATTTTCCCATTTCAGCTAAATTCGACTCTCAGCATCCCACTACACTGTGGAGAATACATAGGTGCATTATAAAAAGCGCATTATGGAATATCCAGGGGTATTGAAATGCACTTGGCATTTCTAGGCTTCAATGATTGGATAGACACCTGTTGGTATGCAGCTTCCCTGTCACCACTCATGAGGTGTATACTCTAACAGCAGATGCTTGGCGCATTATGTGAGAATGTAGTATCATATGTTACGAGCTCCAATACAGAAACCATATATGAGACCATGACAGATCCTACGTGCAGATTTATGCATGAATGTACATCTTTTCACCGCCATACAGCAGCAACACATTTCATTCGAATAGTGTATGTTACTACGCTGGCCATAATTCCTGCTTCGAAAAAATCTCAAGAAGCATTAAAATGAAAAGGAAAGAAATCATACGCATGAGGCAGACAACTGTTAGCTAAGACATATTTTTAGAAATTTTTGTTTTTCTTTTCAGGTTTATGGAGAAGAAGGCACTTTCGAGTTGTTTAGGATCTGAAGAGCTGGTAGAAGTGAAAGTAGGAAATTGAAATCTTAAGTGAAATTTGAAACCTAGTATCATTATCAACATTATACTGCGATCTCCACTCCAGGAACTACAGAAGAAATAAAGACAGATCCTATTGTAAACATTTTTGTTCATTTACATGTGAATGTGCGTTCGTTCACTGCCACACAGCAGTAACATTTCACCCGGATTGGAAGAGTGTATGTCAATTCACTGTCTAATATCTTGTGTTTCGGCCCCACATGAAAAACACTCAACTTTGCAGATAACTTTTCAACACCAATCTTTGATCCCATCGTTTTCCAAGATTCGACACAAGACAAAAAAATGTTTTGGAGACGGTCACTGTTAAGTTAATTAAAAAATTACTCCATAATGTGGCATTTGCTTGAGCCTGGCTATATAACGTTGGTTCCATTTTTCCAAACACCCATGTTTTTAATGTACTGTCCAACCCCTAGTAGGTAGTAGAAGCGACAAGTTTGGTAAAACACACTATCAAATAGGAGAAAATTCTCCAATAGCCCAGATACCATTTGGGTATTGTACGATTTGTAGAACAATATCATCATTTAAACTTTTGTCGGTTTTAGATTGAGAACCATCAATCAAATGAATTCATATCTCATAACATCCAGTACTCTATACCAACACGACGTAGAACGAGCGTGCTAAGGTAACGCTCTGGTTCCCTTCTGAAGAATCAAGAATTCATCAAATCATAAGTCAAGATCTATGCGTCTATTACATCAAGCTTTTCACAAGTGCAGTGAAATGTGAAATTATATTTGGAGCTGGCCTTTCGTATAAAATGAATAATTATTGTCTTGTGTATGTATCAGATTCAAGTCTCTACCTCTGATCCCATGCCCTACCACCCGGTCAGACAGGTGTTGAAGGCGACTTTCGTTTTCAGCTATAATTACAATATTACCTGCATACATAAGCATATCAACAATTGTGTCTAACACTTGGATACCCTTTGTTACACAATCAGTTAAGTCATTAATTAGTACTTTCAATGGTAGAGGGGATAAAAGACAACGGTCCTCCATACCTGACTCTACATTAAGTACTTATTGTGATTGCCATTGACATTTTTGTTGATCGCTGTGCACCTCAGCTTGTAAAATAGCAAAGTTCTATCAACAAAATCTATGAAACACACAAAAGTATCTTTCTAACAACAATTATGATTTTCAATTAAAGAACGAAGACTTCACAAGTGGTCAAGACAACTTCGCTGATTTGGAATTAATTCTTTACCTCTTTAATGACACATTCGTTCTCAAGGAAGTGCGTTCGTCTTTCTCTCATAACATCACAACAAAATTTTACAACAGAAAACAATGCTATTTCAATACACTGCCCCATATTTCCTACTTCAGTGATATCCCAAACACATTCAAATCAGAGAACTCGGAGGAAAAACGAACTCAATGTGAGCCAGAAAACTGAAAGCTCACCTATAACTGTGGTCTTTTTTTTTCATTTTAGGTTAGACGGAGAGGAGAGAAATTTCGAGTCGCTTTGGATATGAAGAGCTTGTTAAAGTGAAACAAAGTAATTGGTTTCCTGAGAAAAATATTAATTTGATTTAGACAATCGCACCACTTGGTGTTCCCAATACACTTCTTACATCATAAGATTATTATGGCTAAATGTCCACTGAAGGCCGGCTCGCCATGTTAGACAATTAGGATGATTGGTACTAATTGATTTCATATAAATTGCATGGTGAGAATGTCATGATAGACTATCATATACATACGGAACAAGACGGCCCAGAACACCTATTCTTCCACATGCAGTCGGCCAAAATGCAACTCTCCGATGCTCATCTTAAAACCTCTCTATTTCCGTCTTTCGTATGTTCATACACCAAGTCAATCTTGCTCATGAACTCACCTATACACAAAATAAGAGAAAGTCAACCCACCGTTTGAGGGGTTGATGTTCGTTATTTCGAAGGTTAGTCCGAAATAAAAAAAAAAGTTCTACCCAAAAGGGTTCGTTAATACAGATATTTGTGGCGTTATTCCGAAGGTTCGTTTATCCGAAAATGAAATAAGGTTCGTTTATCCGAAAATGAAATAAGGTTCGTTATCCCAAAAATGAAATATATGTATTCGTTGATCCAAAAATGTAAAGATGTATATCAATGAACTTTACTTCGTTTTCTGATAACGAACCTTCGAAATAGCGAACTGTAACCTTATGGGAGTTTTAAAGTTATATTCACTTCTTTTTTGACTATAACTATATAACTATAACTATATTACTATCTTGTAAGATTGGTATTTGTTTAATGCATATTCTTTCTGTATTATGAGCCTTAGTCTATTTCCTGCCGAGGTCTTACTGGTAGACATTGGAATGAGAATCTACTCGGAACAGGTATATCTACTGTTTTTTCCACAGATCACCCTTTATCGGGCTTAAGTTTAAATGATGAAGAATAATTACATCCGATACCACAGAAAAATTAATGTACATGATTAATACCAGACAAGACCACGAACAGATGGGCAGAACGTATACCTGCATCACATTTAAAAAAAAAGTCAGATCGTAACAGACAAGATTCCTTGTGAAATACACATGGCGAAATATAATATAGGCCTAAATGGAAAAGGCAGTGGAGGGAAGGGATGAGTAACTGAGCAATGCTGAGAGAGAAGTAGAGAAATGTGGAAGAAAAGAACAGTAAAGTGAAGGGACCCAGCTACGCACAATCATATGTGGCCAGTACTTAACACTGCATCTTAACATTCCGTTTTGTTCTCCTGGGATGTAAAGCTGAGTACGACTGTATTGAGTGAGCAATGGCTCTTCACCTAGCTGGGAAATGAGTAGGGTAGGAGACGTGATGGGGGGGGGGGGAACCCGGAGGAATACACTCAGGTTGTATTCTGAATGTCAAAGCGTCAGGAGTATAGTCAACTTCATATTCATTATGTTTTTTTCTAACAATACAACAAACATAATAGGGCGATTGCAAACTGAACAGACGGTGGAGTTTATCTTCGTCATTAAAGTCTTCACGCCTTTCTAACTCATTCGCTCTCCCCTCCCCTTCTCTGCCTTTACTTCCACAACATGACCACACTACGTGGTATCCCAAGTACCAATGCTACGTAATTGCCTTCAGTTATTATGTGAGTGAATTATAATTTCCTCTCTCTATGGGAAGTATGCCATTTTATTTTCTCATAGCCATGAAACGCGTGGGCGTACGTGTCAGTCGGCGCAAACTGCCCCAGTCTCGTGATCAGCCACTCCATGTTGATAACACGGGAGAACATAATCGCTTGATCACTCATCAAGGCTCGTTACTACCACCTGACGCTGTTCACTGTTGTTTGTACGCTGTGACCTTATACTCCTACACATTTCATCCGAGGCACACTTGTACAGGAGTTCATCGAGAAGCTCAAATTGAGGTTAAATCATAATATTGTGAGCTTGTCAGTGGTGCTTAGTTGACCGAGGACATCATCGAGAAAATGTTTTTATTTTCTTATGTCTCCACGTTCCTACTATTACAGCAGATGTTGTTACAACGGGACAATGTGTAATGATAGAAATAACGCTCAAAATCACCAACGCTAAAAAGCTGATTATGCTTACTTATTATATTCATCATCCCTTCTACCTGCAGTTGATATACATTTATCTGTATAACTCAGTCAGACTAAAGTCATGCATATTGTGTCGGCAAGGTATCTCCTTAACGTTATCTCCTACAGCTGTTCCTAATACCTATACCTTAATACGCTGTCTCTACACTCACTGTGATAATCATGCTTCAAAAGTGCGCCGACGACGGAGGTCATGCACACGTTTGCTTAACTCGTAGGTTGGTTGGACAGTGATGGAGCGACAGGCAACCGAAGTCCCTGGTTCCTAAAAATCCAACAACCACCGTTAACCGTCGTTTTTAACCTACAGCCAAACTCCTCCCAGATCTGATGTTCACGAAAGGCTTAAGCAATCACTTTTAATTTCTTGTTCGTTCGGAAACTAATTTAGATTTAATTGCGGCGACTCGGTTCTGCTCGTCGACCGTAATATCCCCCCACCGAGAGCCGCTCCACGGTTCATATGGCTTGCCAGTCAGGACGTGATAGAGCGACGTACTAATGTACCCCGCCAGCGGCATCGAAGGGTAAAAAAGAGGATGCGTTTTCTCAATTCTAGGAGCCTTTTTCCCTCACTGCTTTTCATAATCATGCTTCCAATAAACACGATGATGCCCTCTCGACATCCAGGAAAATTATGCGTCATAAGACAATTTCAGAATCTCACAACACTACACACAAATGCTTACATTCCTTATCTTTTGGCTATTATGTTTGAAATATCAACGAAGATAACATTACAGATATTTCTGTTGGGGAAAAAAAACATATGATGTTATCTGTTCTGCTTATAGTAACATCCAAAAATATTTCCTGATTCAAGGAAGTTTATTCAAACCGCGAAACAAGGTCACTGCACGCTGATAACATCATTCTTTATTTAAGAGTATATTAACAAAACTGATGTTTGTAATTTGTTGGGACGTTAGCTTTCACGTTAAATGTTCATGCCTAATCCGACAAACTTACAAACTCAGAGACAAAAACAATCATCATCCACTAGGAGAATAAGAAAACTACTCTATCAACAAGGGCACCAGTTCCCAGAACTAAATTTAGAAGTGATTCTGGCCAAATGGGCGGGGAAACTTGACGACACGGCAGGAGTCTATAGTTTCATTCATGAATGGACGAGGACTTCTCGGGGTTTTGTCGGCTGACCTTGATGACATTAGGAAGTACGTCATTTGTGCTACCTAGTGTGCTCGAAATTCATTTAGAGGGAGGTCATTTGTACGAGTGTCCCCGTACTTTCAGCCTACGGTTCTATTCTATACGTATATTCTACACAAACTGGACGTGCTTCAGAGTAATCAGATAATTTTTCAAGTTTTTTTTTTCAAAAAAAATCATTGTTACCTGTTTCATATCTTTACAATCGTATAATGCGGACGTCCTAGTGTATCTTAAGGCTTTTTGATGGTTTTTTTCATTGCCAGATCATGACTGGCTCTAGATGAATTACCTTATTTCTTTAATGATAATAATTCATTTTTAAAAGGCCAAAGTCCAGCAGATACCAGCAGAAGTTAATAGAGCTAAAGTCACGCTTAGCTCATGGACAAAAAAAAAAAACTGTTTACAATGAAAACGTACATAGTACTATCGAAACCATTCTCTCTCTCTCTCTCTCTTTCTCTCTTTCTCTCTCTTTAGAAGAAAGAGGCTCAAGGAAGAATAAAGTATATTTGAGGACTATAAATTAGACAGACGATATACAGGTCTTTTTCTTTCTGTTTGACGTATTGGTTGAGCGTTGTATATAGGTCTCATATTCTGTCTGTGGATGGCGTAGTATACCTTTGTCTATATATTTCTTTGAGGTTTATTTCACGAAGTGAGAAAAAAACAAACTAGCAAGATGTTTCTATCCCAGCAATAAAAGTAAAGAAGAAAACCTGAAAGAGAGGAATTTTGACGAACGCACGTAGAGTGTGAGGATACGTAACAGTGTTGGCTTTGACAAGTGTTTGATAATGAGCTCATAAACATAACCTCATGCAGGGAAAAGTGTTACCCTGTGGTAGGCCGCTACGAGGACGCGTCTTGGTGCATCATTTGTCTCGCTGGAGAGTGGGTTTATGGTCAACCTTCTAGGTGTAGCAAACGAGCGAAGCAATGCCACAAGATCGTCGTTTTTTTTTTTTTTTTTTTTTGCTCCATTTAAGGAAAAGAGGTTCATTAAGGTAATGAGTAGGAAACGAAGGTCTTAGCGAAATAGGTCAAAATAACCATCGAAAGACAAGGACTGGGGAGGGGGGGGGGGGGATAAAGCAATTACCACAAGTAGATGGCACATTGATATGAAAAAAGACACAAAATTCTCCTCCTCCTTCGTTACAGAGTAAAAACCATATTTACAAACTCAAAATAAGCCATTGATGGAGCGTCTGTTGAGTACACTCTGACGACATTCTCACTGAGACGAAGGGGAAAGATGGAACTGATAGTACTGTGTTAATTCCTATCACACTATCTACCATGACTTCACAGAAGTTGTCAGTACATATCAATACAATCAACAAAACATATAGTCCCTCCTAACCACAACCATCAAGTAAAAGAGATACCTGTATATCATAAATGTGAAAATAAAATATAATAAAACACATATGAATAAGTGTGCCATATCATCAAAATCTTTGATATCAATGAAATGCCATGAAACGTTTGCGTTAACGGATACACGTGTCTCAATTCCTAATATAAATAGTCATATACAAACCTCATTCGGCAACATTTTGATAATGATAAAAAAATGTTTTGTAACTTTAGATAAAATTGTCTTTACATTGCTGAAGGGGAAAGGATCGAAATCCCATAAAACATCGTTCACTTTTCCTTGTGTCAGTTTGTGGTTCAAAAGGATTTAAGGTCGTCCCCAGATTACAGGATCTTGCACTTCGGTCTTGTTGATGTTTATGACCAAAGAGAGAATGTTATGCGGTTGCCCGGGTGGGTTGGTGTTGCCACCTCCTGGTAAAGTAATTAATTTCTAGACCTATGATTAACCTACAGCAAAATGAACGACCATCTTGTAGTTACCTGATGTAGGCAAGACGCCTCGGGAACACGATCAATGACTTCAGATGGGTCCATGATGACAGAAGGTACCACCAGAATTAGTGCGCGTTATCCAATTGTATCACTTCAAACAGTACAAGCGTGAAAACACATGATTACACTTGACTAGAGCCAGAGGGCGAAGAGAGAAAGACTGAGGGAGAAAGAAGGAGAGGGGATGTAATAAAGGAAGGCGAGACCAAAGAACAGTGAGTTACTCCTCAAAAGAGCCACCTTACAGCTCGCCTGGCCAACACTGATGGGATGTGTGTGCAGTCACCGCTCGATCACTGCGATAGATCAGGGGGTAAACATTAATATACAGCATGCCACTACCGGTGTACGCCAGGCCAGCATAGCTAGCACTGCGCCGGAGACAGGCGGGTGCTGAAAGTTCAGAATTATTTATAGGGTAATAGAGATAACACGGGACGTTAGCCATGTCTAGTCATGTTTTATGTTGCAAATTATATCTGCCTATAATACAGGAGATTGTAAAGAGCATAATTTGACGAGGGAGGAGCCCCATGATACGATGGATGGTGGTATCAGCAAGCCTAGCGTGAGAAGTAATGTGTAGCCTGCTATGAATATAGAAGGTGACAAATCGACTCTTGGGAGGGAATGAGAAAGTGAGGTGTGTGAACGGATGGGGGGGGGGGGAGGGAAAGGTCGTAATAGGGAGAGAGAGTGACATTTAGGCAGAGAAGCAACGTGGTCTAACACGTGAGATGGGGACAGTTATCTTCCAAAGGGCCGTGTAAAAAAGTGTTAAAGTAGAACCCTAAGTATACGGAATAACATCCAGTAAGAAAGTACCTGATAGCGAAGACTATTACGTAACATTATAACTTACATAACTCATTGGCTTGATTATTGGAAATGTATGACCCTGCTTTCACAACACTACAGTGATTTATGTTTGTTTTATCTACATCATAACACCTGTTTAAAGCTACATTGTATAATTCAAACCTTGCTCAAAACAGTTGTCATAGGCGATTATGCTGTTTTACATTATGAAAAAAGAAACTCGTATGGCAAACAAAATAAAATCGCAGTTCATGGCCAGAGTTATGAAAGCAGTTACACTTTTTTCTCCAAAATATCGACGTGCTCAGAACAATCTTTGTTGAAGGTCATTTCTCACTCAAAAATAAAGCCAGTCCTGCTACTTTCTTTTTGACTGGCTTGGGGTTAGGAATCCACCTGTCCAGTACTAACATTAGTTATATACACTAACTATGTATAAATGTTATACATATTAAGTGATTTATTAACATGCGTTAGTAAACGAAACACTTCAACGCTGTTTTAGTTCTTTGACCTATCCGTTTTCTATGATCTAGTTCACTTGACATCAAACTTCACATCAAAAATGTGAGTAAAGACGTAGAGGTTGAATGCAATGCGATGACAAAGTGAACAGTTTCATATCTTCGGTAGATTTTCCCAGTGTGCTGATTCTTTATCATGACGTCATTTTGTGGAAGAGAAATGGCTGCCAGCGACAAAGATTATCCGGGCGTGCAGAAACTACATTTCCTGTGATTTTAGAGTGACAGCTACTAAACTCACCTCACTTCTAATTCCATTTTATCGTTGATCAGTTACAAAGTGCTGAAATATGATTTATTTGGCATTTTGGCAAATTACAGGTATATTACCAAGTCTCTACAGTTTAAAAGGCTCAGTAGCGGTTTTATACATTCACTTGGCGCTGATGCTTAAAATTTACATGTACTCTACTCGCAATAATAATGCAATGTGTAGTTGAGGCAGAACATTTTTGGCTACTTTTCCATTGGGGAAAAGATTATTGTAAAGTTGTAAAGAAGTGGTAAACAATACAACGATGATAATTATGCGCAGTCCATGAAATGAAATACAATCTAAAAACATTAGCGTCCAACCAACCGGGAGGTGTGCAGATATTAAGTGAGGGAAGCGTGGGCTTGGGTGTGATGCTGCGAAATTGTTTTGAAGGAAAATTCATTTGAAATGCGTTTCTTTCAAAGTACTTTAACTAAATCACATCATGCTATACTAGACAATAACATTTGTGGTAGGCCACACATACAGAATACGGTACCCTTAGGGTGTATGATGCTATTATGTGTTGTTATCAGTCTCTCCACTTGAATAATTTGGTAAGCCCTCCCGTAATAGTCTTCTTAAATCTAGTTTCTAGTTTCGTCGCGCGCCAGTGAGTTCTTTCTGTATACCTGGAGAAAAAAAAAATTGACCAGAGTCATAGCCCCAGAAAGCAATACGATAACCACGGAGATGACTGCAATTGACATAGTCATAATAAAGATAAATGCTACTGATAGATAATACTGATAATAATGATAATAATGATAAGGTCTTATTTATCCAGGGTAGCTTTTGTAATGTTGCCACTGCTCTACCAGAGGGCCCTGTCATTATCATTATTATTATCCCAGCGTTGCCAGGTACTCATCTATACACCTGGGTCGAGAGGGACATGGTGGGTAAAAACATCTTGTCCAAGGACGTAAGCACTGGGCGGGAATCGAACTCGGGTCCTCCGATTGGGCAGTTAGGAGTCAGGAGTCTTATCCACTATGCCACAGCGCCCCCAAAGTAGTTGCATATTGTAATTCAATAAGATAGTCAATGTCAGTAAAATGACAAACAATGAAAGAGAATAGTATAAGACTGTAACTAGTAAAGTTGGTATATACTGTTATTCAATGATCCTGTAAGAAATTTTTTGTAGATTTATAGAATTGATGCCGACTTCATGTAATAAGCTTGATAATACCTCAACACTGAAATCCAGAAATGAAAAGAAGCCATTTATAATCAGTCACTACTCACGCCTATTCTTCCGAAATTATTTCAGTAATCACAAACTTTGTCCGCCAGCAAGGAAAGAAGGATCAATTTTGCAAACTACCTCCCAGATTTATGTGACTATACATTTGCAAAGACATGCTCGTAGAAAGACTCGTTAGTGAAAAAAAAAACCCGACTACAAATGGTGACATTTTGTTGGCGATGGAAAAGATTTACGTCAATTCAGCCAGAACACAATTATCCCACGCCTTGGATGTTTCCCTGAGGCTTCCCAATCAAACTGCTTTGATATTTACAAGGCTTGAAATCATTATCATTTTCACCGCTTGCATTCGTGTAGGTGAGTCATCATATAATACTTAAAATGTAAATTTCAGATCAATTTACTTCCATATTGATTCTCCCTCACGTGCGTTGAAAGAATTTAATAATGAGGTCTACACACGATATCGTATGTGTCTTAGGTTTTTTTTCCCTACACAAACTTTCAGGTTCCTGTAAAGACCGATACAATGAAATACTAATAATTGAAAAATTGTGTTTTTCAAATAAATGATAACCACCTTTGTTGGTGGCTCTCAAGAGAAAAATGACAGTTAGATTAAACTCTTATGAGTAAGAAATACACAGAATACAAATTGTGACTATTCAACTTTGAAGTTTGAAGTTTTTGTTGACCCTATAGACCTCTGTTTTATTGAATCTGCGTTGAATATGATGTATGACCAACTTACGATGGGCGCGTCTTCGGATATAAGGTAGAAAAGGATCACAAGTATTGTAAAGGTTAAGAAATCGTAGTTTTTTATAAGTACTTTTGTAAACAGTTTGGAGAAAAGTCGTCCTTCAGATGACTGTCAATTACTGCTGCTGGAGGAAAGGAGGAATTTATTTCTAAACCGAGTATGCACTGCATTCTGTTGTATGCAAGTTGAGCACAGGCGAAAATGCAAAGTTGGGATGGATGATGATAATAAGACAGAAAGAATTAGATGCGAGACTTGACAGACTGCAAGCATTGACGCTGATGAGACTGGTAAGAGACTCAGCTTGGTAAACTTTCAAGCTTCCACACGGAAAAACAACCTTTAAGGGGGCTCATTTGTTCGCTTTATCACACATTAAAACATACAAAGAAATGATAATAATATAAATATGTATACATTGTTGTAGCAGATTTACTGACATGACCTTTAACCTCGCCAAAGTGTCAGGGATCTTGAATTGCTTGGCTTTGAGATCACCTTCCATCTGGACGAGATACACTTAACCCAACTGAGACCACTCAAGCCTGCTACAAGATACACCATGACTTCCATGAAAAGCTATTTGGGAGCATTTTCCCAAGAATACACACCAAGTTGACTTAACTCGTTCCATTGTACGGAGATGTAGTGTTGGAGTTGTCTTTACACCAGTACTCAAGTCAACTCTGATGGGTGTTATCTGTTTTTAGAATAAGCCATAGCAAAATTATTGTTTAGCTTTAAGTACATAGATTTTGCAGCCTTTAATACAAAAAATAACCCATGAGGATTATGATGACATTCATAACTTATGTAACGATATATATTGCTATCCTGAATATTTTATGGTTATGATAAATGAGCAAGCTGATGCAATTTTCTCCCACAAGGACCTAGATCATTCCTTCTCTTCTTCCCTATCTCTCCATCTTATATTCTCTGGGTCCATTCCATAGTTCTCCTTCCGTGATCTCTCCTTCCATTTATATCTTTATCTCTTTCTCTATCTTTCTGTTTTTACGTCTCTGTGTTTGTTCCTACCTGTATGTTTGCTCTGCTTAGTCCCAGAGGTGTTTAGTCGGAGCCTGCAGCAGTCACCGCTACAGAAGAGCAATCGTATGCTATCAATTATTGAAGCGGTGTTACGTGGTAAAGTGGGATATTGGATAGACAATTTGCCTCACGGTGAGTGTGTGGAAGACCATATCGGATAGTCAGCAACTCTTACACTAGCTGCATATTTGTAAGTATAATGTAGCTTAAACTTTTACCCTTTAAATCGATTTTCTCTGGCATTTTTCTTCCCGACAGCTTCGTTCCCTTCGCTATCAGAGTATTGATGACAAGTGAGAAACACGTGTTGACTGCAATGGGAGTCTCCAGCATCGAGGAATATGATATACTACAGGCGACTCCCGTAATAACGAAGTCCTCAGGGAATGGCTTTTTTTTTCGCTGTATCGAAGTTTCGTTGTAGTCTATAATGAACTATACGTAAAGATATTATAGAGAATGATTTTCGGCTTTGATTTTCACTTCGTTGTAACGAGAGTTTCGTTATAACCGTGTTCGTTATTACGGGAGTGCACTGTATGCATAGATTGACAACAAATTTTATTTTTGTAACACGAGAGTGACTCACAATTCTGTTTTATGTTTCGTTAACCATTATGTTACCAATAGTATCTACAGTTCTTTTTATGGACTGTATTTTCATTTCTTTTTTTCGTATTCTCTCTTAACAGAAGAGACAATCAGCAAATGTTGGTTAAATGATTTTAGTGATTGCGTTCAGCATGATTTAAACTCTGAAATTGATCCTTGACTGATGTCATGACTCGATAAAGTCTTCCAAGTATAAATTGATCCTCAAGACGTGCAATTTCCCAAAACTGAACCTCAAGTGATGCGATTACTCAATAATGTCTTTAAAGTATGAAACTGCACAACGACTGATATGATGGCTGGATGATGTCTTTAAGGTCTGAAACTGAACCTAAAGTGATGTGCTGGTCGATAACGTCTTTACAGACTGAAAGAGAACCTCTAATTATGGGATGGTTCGATGATGTCATTAAGCTTTGAAATTGAACCCAGACTGATGTTAAAAAAGGTCTAAAACTTAACTTCGAGTGATGTGATGAGTTCACACTCCTTGTATAGAAGTTCAGTCAGCATTTAGAAAAAAAAAGCACATTAAAACATGTGAATACAAAAATGTTAATGTCATAATTCAATCTGACCTTGGTGAGTGGGGTTTATTTCTTAATCCTTTTTACGACAAAGGCTGGTGAATCCTTTATAAAGAAGGGGTAGCTTTAGGCCAAAACTATACATGATGGGAGAGACTGATGCAGACTAACAATTAATTTCACTTTGGACTCATTAACCAATGTTAACTATGCGTAACGGTGGTTTGAAAACAGAAAAGAAACAAGAATTGATATATCTACAACAATCTGGTAGAAGAAAGTACAGGATGCATTCAAATAGAAAAACTGGTAAGAACTTTTCAGAAATATTCTGTTTGAGTATTTATGAAAATGAAATACAGTAGTGAACAAGCAAAGTCCTACATATCCGTAATCAATCTTTCTCCAAAAATTTATTAACGTTAGACCTGTAAATGTATGTTCACATATATAACTCTTATAACAAAAATGATAATGATAATCTCAATCCTCGGGGATGCGGCGTTTCTTTGTCGTCATTTTATATATCTCTGTGTTATAAAAACACAAATGTGCCGAAAGACCGATCAATACCGACAATCAATACTTGTGTTACAGTAAGACACGCTTAAGTTTCAGCTTTATCGAAATCCTCTCCTTATGTTACCAGCATAGCTTATTAATTGTGCAGTGACGGATCCGGGCGGGGACGCACCGGGCGCGCCTCCCCCCTTCAATTTTTTTTTTAAAATAAACTATACAAAAAAACAAAAAAGAAAAGGACGCTTACGTCCTTAAATTTTCAGAGTAGTGACACCAGAAAATTGCTCTGAAGCCTTTTTATTTATTTATTCATTTAGTTATTTTTTGCTTGTTAGCTAATGAAACCCGGAAGTCAGTGGTACCAGATTTGTTTTTGCCCCCCCCCCCCCCCCCCCCTTACGGAATTCCTGGATCCGCCCCTGATTGTGTATCATTCTAATTCTCCACTCGACAGGTATCTTCCCATCACTCTGTCTCTCTTTACCTAAAATCTCAAACAGATTATTCTCACGGTTGGGTATACGTCACTTCCGGTGTATTTGGCGTGAAAACAAACAGCTCTTCTGTACAGTGCATGTGCAGAGGTGGAATGTGAATCGGTGTGCATGTACCAGCACGCAGTTTGGTTGATAGAGACTCGGACTCGTCGTCGGCGTTCAGAATCCTAAATCTACAATTTTTCTACTTAATCTATATTTCTTGTGGCTAGCTACCAAAAAATTTTTAAGATGGCCTGTAAGTGCCAGTTTCATGGAATGTCAAAGGCAACCACGGAAGAAAAGTAGATGATTTCGTGTAAAAGATACGCCGATTATGCGTTTGCTTTCACCCCAGCCGCCGCTCAATACCTTGATGTCCGACCACGAGAATAGTCTATGATTGGAAGGTAAAGCATCAGCCAATTGGCTTCGTTCCTGACTCCCGACAGGTGGCAGGGTCTGTGATTACTATAGGACAGGCTCCTTTGGGACAGTATGACGGGATTCTTCCTGGATGTGATCAACTAAATCCGTGTTTCTGGAGCAATTCGCACTCGGGAGAGCGCGGAGGGATTACCTACAAGCTAAGGACTGTAAATAAGCTAACCAGGCACACTTTACAAAACAGGAAGAGTATAGTGTCCGTATAAAGACAAAAAAGTTGACATTTTCAGTCGTAAACCTATGATAGAAGACAGATCTCAAACATATTTTGTACATGGCACCTTTTAATGAGAGTTGTATTGCGATTATTAGTTTTGAAATGTGGAAAACTAAATTAAGAAAACCCACAAAGTATGTCAGGCCTACTTGATGAAGGCCGTTATCGCTTCATGTTTTGCTCTTATTGTACGCCTATGATTGACCCGGAAGCTAGCCTTAAAATTTGGAAACTATGGTAAGATTTGTTATTCTTAACATCTAATTTACTTGGAGTTGAGTCTTGAAACATTTTTTTTTTAGGTGGGACTCTCTTTTGCAATAAACAAAAAATCTTGTGTTAAAATGTATTGGTATAGGTTATACACTTGATTATTAATTTCACGCTCTTTAATGTATGTTCATATAGTTTGGATTACGCTGATTTTTTTTTTGCAGTATTATGTTGTATTTGAAATACATGTTATTTAAAATATACACATTGGAAATAAGAGTCTACATTGAATTAAATTGAATTGAGTTGAACTGAAACTGAAAAAAAAAATGTTAACCACATTTTAAATTTTTGACTTAAGCTCTCGAAACATTCAGATATTGAACATCCGAATTTCCGAAGAGATGAATATGGTCGAGGAGGCTACTTGGCAAGTAAGCTTCACTTATTTGTCTAAAAGTCCAATGTGAACCATATTCATAAACTTCTTGATCTCGTTGTCAGCTGATAATTTGAGTGAAATATGCCAAAACGAAAACAGCATTACATTTTTGGCTTGTTGAAGCAGGCATCTTCGATTCCATCCGATGAGTCAAGATACGAAGTGGAAATGATATCGTGATGATTAAATGCCTTTCATAGAGCACCTTGTTACTGATACCCAGATGTTATTAATCCTTTGTGTGTTGTGAGTGACAATTGGTACAGTGAACCCCATAGCGTTGTACACACAATCCAAAATCCCTGGCACAGAAATGGTTAAAGCAAGGGAATGCTAGAATTCACTGTTTCAAGTGAAAATATTCTCAAACCTTGTCAAACGTTTTGGCCAGCAAGTAATCATCAGCCAATTTTTAAACGTGTGAACACAACCGACTCAATACGTATGGGATCGATGTTTGTTCACGAACAAAACTAAGTGAAGATACTCATTCACTTTGTGTACTGAGAGACTGGATGACGAAAAAGAATAAACTACAATGACATTCCTCAGGTATGATGTAAGTAAAATCTTTCATTCCTATGACTCAGCAATAATGCAATATCATTTCTTCTTATGTTTATATTACGCACACAAGCCGGGAATAATGACTGTATCATTGAGCATTTGAACCCCTCAGAACAATGATGAACGAAATGTAAGTGTATATGTTTGCGTGTGCGTGTGTGTGTGTGTGTGCGTGTGTGTGTGTGTGTGTGTGTATGTGTGCGTGTGTATGTGTTTTTGAGTGGATGTGTGTGTGTGATTGTGTGTGTGTGTGTGTGTGTGTGTTTTGAGTGGGTGTGTGTGCGTAGGTGTGTGGTGTGCATGTTTGCCTCGTGCATTGCATGTGTCCGTTCTCATTATTTCATGCGTGTTAATGTTTACAATGCGGCAATGGAATAACGCTAATATTGAAATCTCGATATGAATTCAAACCTTAAGAGTAATTCACCATCACAGCATGCATTTATCATTCACATGATATAACATAATAAAGGGTACAACGCATGCACATATCAAACGAATTTTGCATATTGGATCTAAATATAAACATCATACTCTACTATGTAGCCATGCAATATATCTGCATATTGCAACTGGTATTATATAGCGTAAGTAAAGTGACCTTATTATTATTACTTCATTATTTCCCTATACTCGGCCTTTGTAAAGTTAGGGAGTGCAAGGAAAACAATAGTCTTCATATGTATATAAATATGTATATATATACATATATTCAAGATGTATTTAAGCGAAATAATGTTGATTATAGTTGAAAGGTAGTAGGCTCCTTAACGTTGTTGAATCAGACAGTTTGGGGTTTTAGAAAAAAACACACACAAGAAAAACCTTTTATGCTATGCAATTCAATTATCATCAAAGAGCTTTAAAAGTTATTGAAATATTTTGAATGCGTAGGATCTATTGGAAGATTATTGTCAATAGGGTCGCATAAAAAGTGAAGCCAGCTAATAATTCATAATTCTAAAAAATGGACAAAATTATTTCATGTTAGCGATTTTATATACTCCCAACTGGGTATTTGCTTGGTGCACACTGAATACTGTAGACGACCTGATGAGAGTGCCATGAATGGAGACATAGACCTACTTTTTTTTCCTTTCCTTTTATTTCATTCTTCTCCTTTTTCCAACAGACCATAACACAGTATAGATTAGGAATCATGTCACAATCGTATACATACAACTTGCAAATGATATCAAATGATACAATAATAAAGTTACCTATAAATGCATGTATACTTGCAAAATAATACAAGGTCATGTTTCAGTTGGAAAAAAAAGAACAGAGAGGTCCACTAAAAAGCAAGCATGTAGATTGTGAACCACTCAAGAAAAAATCTAATGAAATACTTATTTGCATATGCGTAGCACAAGTATAATTTAAGACAAGACGGAACAAAATAGGAGACACACAGTAACATGACACGACTCGACAGAATAGATGGAAAAATGGAAGGAAGGAAGGAAGGAAGGAAGAAGGAGAATGCCCACACGCTGATCAAGGAAACGAAAGAGAGAATTGAAGATCATCATGAGATATTTCAGAAAAGGGAAATACAACACCATCTACTATGTGTGCCTGATTATACGGATTCGTTTTGATGTGCTAGAATTTTATCAAAAGGTATCAATGATATTGTAAAACAAAATCAACTGTACTTCACTGTCTTTCACCTTTGCTTCAAATGTCGTTTGCAAGTTTAGAGGAATCAAATAGTAATTGTTTCAAAAAGTAATGACTTGGCGCAATCAGATAATTATGTTAGTGCAAATTTTTGACGTAAATCTAACGTTTTACAGGTGTATCATAATCAAAAGGTTTCTGCTGGTAGTGAGATGAATATCAAGCCCTTCGCGTATCTCTACACATCATCCCTTTCAATTTCTTTGACTAATACTTCCATTTTAAAGTGGCTTTATGTGACGAAGGAAGATATATGTCGTTACTTAGACAAGATAAACTCAAAGGTTTTCTTTTTCTTCACCATATAAAGTCACATGGAATGCTAATCTCTGTGCTTTTACTATTTCCCCACTTCAGTTTGCCTTCACCTGTTTACCACCAAATTATTTCATTGGTTGTAATACAGGAGCTCTCCCAATTAGCTCAGCCATCTTTTTTTTACGCTTTCTGCTTGGTTATTTTCAGCATTAGATGCGAAACAATGGATTTTTTTTTTGAATCATCGTGTTCTTCAGAAAATTGATCGATACTTTGCAAAACGCATAAACGATTGCCATCTCTGAATAGATGACCTTCAATGGTAGATAACGTGGAACTACAAATGTACAAAAACGACAAAATACCATTGATTTTCATAGTCAATATAAATCATATAGCGTCGCCAAGGTTACAAAAGTGGCAAGATTTGTGTAATGCTTAACGCGGAGATCGGTGGCATTCGCTGTATTTGCCATGTCGCTTGGAGCTAGCTGATGGAGGGTGAAGAGAGGAACTCACATCGAATGGAAAACACGCTTTTCTTCTCTCTCATGATTGACGAGTTAATCTCGCCTGGAAATGAGCAAGCACTACCCTCTGAAATCCCAATTATATCCAAAATTCCAACATGGCGTGCAAGACTTCTGGTTGACAATTATGTGCACGTGCAATCAGATCTTGCCTGGACAGAAATATTTTTATTGTTGTAGCTTTTTTCTTTATCCTTTAAGCTTCGCATACAGAGACATGCAAATGAAATTATACCTAAACACAGTTAGACAAACACACACACACGCACACACACACACATACACACACACACACACACACACACACACACACACACACACACACACACACACACACACACACACACACACACACACGCACATACACCAGACACTGTCCATCTTCCGGCTGACTTTGACAAAGAATTATACTTTGATAATATAACACCTTATCTACGAGATGTCAAATATATATTACGCCTTTTCCTTTCTTCATATGCAACAAACAAATATAATATAAACATTCATATTAAACAGGTAGATAAATTACAAGGAAACGGAGGAGTGTTTTCGCAAATTCACAGTTTACAGTATCTCTTTCCATCCTGCAAAATAGCAAATCAAAATGAAACCAAAGCAATAACCTACTGTCCAAAGATAGACAAGTTTAACAATAGTTCTCAGTTTGAGATCTAGGGTCTCCGCCTTCCCTTAATTAATAAAACCAGCAAATTGTTTCCCCAAATTCTGTTGTGACCTGTGTCAAAGCATACTGGTCTTACCTGTGTCCTGTGTTGGAGACGCGTCTTCCCAGCACGCCACCCGATCTACAGACCTGGCGATGTGATATGTCAGACCCCACCCATACACCATTTCGCTTGAATCATGATTTGTGATTTCGTGGTAACACCGTCGTTCAGCGGAGCAAGCTCGAGTTGGCATGGCAACGCCCTTCAGCCATGTTATTGTAGCGATGGGGAGAAATCATTTTTTCCCGTTTTTTCCCTTCTCTCCTCCGCACTATGCAAGCGTGTCTCAATCGTTGCGCAAAGGTTAATTGTATTCAGTGTTTAGCAATTACGTTAGGAAGGGAAGGGGAAAATGACTTGGAATGAGGTAAAACTGAAGAGAACTGGAAATTGAGGGTTTTTTTTTTCAATTGTTTTTAATTCGGTCATGTAACCATCTGTTTTCTAAAAGTGGTCAACATGTGGCATATACTTGCTCGCCAAAGTGTATAGACTCGATTGGAATAAGAATGAGGTAGGTCCATGTGCAAATGCAATTCTATCCTGCGATGCTGATATGCGTACCAAATTAAGTAAAAATATGCAATTAATGTTCAGGATATAAATAAAACCCGTCTATGAGCCGATACATACTCTCTGCTACGGCAGAACATGAATATCTAATAATATCACGTGTATAATTTCATTAAAATTAAAGACTAATTATGTACAATACAGAATGCTTTTGTCTTCTAATAAAAAATACATTGACTAGTTTGTACCTAAATATCTCGTGAGGAAATATCTCGTTGGTAATGTAGTAGAGGAAAGAAGAAGTACGTTGCCCTTAAAATCTGCGGACGGTAAACAAGTGAAGATAGGAGCGAGGTGGGGGAATGAGGGAGAGAGAGACAAAAAAGAAGTAGAGCTTTTGACATTCAGTAATAACAGCAAGATGCTCGTCTCTCTTTACACTGCTTTGAATACAGACGAGACATTCGCCGCAAGCCATCAGCATTTCCAGAAAATAAACACACAAACACAAATACTAAGATGTGTAGAAACACTCAATACAAAACACTTTCCAGGATGGCGCAAAATATCGAAGTCTGAGCCAGAGTACCGCCCTCTATTTTACTTTTCTTACATGTGTTAACTCTTCAAAATAGTAAATGCATATCTCCGACTCAGGTCGCTTTGTCGAAGAAGAAGATCTGATGGCATTTATCGAATATATACATTATAGTATAAAACGAAACTCCGATGCTTTGATTGTTGTGTTCGTTTGCTTCCATGACCGCTCCTACCTCAACGCTGTACTTTTGTTTGATATCCTGACTGTTCAAGCTTTCATTTTTTTTTTTAAGTAGAGACCTCGACTGTAAAGCATGTGCGTGATGAAAAAAGGATATCTGCAGTGTTTTGATCATTGTGTCTGGCGGAAAGGCAGAGAGAGAGAGAGAGAGAGAGGGAGAGGGAGAGAGAGAAGGAGAGAGAGAGAGATTATGCGAGTCAAAATAAAGATTGATTGTGTATGAGAGGAATTCAGTACTACTGTACTTGAACACAAGCAGGAAGGCACACTGTAATCCATGATATTGTGTCTGCGCTTAATGACACGGTGCAGGTGTTACGGGGTTAATTAGTCGCATTTCAGGAGTCTTTATTGGTCTCGGGATGAAGGGCATAATTTGAAGCAAGAAGCGATGACATTTAGCTCCATGACAGACAGTCGAATTTTAGTCAGCTGACAACGTTGTCCAATTAGTAGATTGATGAATGAATGAAAGATTAATCATTTAGCTGTCTTACTGCGGGGGCGTCCAGCTTGAGTGAGGAGAGATGTATAGAGACATTGGGGCCTGGAAGTTTGTTATTTTTGTCTATTAAGCCTTGGAAAATGACTTCAGACACAGAGATTGATAATTTTCACGCCGTCCTCATCAAGCCTTTTAGATGACTGCACTGAACGTGTCCAATGCTTTACAGCAGAAATCTTCGATTCACTTTATAAAACTTCTTTGAGTTCCGTCAGTAGTCAACATCAGGCAAAAGCAGGACAGGTAATACTAAACATAAAGTTAATTTGTTGTTTGACAATGTTCTGTAACAAGCCCTCCCCATTTTCCCAAAGTCCCATACTATATTTCCGTTGTGAGTTTCCATGGTAACAATGCCTTATCATTGTCCCCTTGCTACTCTCAGTATAGTGTGCTGGTTAGAGTTGTGTCATCGTCCGTCAGCCAGTGAGAATAAGACAGCTACCGGTACGTCGTATCAGCACTCCGACATCCGGTCCGCCCACACGGGAGCTTACATCGGATTGATAGTGATAAGAATTTCAGATCGCATTGACCGACGCCACTAGTCAAACTTTGTTAAGAAATCAAAATGAATATGCAGAAGAGAAAGTGTATATGACTGAGGACGAGTGCGTATTCATATACGTACAGATGATGGATTCTCAGATGATTTCGTCAGTACTAGAATTATTTAGTACAATTTACCGGTATGCATGGTATGAGTATAAACAAAAGAAAAGTGACCAAAGGAAAACATCATTCCGTCTACACATTCTAGCCATTCCCGATCAAAGGTTGAATCAACACAAGGCCAATCAATCATGATTCCTGTAACAGCATCGACTTCTTGATATACCACAATAATGATTTCATGCTTTTAATCTACACTTGGCTACGTCATGGTTACAAACAAAGTGAGCCTAGGATCTGCAGCTAAACGACGTTAATTGGGCAAAAAAAAAAATGATGTTCTGCACATCCACGAGACAGCTGCTTCCTTTGTACAACCTGGGACGCTGCGTCATCTTAGCGTTCGCGTCGCAGAGATAAAGTTCGCTATGTAATACTCAGAGAGTTATGACAGTAGCAGTATTTTTGTCTCCTGCAGGGCGTGTGCAGACACACGAAAGACCAATAACAATGGGCAGTTCGTATATACTTAATTTAAGCCTTAACTGACTGCGAGTAGAACTCTTCAGCGGAAGGTTATTCACGGAAAACGGCATGGGGGATAGAGACTCTTGAAAGTCAGGAGAAATAAGGAGCCTTAATCGAACAGCGCTATATATGGCGATGACAAACGATGTATTAAAAGAGAGTCTCCCGCAACGGAAGACTTTGCCGAAGATGAATCGTACGACAGGCAGCTGCTATGTAAAATTGCCTAGATTCTACCTTCCAATGTCACAATGAAGTTGTTATATACTTTTTAAAAGGGCTCATTGAAGGTGCCTTTGTCAAAACTTTTTATGGTACCTTGTTATCAACGGTACCTTGTGACCTAAAGATGCTAGTCCACACACGAGGGCATTGTGTGTTGACATTTAATACAATTCACTGCTTAGAAAAATAGACGAAATGTGCTCCTGGGTAATTTGTACGTACTTGTACAGCTCTTCAAACCTTTGTCATAATACTGAGAGTTTGGTCATGGATATATAAGCAAAAAAGCAAAAAACAAACAAACAAACAAACAAACAAACAAACAGAACAAGACAATAACAATGACAAAATCCGCCCAAAACTGTGCAGCAAGAAGGCAATATCTACCACATTGGTGAGAAAACTAATTTTACCACTGACGGAAAATTCTAGCCAATAAAATGTTATTCAATAGCTTTCGCATCTTATGATTACATCAAGACCTCATTAATGTAGCCGTGCACACTATAAGAGGCGAGATGCCATAGACGGTGGAAATGTAAATCATCATTGGTACCAAAACCACTGTCTGTCTGTAGTCATGGCAACACTCCACGAGAAATCTAAGCATCATCATCTTTCTCCAGTTGCTTCAGAATAATATGCTTTACCGTGAAAGCCTTGCCATGAGTTATGGATATGGCAACATTTACCATCCCCGGAGAATGATAAGACACAACTCGAAAATATTCGGGAGATATGGATGGCGAAGAAACTTCAGCGTATAAAATAACTTCATTGTATGGACCGTCATCATCAACCTGTCGGCAAACCAGTCGTTACCGCGAGAAGATTTCATCACACATTTCCCTTCAGATACTGTCTACTCAAATATCGAATTGTCAGTCATAAGACATTATGATGACTTCCAGTCTGGTGACGCTGGGAAAGAAGTTTCGATCTTTTTACATTCAAATTACTCCTCCTAATGAATGAACTGAGATAAACGAAAGAAATCGAGGCACACACACACACACACACACACACACACACACTCACACTATCACATATATCTTTATGCTACTTCATACCGTATTTTATCACATCGGTAGAATTATCAATGCGGTATAAAATGCATCTTCAATGAGCTGATACCTTATGAAGTAAATGAAATGAAATGAAATGAAAAATATGCAAAGATCCAGGACATGGATATTTGTTTTTGAAATCTCGAGGAAAGAAAAAGATGACACACACACACACACACACACACACACACACACACACACACACACACACACACACACACACACACACATGTACATATATTTACAGGGAGAGAGGGGGAGAAGAGAGAGGGAGAGGGAGGGAGAGAGATGTTCATGGAGAGAGATAGGGGAGATGCTCTCATTCTGTTCCAGTTCGATATATTTTCGGGGAATTTTTCGGGAAGAATTTCGGGGAATTTCCACTGCGCAACAATTTTAGGCAACTTCATGCAGGTTTAACTGTCATCTTTTGACAAATTACACCTGAATTAGCTGGTATTAGCTTTTTATGACGCTTACTTGTCAGAACTAGCGATATTAAACTCTAAATCAAATCAAATCCAATTATTGATACAAAATAATTGACAGCGCCGAACACTCGAGAATTCTGTGACCAGTTTGTCTGTCACGTGACATGAACCCTAAAAACACGGCAGAGGTTTCTCTGGGCTAACAGACAAAAAAGAAAAACAACCCCTGAATGATAGGAGTAATTAAAGAAGAAAACAAATATGTGTTGCTGCATTGGGAATAGGACGCAATCTATCGATTGACATTTGAAGCTATATTGACACATCTGGCCCAGGTGTGTATCATTACACACACGTACTATGTCTCCATGGCCTCACTGTGCAGTAATGGAAAAAAAGAATAATGCACATTGGTGTTATTGTGCTGTTTTCGCAGCTTTCTAACGTTGTTCAGGGATGACTGACCGAGAGAACCATGCACTGTGTCTCTCAGCAGTATTTTGTGTCGTATTGAAATTAAACCATATTCTCTGAACAGACAAATTTTCTTACGTCAATCTATAGTTCAATGGAGATTTCCAACTAGCATTGTATGTTTTACCACCTGGCGTTGAATGTGACTACAAATAATCCTACAATCTCAAATGTAATCACTGTATATATCCATGTCTGTCTTTCTTTCTCAATATACACTCAGCACAAAAAGAAAGGAAACACCTCTATCTTTAGATTGTTCATGACTGTAATAAAAAACGAATGAATCACACACCAACTTAAAGCAAATTCCACACTCCTTTACACTATTAGGGTAACATTTAACTCAATTATATGCATTAATGAACACACTTGTTTTTATCGGTCAATCTGCAAAAGCAAAGATTGCAAGAATAGGTAATCTACTATTACTGTATAACATTGGAAACAAATGATCAAAGTTACGCAATATCTTTTTGTTGAATGAGAGACAGAGTTTATTTAACTTTATGATTGACCGTTGGGAATCCCTCTTTCTCTCTTTCCCCAAGGGGGGGGGGGGGGAGGAGAAGATTCTGTTTGAGTGCTGCACTTATTAACTTATTAACTGTAAGGAAAGAGAGAAAGATACTGACACAATAAGGAACTTTTTAATAATGATTTCGTTTTCAAGTTCAATGAACCATGCAGACTGATATCATTCTCTGTTTTGCTTTTTTATGTAATATAGTAAGATTCCTTTTTGTTTGGCTTTCTTGCATTCTTCTGTAATGGGTTAATTTTGCAAGAAATAAAGGAACGTGTTCACTCATTTGTTAAGTTTCGCTTTGTGTTTAGCTGCTATGTTTGAAGATAACTAATTTTCCTTTAATTTGATATATAATTCATTGTGTTTATCACAAATATAAACATGAAAATGTGTTTCCATCCTTTTTGCTGAGTATATGTTAAGATTTCACGTATTGACTCCACGAAGAAATAAAAAACCAAACTGGTAATGCATTTTATGGCCAATAAAGTATAATTCTATTCGACTATGTATATAATCATATGTGAATAGATATAGATATTTCTGTAAGCACAGTAAGTGTGACAGATCAAATAACTCATCGAATGACATCAGAACGGACTGTTGTGATTGCAAAGACAAAAAAAAATTCTCTTGAACAAAACAGGGAAAAGTAGTGTCGCCCATGACCTACCGTCACATGCGTCCGCAAACTTAATAAGGTTTGCACCCACGATGAATTGAGTGAACACTGTCTCATCACACGTACGTGTATAGGGTGAAAGAGACGGGTTAGAGACGTGGTAAGAATATTTCTGACAATATTCTCTATATGACCTTTACCAGATGCCTGGCGTCATGCACTCAAGTATATCACCCAAGACACACACACAAAACAACAACAACAACATATACATAGATCATGCACACATACGCACACACAAAGGCATAAAATACAAACAAGAATACAAACACACGCACGTATATATATATATATATATATATATATATATATATATATATAAAATATTACTAACATATTCTCCCATCCATTCTCATAAAGTGAATAAAGAAAAAGGGAAAAGGGAAATATGACTATCTATTATTCTGTTTGCATCCTGAAAAGAAATAAAAAAAGAAGAGTAACTGATTGAAGAGGAATGAATTTTGGCAGATTGGTGACAAAGATAAGTGAGAGAAAATATAAAGTTAGAGAAAGAGATAGCCAGAAGACAGGCAGATAGATAGGAATATGTTCATTACGTAGATGGCTAAGACTAGGAGACAAATAGGAGGACAGGTGTTCAATTTCCCGTGACTTTTCACCTGTAATATTTCTAAGATATTTTGACCTCTGCCATTCTTAGCTCTGATAGCTTTACCAAGTAGCCTACCGTAGGGCAGAGGAGATAGATTAGAGTGAGAGACGAATTCAATGAGAAACAGAGAGAGAGATAGAGAGATAGAGAAAGAAATGTAGATTCTGATTTTTACTTTTATAATGTAGTAAGGTGTAGATTTTATTTCCTATTTCCCTTGTAAAATCAGTCTAGCTTCCCTATTACCGTGAGGGAATATGTGAAAGAACACATCAGGCCAACTGATGGAAATAGTCCAATACAATGCTATGTAATGCTCTACATAAAATAGGCAGAGAGAGAACGGGTTTGGGTTTGATTTCTGAATATAAAGGCGCGGAGGGGTAGGGGGGAGGAAGTGTTATTGTTTAGGAGAGATGCCATTAAAATCATCCATTTTCCCTGTAGAAAATCACAATGTTTCCTTTGGTTTAACAAAAAATCCGATGTTCGCAATGCTAGAAAAACTATTCATACAGTCATCATCATTTGAGAAAAAAACACATGCAAAACATCAGCGATGATAAAATCGAGAAATGATTACGACAAAATCCTTGAATTGTAGGCACTATGATACTCATGACAATGATGATCATAACCATCGATATCGACTCATGATAACATTATGTTGAGAATGATGTTCGCATCACGACCAATTGTCATCATTGCATAAGCCATCGAAATATCTGGTGCAACTGAAAACAGAAATATTTAAAAAATGAAATTACGTTTAACACAAATTGAGCGCAGTCCATGTACATGAAGGGGGTGTTTTCTTATTTTATTCAAGTTTTGATATGTCTGAAAGTGAGTTAGAATTCAACGATTCTTTACTAACAATTGACTATGTGAATGCGGAAAACAAGTGAGTTAGAGAGTGAATTAGAATTAGAGGATTTTTTTTTTTACTAAACATTGGCAACGTGAATGCAAAAAACATCTTTGTCACGTTCATGCATGGCCAGGTTAATTCATGTTTGCCTCAGTAGTCATTTGTTGACAAACGACATCAGCCATTTCGGGCAAATATCCTCAATTATGCATTGAGATGCCTGCTTGCAAACATATGGCGAAGGCCCGAGGACAAAAGTGTCAACTTCCATGACGAAATGGGTCGGGGAAAAAAATGCTTCAGCTTCTCAAATTAGCTTCCAGTCTTTATTCTTCTTCTCTCCTTCCTTCTCTTCATCCTCACTCTCAGCCCGCTACTCAACTCATCTCATTCAATTGTAGTTTCGACCACTGAAGGACATTTGGGCGATAAATTGCTTCATTTATTCGGACGGTGGAGATGTGCAGTTAGACGAGTGTGCCTGATGTAATACAATCTGAAAGATGCATTCTAATTTTCCTGTTTGTGCACACTCACTGACCACGTTATTGTAACGAGACTTCACCCTTCACCAGAGACTGTGATATCAATAAAGGCTACCAAATCAATTTGGCTTGATGCCGAAAAGTGGGCCTTCCTCCATTTCATTCAGACTTATAATATGAGCATCCGTTACGTGATTTATATACTGTGTATCATTTTCTATTTATGTAGATATCACATCTTGTTTGTTTCTACTTGTTCATTTACTTTCTCTTTTTGTTGCTATTGTATTATGTGATTTTTATAATATTTGCTGTTTGTGACAGGGCTCACTTGAAAAGCCTGAATGTGACTATCCTGCTCACTTTTTAGATAAAACTAAAAAAATGAATAAATAAATAAATAAATGTCTTAAAAATACGTCTTCATAAACGTTACTTATTCTAATAAGACGTTTGGTTGTATGACAACTAGAAAACTGTTGATATGGAATTGAGCACAACATACTTTCCGCAAAGTTATAATTAAATCATTATACGCCAAATAATTAATCAGTGCATGGTAGACTTAAAGATAAAGAAATAGAATTTACGAAAAGTGTTCTCTAATGCTTCTTTTCCTATCATTTTCCATAATAAAGCCTCTCAAGTTACCACAAATATGATCCCTCAAAGATATTACGTTTAATGGACACTGGTAACTACTTGGTAACCCAACGTGATTGTTACTTCCCTTCATTTTTTTTAATAGTAATTCAACAGTGTACCCTCATAATGTAAACATTTCGTGCGTTTTTACATTTTAGAACTACTAGTATTATGATATTCACTATATTCCTGAAAAAAAAATTTCTTTTTTTTTACAGTCATGGCCAATACTAAGTAATGTACTTGTTAAAGTTATGTTCTTACACTAGAGACAAATCAGAGCAGTGTATTCTTTTTTTTTTCTTTAGCGATAATGTGTTTCTATGTCTTGCTGATAGAACATTTCCCATTTATCTTTACATTTTAATTGGTCACGTCTCAGTCTAAGTATAACATATTTTCTCTCCCCTCCTGAATTCTTTGATGTGTATGCCGGAGGGAGGGGAGTTAGTATTGCTATGATATTCATCTCAAATGTTCCCCATAATATATCACACTAGGGCACTCTTGTTATACATGTATGTTACACCTGCACTGAGCCATGACAACTTATCCAATTGACTTTACTCAGGCGATAGGTTACCCGTACCGGCATAATCCTATTTAAACGGTGTTCTGTGCCCCCGATTCAATGTCATTTCCAAACTCTGAACTGCGATCTTGTCATTTACATTGCCGACTGCATTCCGAGGTGATGGTGCATAAAGGCAATGAAGAAAATATATTCTGTGAACAGCTTTATATATGTCTATATGTATGCATATACACATGTACATGTATGTGCATGTTCAATGATGATACAGAAACCAATAAATCAAATCAAATCAAATCAAATCAAATCAAATAAAAAATGGAAGCGTCTACTTTACCACAGACGAAGACAAATGAATTTCCCAATGGAAGTGAAAGCTAAAAAAAAAAAAAAACAAACAAACTTGAAGCGAGATATGCATACAGCGAAGGACAGTATTGTCTCAAGAACGGTCGTTACAATGTTACTTGTTGTCTTTTCTCCTTCTCTTTCTTCCTTTTCTGCTCCTCCTCTTCCTCCTCCTTCTCCTCCTGCTTATCATCTCACCCCCATCTTCCCTCCTCCACCTTTTCATCCTCCCTCCCTCCCCCTCCTCCTCTTCCCCTCCACTTGCCCCCTTTCCCCCCTGACCACTCCACATCCTAAAAGATCGCCCAAACGACTTACCCGTCCGGACTTATGTTAACCAGGTCAGAATAAATGACGTGTTTGTATGTCTCTTAGATCCATACACTACGGGGAGTGATAAGAGAATGTCAATGGCTATTAATGATAAGAATGCTCGTGTTATCACCATCACTCAAGGGCTGATTCACCCCTCTCACTACGGAAAAAAAACAACGCATTAAGGTTTATGCGTGTAAGTTTGCATAGAGACAGATATTGCAGAGAATTAGCAGTTGAGGTGGCTGTTGGTTTTTCACGGTTAGATTCGCTCATCTTCTTTAAATCTAATATAAATATATTTTTTCATGGAATCACTCCTCTGGTAAAGTAAAGACGATTATATAGACAGGAAAAATGTTAAGGAATAAATCTCAAAGAAGACAAACAGCTTCTAGCAAAACGTCATTTGAAAGTTGCAGAGACAGCTGAACGCAGATTACAGTAACACCTTCAGTTTTTATCTTCTTCTGCAGACACATTGACAGACACGTTGCCTGTCTCTCTCTGTCTAACAGGGAGACAAACTGCTCAGGGCTATATCAATCAAGGAAGGAAGTCTTTTGAGTCTTGTTTCCTTCCTGTGGTAGGCTAGTAGTCCACAATACAGCTCCACGACATTCCTTCTCATTGAATTAATCAGTGCGGTGTAGTTTGTTTTTATGAACTCTATTGATAGATGAGCTTGGCTTGACAATGTGGTTCCTTATTACTACAGCTGTTGAGGTCGTTTCCATGGACACATGCTATGTGTGTGTGTGTGTGTGTGTGTGTGTGTGTGTGTGTGTGTGTGTGTGTGTGTGTTGGTGTTGTTTGTGTTCATATATATATATATATATATATATATATATATTATATATATACATAATCATATGTACAATTGTAGATTATGTAATCGTGCAATACGTATGCGAGCAATAAAGTACATGATGTACACATGTATGTATATAATTACATATAACATGTTGAGAATTCACGTATTGGCTCCACGAAGAAATGAAGAAATAAACTGGTAATGCATTTTTGTCAAAAAATAATGAGTTTATTCGACTCAAATTTTCAGCGGCCTCCGCCTTCTTCAGGATTCTTGACAATGACGGTATCAAAACAAAGTAAAACGCTCTCCGTGTTCAATTTTTGTTTTGCTTTGTTTTGATACCGTCATTGTCAAGACTCCTGAAGAAGGCGGAGACCGCTGAAAATTTGAGTCGAATAAACTCATTCTTTATTGGCAAAAAAGCATTACCGGTTTATTTCTTCATAACATTATATATATATATATATATATATATATATATATATATATACACCCAGCAAAAAAAAAAGTAAGTTCCCCCTAACATTTTTGGATATATCTCAAAAAGTATTTTACGGATTTTCATTATTCAAACGGGAATGGATAGGGAATTTCATTACTCATAACATGAAAGGCACATCATTGCCACCAAATACCATTATTGGTGTAAAAAACGCGTTTTATGTCAAAATGCATGGGGAAAAAAGATGCACTTCAGGCTAGATGTAGCATATTATATACATTTCCTATGTAAGTTAGCAAATGACCTTTTTTAAATTGTTTAATTCTCAGGAATTTCTTCAGGTACAATGTGCTTCCCTATTAAACAGATGTTATGCATAATCTTTAAACAATAGCCTTTTAATTATGAAACTGTTGGTAGAAACCATGTGATTTGTAATTCCAATTTTGGTTGATCACATTAATGTGCCTATGGCCATTTTGCATCATGCGCACAAGTTGTAGATCGCTTTGTAGAGGGAAATGGCATCGAACGTATGGAGTGGCCTGCAAAATCCAGCAGAGAATCTTTGGGATATCATTAAGCGGAAAGTTAGCAAGAAGGTGAAAGATGACACTTCACTGCAAGAATTTCGGGGCATCTTGCAGAGAGCATGGGCCAACATTGAGCAGCGCCAAGTACAAAATTTAGTTAACTATGAGGAAGAGATGCCGGCTGGTCATTGAAGCGTATGGTGGACATATCAATTATCGAATACTTCACTGTATGCTCATGAAAAGAAAGAGATAGAGAAATATGCAATAAACCATGCTTAAATGTTCAGAATCATGAGTGATTGTTTGATTATTTGTGTAAAAGTCAATGCAAATCACTAAAGTGCAACTTTTGTTTACATGCATTTTGAAATAAAATGCATTTTTTTTCACACCAATAATGATATCTGGTGGCAATGATTTGCCACTCATGTTATGAGTAATAGAATTCCCTATGCATTTCCGTTTGAATTATGAAAATCGGTAAAATACTTTTTGAGATATATCCAAAAATGCTAGGGGGGAACGTATTTTTTGTTGAGTGTGTATATATATATATATATATATATATATATATATATATATATGTATATATACCTGTGTGTGTGTCTATACACATATATGATGGTATATGGGGAATACGCTTGAATTCATGCACGTAATGAGGGACAGACTGACAGATGGACAGACAGACAGACAGTGTATGGAAGGCATATTTTAATGCTTGACTTCGTGAGTCACAAGACTTTTTTATTATACGACGTTATGTGCATTTTTTTAATATGACTTTTTCTTAAGTGTAACTACCATATATTAATATAAACATTCGCTCTGATAGAAACTCACAATGATTTGTTTAAAATGTGCGATTATTTGATTAATTTGTTAAAAAGAAAGGAGACAGCAGTATACGAAAGAGGGAAGTAACTACATTGCTAATGAAACACAAAAGGACATCCAGTGACTTTTATCTGAACAGTGATATAGTCATTGCTATATTTAGGTTATATTTTGGACGATTTTGTGCTGTTGATTTTTTTTTTTTTTTAAATTCAGCGCACTCTGGTCAAAAAAATCGGTATGTAGTTGTTGAAACTAACTCTCCCATTTCTTATCCACAAAGCTGCCGTTACCATGCAACGTCTTTCCGGTGTACGTCACGATGTACTTATCGTAGTGTGTAAAACAATACATCACCGTTTGATAGCAGCGTGTCTTCTTTCTCCTGTTATAGAAGCAATGTAATTATCACTTGAAAATCATAACGAACAAAGTTCACGCACCATCTTAAACCGGATGACATTTTTTCCTCTCTTTCGACAATAAATTGCATCATGATTATCAGACCAACAATGCTGTGCCCTTATAATTCTCTCTCCCTCCTCCCCCCCCCAACACCAAACTGAAAGTTATTTCATTTTACTAGATATTGATAGGTCCCCCCCCCCCCCAGCCTGATGGCGCGAGTTTCACTCATTGTTTGCAAATCTGTAGAATGAGGCCACAAATGTAAGTTCACTAACTCTGAATTGTTAACGGACATCTGGAATTTTCTTTCAGGCTTCGGTGCTGCTTTGTCTATATTTTTCTCTCCTGCTTTGTTTCTCTATTTTGCTGTCTTTATTTTTTCTCCCTCTCCATCTTTTTTTCTCTTAATCTCTTGATTTCTTCCACTACCTTCCTTCCCCCATCTCTTGCTGTGATCAGCTTTCTTTAAGTTTATCCTTCAGCAAGGAACAAGTTTTTTGCTATCATCTTCATTAGTACATATACGTAAGACCTTCGTCTCTGTACGATAGCTTTCCAAGTGGAATTCATCACTTTGTATGTATCCCTATATAGAGTTCAATTCCACTGCAATGGTCTAAAATTAATGTTCGTGTTCGCGGATTCTTGGTAAAGCAATTTGTATGCGGGGCTTCTAAGAGCTTCGACCATGGACTGTGTTAACCAGTTGTTCTTGTTCTTAGGAGGCATTAAAGGAAATGAAATGACAGTCAAACCTGGTGATTGCGTATTCTAGTCATGTAAAGGTTTCGTTCCACCTCTTTATTTTACATTTAGGGATTGATATAGCCCTGTTCAGTTCACTTTAGTTCAGTTTATTCTGTTTTCTGATTATATTACAATGCATAACAAAATTTGACGATATATCATAAATCATATAATTGTTCCAACGAATTATGGGGTATGATTGTATAAAGAAAACCTATGGGGGAAAAACATACAATAAGCCTTTTCCACGTCGCGACGTAGTCACGGTCGGGCCAGTCGATGCTAAGAATCCAAACATAATTTCATGGACGCTGTTTACCTTAAGACATCATTGTATCCGAACCGAATTGCTATTTTCATTAGTGGCAGCATGAATACATAAGGTCATGATTATAAAAAATGACAATGTAAATAGAGAGAGAAATGTGAACGGTTAATTTTGAATTGTCTGAGAATGTGATATGGGTGTGTATGTCACATGGCGATATGGTTATATGAAATATTCGTGTAGGTGTATGTAAGTGACAATAACAATGACAATGACAATGACAATTTGACAATCACCCAAAGTATGGGTATTGAAGAAAATTTGAACAAACATCGTACTGAACAGATAAAATGAGTTATTACATATGAATTACATATATACAGACAATTGCAGGTTATTTTTAAAATATACAGAATGGTACAGGATCCAAGAGTGAGAGAGAGAGAGAGAGAGAGAGAGAGAGAGAGAAGCAGGACAAATAAAACAGAGTTAAAATAGCAGGGCAACAATAACGCAGATAAAAGCAATTTTAATAACATAAAGCAAAATATTGTAAATACAGATTAAAGGGAAGGTACAGATTTGGTTGAGACCTAATTTCAGGTTTCTAACATTTTTTGGCGAGATAATGAGAAACCTCTCATAAAATATGAAAGAGCATGTAATTCTATGAGGAATTCAACGTTTATTTGATGAAAATTGGTTTTGAAATGGCTGAGATATACAAAAAAGTGTGGGACCCACACTTTATCACGATCGCTTTGTTTTACTTTGTAAATGGATGTTTCAGTCATTCCAAACCCGATTTTCACCAAATAAACTTTGAATTCCTCTTAGAATGGTATGCTCTGTACTATATCATAAGTGTTTTCTTGGTATCTCGCAAAAAGTTAAAAGCCCAATTCTCATCTCCAACAATACTGTACTATCCCCTTAACATAAAAAAAAATCAAACGAATGATAACATAAGCGACAATCATTTCTTGTGGAGCTTCATTACTTCATCACAAAATTTGGCTAAATTATTTAACTCACTACGATTTCTGGAATTGAATAATTGGGACATCTTTAAAGTGTGACTTTTCAGTGTGACTGGAGTGTGAATAGCGCGCGCGCGTACGTGTGTGTGTATGTGTGGGAATCTACAAAGACAAAAAAAAGAGCATATTGCGTTTTATCATATATAATTCCTTTTTAGATGATAATGAATGAATGTGATTTTGAATGTCATATGTTATATTATACATTATTATGTTATATGTTATGATTATGTCATATTATATGTTATTATTATATGTTACATAATGCAAACTTCAGGCTGTATTGATATTGCTAAAGATATTTAAACTCTTTGTGCTCTTATTTACCGCATACATCAAGAGCCCCTGTTCCCTCTGAGTTGTCTGCATGTATTCCCAACGAACTAATTGTTGTCAATTGGGTATCCCTTATTGCATATTAATTCAAGTTATTAGCTATTCAAAAACATGATAATTTCATTCATTGAATCAGAGCCCGATATGCCTCAGTTCTTGCGAATTGAAGCATTACCCACCTGCTCACGCTATACACCAATTATTGTTCAAACACATCATCACCATTCATTTCACAAGCAAGCAATTAAGGCTAAATATATACACCTGACCGGTGGCAATCAGCTATTCATCTCACCCATTCCTTCCTGTTCTTTCTCTCTCTGACTGTCTCTCATTTCTTTGTCAGTTAAGATCTGTCGTTCAATCTGCTCTTCCTTCCTTCATCTTTCTTTCTTTCTGTCTGTCTGTCTTCCTTCCTTTCTTTCCAGCTCCCATCTGATTCACTCTCAATCTTTCAGTCCGTCTCTCTCTCTCTCTCTCTCTCGTTCTTCTTTCACTTTGTTTTTACATTATTCACTAAATCTTTATGAATTGAGTACGTCATTACATTATGTTAGCAACAAACTGAAACGTCCCTATCATATTCAGATGAGTAAACACTGTATTTCGCATCTCGTTGGACATGAGTATGACTCATCTGCTAAAGCTGACATTCTTGTGAATTTGGAAGAAACTAGAGATAGATATAGGCCAGTTAATAACTTTCGATTTGTTATGAAAACCTCTGGCAACGTCTGGCCAAGTCTTGACCGAGCTAAGTTGATGTCACTAAACACACAAGCAAAACACATGAATTTCAGCCTTGAAGCACCCATCCTGATTTCCCTGGCCAGACTTATACCAAAACATGAAAAATCTATCCTCATGAATGAGTCATAATCAACGTCCCGAGACAGTATTTTAAAATCATATATCAGTCAAAACTGCATAGCCAAAATCGTATATGCTGACATATTGTTTGCGCTTTGTGCACAAGGAAACATAGAAGGTAATGCTCCATCAATGTCATAACGCCTCTAAAGCTTGGGATATTTATCCACGTCATCAAGCCAATAGGGTGTATGTCCCATCATGTAACGTGCTTTTCATCCAAACCGAACGCAATACATATTACATAACCCTAGGTGTTGCTCAGTCGGGCAAAGCCTGAGGCAAAGGGTGGGTTTCTGAAGAGTTATCGTGAAGTGGATATCAGTATGCATGAGATTCAGACGCTTGAGTATTTTTTTGTTCAAGTCAGGGGGTGTTGAGAATATCCAGTTAAGTGCGCGTTACTTCCCTCTATCGAGACGGGTCAACGTTTCCCCTTCCATGCGGGTGTGAGATTTAATTACAATCAGGCAGCGTGGACCATTTCGCCAGCAGGGTTTGTCTAAACTCTCCGCTGAATGATAATTTCAACATGGTGCACTGATTGTATTCTTTGCTGTGGGACGATCAAGTTCACATTTATACACGATGTATAAGCGTTATACATGCTGATATATATATATATAAATTCATACATTCCTTTTCATCACTTTTTTAGATAGAAATCTGAGATTAAATCTGCTGAAAAACAAAGAAAATAATCAAAAAGTATATGATACTTCCATAAGTACCTTCAAAAATATCTGATGATGATCTTACTTAAAAGGAAATGAAAAAGGTATTTATCTCTCTTTGCATTCAGACTCTTCACACACATGTATATGTGTCTGTGTGTTTGTGTGTGTGTGTGTGTGTGTGTGTGTGTGTGTCTGTGTGTGACAAGCTTTTGGTTGGCATGACATTCAATCTTTTATCCTCACATTGTGTTAACAAAAGACAACAAGCAATTTTGATAAAGATTATACAGTACACCCGTCATCTATTGTAGACCTCGAAGGAACAAAGAAAAAAAATGTATGTAGTCGCCTGGCATCCGGTAGTTTACTATCTAATACCGATAGCACGTATTGGGGATAGGGGTTCTTTCAGGTATCGGAATATATTCTATGAAATACCCAGAGCACTTAAGACATTTATGACAAATTAAATCAGTTATTCGGAAGTTATTTTCTTGCGTTATATTCCGAAAGATGTGTCTTCCCTATTAAGTACTAATGATAGGTATAGGTGAATACAGATTGACGAATAGATAAGTACCTTTAAGAGATTTACCAATACACATAGCCTTGTCAAAACTTGTGGTACAGAAATAATGTTTTTGAAGTTGATACAAAAGAACATTAGTGAAATTGCAGCGCTCGTTACGTTTGTTCTGCATGTTTTGTTTTTATTTCATCGGCATGCAGAGTATTGAATAGAGTTAACGTCATACTGTTTGAGTTTATTGTGACAGTAAAGTGGTTTTCAAGAAAACTTCTCATGAAATAATATCTAAGAAATCCCAGGTAGAATTCCAGTGTATCTATGGATTTCTCATAACACAGGAGAAGTGGATATTACAAAGAGATTATGACTGCATCAAGAATGTGCTTAAGAGATATTACAAGCGGTGATACAGTCAGTGCATTTGAAGTGAACACAAAATAAGATATTCCACCATTATGAACTCCTTTACTTACTCAAGACAACACAGTAGCACTTACTGCTTGCCCCAAAGGCCAATGCATATATAATGTACAAAATTCCAGGGTATATGCAATCACATATTGCTGCCATGGTGTCGTTACGTATTCATTGTGGGAATAAAACGTTTTTACCACGAGTGGAGTTAATACCGTAATGGACAGAGAGCGGGAGATTGATCAGCCCAAGTGATGGCTATGATGCTGGTGACCCGTCTTTTTGATGGCGCACAGGAGAGATATACTTGAACCACATTTCCAATCCTATAGGTGTGTTGCAGGTCAAAAACTTGATTTCAGAGTTATACCAAAGAGATATTTTCATTCTCATTGTGTGTTGGTAATGTGCTCAAGTGTAGTGTGTTAGTTTGGTATGTGTGTGTTAGTTTGGTAATGTACATCATAGGAAGTGGCACATAGCTTAATGTTCTCATGCTTCTATGTCCACTACACTCACTGAAACACCACGAAACTTGCTCTCGCAAAACCATGTGGACACAATAAAATGTTAACAATGTTCATTCATGAATGATAGTGACAAGGCTTAGATCAGTAACCCTTCTTTGAAATGTTTCTAGTTTATAGCTTAAAAATCCCAATGAATATAGCATAAGGAACCATTGCTGTAGTGACGAATTTTACTCGACCATCGTGTAATGCAGCTACCCTATCCACAGTGTACGACCACCATAAATTAGACCAACGTTACTTACAATGACCCACGCCATTGTAAATATTTCAACAGAATCGTGTGCGTGCGTGGAATTGCCACCAGAATGTCGAAACATCTCTTGTTTATTTTGTTGTTTTTTGTTTCCAGCTCATCTTTTGTCACTTCCTTTATTTCTTTTGGTTTCGTCACTTCATTTTTTTTTCTCCCCCTTGTCCATTTTGTACTTGTTTTGTATCATCCAACAGATTAGCTGCACATTGTAGTACTGTCACGTGACTGTTGTCAAATGATATCACAAATTAGTATCATATCTGAGGACTTTCGATGAAAACATCTAAAACATAATTCTGAGAAATTCGTGTCATATTTCATGCATATTGTCAGAAATAAGGACAGGTTTGAATAAAACATGACCGGATAGACACACACACACACACACACGCACACACGCACATACACATTATTATGAGCGCTTGAAAGTAAGGGGTCTTTTCTACGAGAGAGGTATACTGGAGTGAGAGATAAGGTGGAAAAGAGATGAAGGTTAATGGAGCGGGAAGATTTCTTTTTTATTATTATTCAGTGACGTTTTCGCGCTGCATTTAATCTTGAATTCAGCATATTAAGCAGATCTCAAACCACTTGTATGTACTCAGACATGTTGTTGGCCATCTGAAAGATACTGATGATTCTTTAACAGAGATGTGGATTGCATACGTTGTGGCAGTCTACTCTATGAACTAGGCTCCTTCTGTCATTTTGAAGTTTGGAATGTTAACCGTAGCATTTGATTCTCTATAGCAGTGAGATTAAAAAAAATAATAAGATTTTTGACTTTGCCTACATTCAATATCTCTAATGATGGCTGCACTGTACGATATCGCATTAAACAAAACGAAGGGAAGGGAGAGAATCACTGTGGCTTTGTGCCGTTAGTTTAGTGCGTACACAGGGGACTGGATAACCGTTACTCACTGCGTACAGGCTGTATGAATAACCTTTATGATATGAATAAATCAAGCCAATCAGCTTCCCCTGCTGATTTATTATACTCCTGTGACGTGAAAGTGCAGGCTGTAAAAAAGGGCGTTAGCACATTGGTAGTATGGTCTACCTGTCCGACACCCTAACGCGGCCACCGAATAATACAGACACGTGTTTTTGTGTGTTGATATGCGTTGTAGAGTGGGCATTCCAGGAGGAACTCCTGGAGTTGAAGGAGGAGGAGGAGGAGGAGGAGATGAGGGGTAGGGGAATGAGGTGGCGTGGGGGTCGGGAAGCTATGGGGGGTTACGTTTGCGCATAATGAGCTTTTTCGAATGTCGCATGAAATGAATTTATGCTGCAGGCGATACATGCATTTCATTTCTCAGTCAGCCATCAATCAAAGGATGCGACACAGACTTGCAAAACATCATTAAGGGAAAAATTTGAGTGCAGTTCACGCTTCATATAATATTCCACCGTCCAGGGCACTAATGTGACTAACGTAATGCCAACACATGCCTGGTACACGCGAAGCTAGAAATCATACTACATCAAGTTGGCATAACAATTGAATACCTGACAGAAATGAAAATCGTGGGGTTTTTTATTATCATTTTTATCGGGGATTGGGGACGGGTTGCCAAAGCAGGAAGTGAGTTTCCCTGCAGGCTGGTGCCAATAGTCACGTTGAAATATAGACATTATGCTGATTGGTGTGCACTAAATTTCTACCTCTTTACTTTTCTCTACGTTTGTCTCGGTTCAATGCCACTTCTTGCTCAATTTGGCTTAAATAAAAAGACAGACACCTGAAGAAGTTTTAGAAAAATTAGATTTAACATTAGAAAGTTATGGAAACATTAAATTTAACATGTTTTTCACAAAACAATGCATGATATCCTTGGCAACCTCCAAAAATCAGCTTCAATGAGGTGATGTTCCAACATGTCTTTTTTAAACTATTCACGACTCTACCTCTTTTAGACGTGAAATCAATTAAAAACTGATTGATTTATTGGGATGACGTCATATAATTTGCACAAAGAATGTAGATATAGAGACCAATATCGACGTTCCACAAAAAGGTGACAATCTTTAGTACTAGTTTCATATTCGATACTGAGTTTATAGTTTTGATAAAACTTTGACTGATGTGTTTGTTTCCATTAACTTTAAGAATGTTAAGTTTGAGTAGCACTACACGTATTAAAAATTCAAATGATTTCGAAGGGCGATTTTGAATTTAGCTTCGTGGATTTAACTGTAAAAGATGTGACTCGATTCAGTATTATAGATATCATTACAATCGTCCTAATTACAAACACACAAATCAAATCTTAAGGTGCTGAAACAATTATGAAAACCATTGGGAATCATTTAATAAACTACTTTTTAATCAAATAATTACTAACTGATGTACTTGGTGAGTATTAAAGGTATTGTTTACCATTGGGAGTAGTGATTTAAAAATATTCGAGTTATCACATTTGATGCATATGTGTAGGTTACTTGTATCAGAAAACATCCTAATATAATAAAAAATCTACAATAAAGCCTAAAGTATGATAAAGACATACTACTATTTTTCTCTCTAAATCATAACTGTAAACACTTTAGTCCAGAAACAATCTTATTATATGTATTGTTTACATTTTGTATATTCAACAATACATAACATTGATTATAATGATTAAAATTTTGACATTGGTTGTTTCTATCCCTAACTCATATTTTGAGGCACTAAAGCCGGGTTTTTGTTCCATCTGCAAATGGCAAGTAATGCCTTTAACTGTGTTGAGACGTTTAGGATGTACATGTATTTTCAATTTGTTACTCCTAAATAATCATGCATGCTGGAAATCAAGTCAATCTTAAAACTTTGCTATATCAGCCTCCCCTATGTTTTCTGGTATTGTCTGAAAACTAATCACCCCATTTTAAAAGGATTTTGGCTAAATATACAAAGATGGTAGCGAAATATTGTCCGTTTCAGCCTGCCAAGGTTTCTGCGTTTTCTGTATGGCATTCGATGAGAAGTATATAACCACAGAGAGAATAGAAAGACGTTCTGTAACAGTAGCTTGACCACTTTGAAACCAGAATCTGTGCATAATGGCCTTTCAGTTGGCTGTAAAGAGCATTACTAGTCTTTTTTATTAATAATTCAAGCAGTGATACTCTTGTTAATATGCAGTCTCAACGCGGCGTATGAAATTGAGCCACTAGCGTGGAAATATCGCCCGTCAGAGTCCTATAGCAAGTACCAATAAAATCTCACGGAAGTTATCACATGAAAGGGAGGAAATTGCATACTTATTGTATAGGGAACGACTACAGCTTAAGTAGGTATCCACTGTATAAGTGAGATTTTGTATCAACTCAGAATCCATTAGAACACATATCTTCGTCGTACTAACGCCAGGCACGCACTATAAGTGCATAGTTATTTAAAAACTACACTTTTGCGTATCGTTATTATGCTTTACACGATGACGATTGGTTTTTTTTTAATCAAAAGAAATATAAGAGTAAACACGCATAACCTAATCACAGAAGGTACTGGAACACCTGCGAGTGCGAGCAGTTTAGTCAGTTTTTAGGTGGCTCGCAAATTTGTTTGAGAGACTTTTGTTCTGATTCGCTTTGTTCGAAGTGCCCTGGAGGTCCAATCAAGTTTATTGATCTTCTTGCTGTCTGCCCGATGAAAAGTCATCTTAAATATTGCTAGACATTGTAATCGTTGCGTAGGTGTCAATGCGAGCCTAACGTGAGTTCCGATACCACATGAAGAACAATTCAGTCTTCGATGGTAAAAGGGCCAAGGAGAAACTGATATGGGATTGATTAGATCACATAATCTCAGGACACAGGACATTGTCCAACAGGAAATCATGGTGTGCCATATCGTGTTGATGTCCATTTTAGTGTTAACTATACATGTGTTCACACAGCCGTGAATTGATCAAAATACACTGCACCGATTATTATGACGAATGGTCAGTCTATATACATATACGTAGTAATGGTCTGTACCAATTTGTGCCATGAATGGTCAATCTAAACAGTGACAATCATCCAGACATAAATAAGTTACATGGCACAACATGCCCTATGTAAGACGTACAAGTAACACTGAAGATGGGAAACATAAACTTTTATAGGCCTTGTATTCCATGTTCACAGGAAAGATTGATACTAGATCAAAAAGCAGATTGTTACATTTATGCACATGTTTAGGTCATTCCATCCAAGAAAAAAAAATCTCTGCTGTTCTCTTCATCTCTTATATATATGTACAGCTATTTGAAAGACGAGAACATGCTGGTGATTATGGCAATAAGTTCGAGTGCGACTTTAATAATTCCTGGAGAATTTCGGGCACACTTTAGACAAGCATGTCAATCCATAAAGGACTATAATCAATGTGCATGAGGGTGATGACCTATAGACGAGACATCGCTTCTTTGTGTCTTCGGCTACCGTTATTTCCTTCTTTTTGACCATGTTGGTATCATGAGTTTAGGTGCAGGACCCTATACCTGCTAATCAGTATTAAAGCAAGAACACCTCCCCCCTCCCCAAAAAAGCGAAAATTGTAAACAAATGATCATATTATTAAAAAGGTACACGTGCATGAAGTGTTATCAGGGAAAGCGAATTACATCAAACGATCGAGTCCCGTCATATTTGAGTTTAATGAACTTAACCTTGGGAGATGTAGCTCCATTGTTCCGGTGTCACGCGCACAGAGTCAATTTCCATTACGAAAATATCCCCATCATAAAAGATGCATGGACGAAAGTACACAAGTAATAGACATCCTCCCCCCCCCCCCCCCCCGCTCATCAGGCAGAGCTCAGCGGAAGAGATTGCAATGACCATTCATACAGTAGCTGTTCTACATCTATGAACAACCTAAAGGGAATATTGCTGAACAATAATGCTCAACCAACTCGGTTGACTATAGTCTTACATTATGTGATGACTGTCGATCTATAAACTGTTAATACACAAGTAACCATGGTGACGGAGAAAGTACTATTTTTTCATGTTGTAGTATTTCTGAACAAAATGTTCTCGTTTTAGAGGATCATACCCATGATGGACATAAATGAATAATCGTTTACATCAACACTGCGATGATGTTGTTATTTAAGAACTTGTACACTGTTCTCATCAAGATTTTCATGTAAGTTACCTCATTCCCATCTTAAAATCATGAGATTATCAATTTATAGCATGATAAAAAAAATGATGTATTTATGAAAGATGTTTGATTAGCTCGGCCAGCAGGCTACATTAATGTATCGTCTACGTGTAAAGGCTTATCTAATATTCAGAGACTCGATGCTAAGAGAATATTACGCTAGGACTAGATACAGGAAAGACCGTACGAGTCCAGCTACTTCCTGTAAAGCGTAGTACTGACCTGGCAAAAAACCTGAAACACGAATTCACATATCACAGCTCACATGCCACATAGCTGCCTTAATTTAGCATAAATCGGTTTATTTCTATTATTTGACATACTTATGGCTAACTGGTAGCTGAGAGACGACTGAAAATTAAAGGGAAAGACACAATCTCCGCTAATACGTGTATTAACATGGCCAGATACGTGCATGCATAGCAGTTAAAAGGATGTGATTCGAATCTATAGCCATGCCGAAACCAAATCTCGCTGTAAATAGCTAGATCTCAGCAGAAGGAAAGGACTTGACAGTCTATATACAGATCAAGGGATACAATGTTTGGACTGCAATGATACAGAAAGAAAGAAAGAGTGCAGAGATCCGATTATACAGTAATTTGTGCATGTTAGTATCACATCAACAATATAGATTTACCACCCATCTTTGCCACCACTTCATTCTCTTTTTTTCCCTTTTCAGTCTGATTTCATTCGTTCAAAACGTAATTTTGATTTTGTCAATTTGTTATAATTTGTCATGAACATTCGTCAAGTGCTCAGTATTATGGGCTTCTATAATGGAGTGTAAACCAGATCTTTATTTATTTCCGTGAGTCGGTGGAGTGGACACTGAGTGAGTGGATAATTGCTGTGAAAGGAATGTTGTCTCTATGTGTAGCGACATTAGTGTGATTAATAAACGATTTGATTAAAGGCCATTACCACATAATACCGTATGTCTGGGAGACGATTATTTGTGCTTTGAAATGAAAACTGAATGCCAAAATATAAAACCTGATGTTGCTCATCTCTTGTGACTGACAAATTTGAATGAAAATGTTACAAAATTTTTCGACAAAAGTCGCTATTTACGAGCATTATACGCATATTTCAGAGTATCCGTGGTAAAATTGAAAACACTTTTTCAAAATATAGTGAATAAATTAATCATGAAATTGGACGGGGAAAACTTACATTAATCCCCTTGGAATATTGTTCTCTACTGCTGTTTTCCAGCGCTCATTATGTCACCCATATTGGTAACATAATTATGACTACGAACTCATCTAGTCGTGATCACGTGGTCATTCACTGGTGATCAAGTTTTGGATGGGTTCAATGGTGTGGTTAATAATGCATGACTACGCCTGTATAATAGAATGCCAACGAGCGGTGAGAGATAGACGACAAGGCGAGTCTAAATCATTGGAGGCACGAGTCATTTGTAATCACCATCATATTTCCATTAATGCCGGTGTGTGAGCATCAGGCCTAATTCCTTCTTTGCTTGTCGAGGGTCGACGCGGAAAATGTCACAAAATGCTTTTCTTTTCACGCGCTGTAATGCAAAATTCGTTGATAACGATGGAAAATCGCACAATGCACTTATTTTTTTTTTTTAGTTTGTTGGAACATGTCACCCTAATTGAGACCAGTGTAAACAAGATCATTCAACCACACATCCATCTCAGTTTACAGTATAAAGGAACTCTTTCGTGTTTGTTTACATTTGCGTGTACATGACGCCCTTCACAGAAGTATACAAACACTTCTTTTTCTCAGTTGAAATAAACGATTTGTTTTCCTTAATCATTGTTCAGGTATGCGGTTATCATGACTTTGATTGATTATGATAGATCCGGTACAGAAGTCAAACATTTCTTAAAGATGTTTTTATGATCACACTTACAGTTGGTAGAAGTGGTCTTCCCATCTTGGGAATGACATCCTCAGTCTGTCTGGTTAACCACATACCGTCTCGATGATTGGGCTTGGTGTTAACAGACCTGTCTTGTGGATGATAATGTTATGACACACAATCATTCAACGAGTGTATGACGAGCCCACAAACAGCAGGTGTCGCAGTGAACGACAGCTCACCACTTTTAAATTCCCATCTCGGATGTTAGAGTTCAACTGTGTCATTTCTTCATGATTGATTTTTTCCCCTTAATGCTCGGTAGCTTTGCTTTAAAGCGGACCAGACAATGCTCAGGAAGCGATAAGTAGATAAAGTACTTTCCTTTGACGGTAGCACGGCTGAAAGGATCCAAGACTAAGTGACAGAAAAGTCAGTATGATGTGAAGGGGATGATAAATTGTACCCGACACAGCGTCCTGCGTCTTTCCCCTAATTCTTCCACAAACATCGCCCTACTCTTGCTCCGATGCCAGAAGCGCGAGAAGTGTATTTGGCATCAATATTCGGAGTTGATATAGCAAACTCGTCTTCCCGGGGTATGCCCTCGTGGACACGTGCGATCCAGGCGCATGGAGTTCAGTGAAAAGTGTGCATATGCATGTGTGTATGTGTGTGTGTCTCCGTGTGTGTATGCATGTGTGTTCGAGTACGTATAACTGTGAGCGGCTATGAGTACGTGTGATCCTGCTGAGTTAAAAATGAAAGCGTTTCTAGCTCTACGATGAAAAGTGTGCGTGTGCGTGAGACAGCGTGTGTGTACCTCACACACATCTTTTGACTGTATCTCTCGAATTCTTCTTTTCTCTCTCTCTCTCTCTCTTTCTCTCCTGCCATCTGTCTATAGACTGTCTCTCTATACCTCTCCCCCTCGCTCCATCAGGTGCATACAAACAAACAAACTTACATCCATGTACATTTCTCCTCTCTTTCTCCTGTCTTTTTTTAAAATATCAGTCTGTATGCATGTATCGATTCTTTTATCAGCTTTCCCACATAAAAACACAATATAATACAATCTATCCTCTCTAAATTCGAACTAAACAAGCTTTACATGACACCATGCCAACCTCCCCCGTTCCATCCCTTAATTGGACACACACACACACACACACACACATACACACCTTTTTTTAATTGAATGTATTCATTTCGATCCAATAACAAAATAATACAAGGGCAGTAATCTAAGGTGCATGCTATTTCTGTACAACATAACGAAATTCGCATCATTTGGACACAATTAACAAAATTACATATTTCCTCCCTGTGCACTTTTTTTTTCACACAGTATCAGTAAGAGTTTAAGGTTCATGATAAAAACACAGGACATCTTATTTTGTTTAACTGATAATAACTGAAATGAAAATGCGACATTGTACAGCAAAATAGAATTGCTATTATAATAGGATCGTAATTACACACAGACCGAACTTCCCCGACTCCCCCCCCCCCCCCCCCGTTTCTGCAGCTGCCCCTCCTAAGTTCCTAACCCTGGTACCTCTACGTTTACCTGTACACACACACTTACACACACACACACGAACACGAACACACACACACACACACACACACACGCACACACACACACATACACACACACACACACACACACACACACACACACACACACACACACACACACACACACACACACACACATACATCGCCCTATTGTCCCATCCCTCCTCTCTCCCCCTCCCTCTCCGTCTGTTCTTAGTTTCCAGTCATCCGTGACAGGTAGCTCCCAATCTAAGGCAGGGTAATCTAATAACACCGTGTCATCTGCCCTAGATGACGACGTATTTGCCAATTTCCATGAAAACATCAACATTCTGAACTTTGAAATCACGTTGAATGGAACGTTCTGTACATTATGACTTTTTCATGAAATATATCAAAATTGAATTACTATACACTTGATCGGAGTATTCGCCAATTTGCTATCCTATTGGATTGCGTATGTGAATAGAATGTCTGTTGTAATACATAGTTTTCTCCCCACCCCCTCCACACAAAATAAAAAAAGGTAAAAAGAAAGCGAAAGATGCTGTCGAGCACGCACACAAACTAACTAAAATTCACAATCACGCCTGTCAAAGCATTGCTGTCTTTATGATAACCTTCTAAGTTTTTATAAGATATACAAGCCACACGATTTTTAACATCTGTCATCTGTCAAAATACAGACAAGAACATAATTATACTGCCACCGAATAGAACCACTAATAAGTAAGCACATTCACACGCATCCTATGATCTAATCATGCTTAAAATTTTGAAAAGTCATAACAGAGGAAAAATGAAATTGTAATTAGAGAAAGAGGGACTAACAAATATAGTTCCAGGATGGTTAGGCTTGGCTTACATAATTATCTATCATCGAGCGAAGCGAATAAAAACTGAAAGTTGAATGGAATTCCTATGTCGCATTATATAAATCGAACTTAAGTGCCATTATTTTCTTATTTTCTGTCACCATTTCCTGCTGAAAAAAGGCAAGGAAATACCAAGTGCTAAAGATTATGTGAAAAGTAAAAAGAAAAAAAAAAGAAAAAATACAAGACCTAACGCTTTGAGGTGCAGATAAAAAAAAAAACACACCCTTACGTCACTCCTTCGTGCCTGCAGCTGTTCGCGTGGGTGCAAGAGATAATAAGGCGCCTCACCTAAACCCGCTCCAATAGGACCGTCTCTGGCCGTATGACAATAATATTACGCACAGGCAGTTGTTAGACAGAAATCAAACAATAACATGGAAAATCGTCTGCTAGTTTCCAGATTTCAGAACAGACTGTCATTTTTCACTCCTCCCCTCATTGCGCTCATGTTTTTATTATTTGCATTTTTCACGTTATGCCAATCTCACAGTTACTTGCTATAAACTCAGCTGCTGACAAGCTTATTACAGGGAGAGGGGAGTTACTTCCGCTTGCTACTGGTGGCTTTATCCCTGATTTTGGATAAATGATGGTGAGTTTGATATTTTAGTTACTGTGTATAAGGAGATCGATGTATGGTGAGTGGCGATTATAAGTGAGACCATAATGAAATAACATTGCTTTGTAACATAATTATAGGGAACCATCTGCCTTATAATAGTGCAAGCGGGATTAAGAGTGGCGCTAGATGCGGGTCTACTCATTAAACATGGGGGGAAGGGGCTAGCTATAAGTGGCAAAGAGATATGCTATATCATGTATATACGTATGCAGGGTGGCGGCCGGCGTTTCTGAAGGAAGGGTGGGGGGGGGGAGCTGCTGTCAATGGTCAATCCCTCCCCCCCCCCCCCCCCTTAGACCGGAAGAGTCTATTGAGGATGGAATAAGGGTGCTGAGATTTTTTTCCGATTTTTCCCCGATTTCTACACAGACCCCCTAAAACACACACACACACACACACACACACACACACACACACACACACACACACACACACACACCCACACCCACACACACACACGTGTGTGTGTGTGTGGGGGGGTCTTCAACGAGTTAAGAACAATGTATTATTGGTTTTGGTTTCCTGCAACAACGCAGGAGACTGTCATCATGTTGCAGCTGTAGGAACCTATATGTATTGTAATGTACCATAGGATTGTGTATTTGGTTATGAACATTAATTGTGAGCGCCTTGAGCACCTTTGAGTGGACATGTTGCGCGTTATAAATGTCTGTATTAGTATAATCATCATTATCATTATTATCATAAAAAGCTTTAATAGCTTAGACTGTTGGATGTCCCCCCCCCCCCCAATAATCAAGATTAACAATGTATTTATATTGCTATTTCGTACTTTTAGGTTACAGCTAGATATTCCGAAGGCTTGTCATTCCGAAAGTTCGTTAGTATACACAATTTTTTCCATTTTTGGATTCACGAATTTCCTTTCATTATACGCACTTTTTTCCATTTTTGGAGTCACGAATTTCCTTTCATTTTCAGAATAACGAATCTTCGGAATAACGAACATCTCCCGTACATTATACAGGAGGGAAACGACTGGAAAAGGCAACAAGTTGTTTGTACAGAGGATAACTAATGTCTTGTTGTTCATGAATATGTGCAAATTAATGTTGGGGTTGGTGGTTTAGATAAAATTATTTTTGTCATTGAATGCTGGTGAGAATGATTTAAGTGTGTGCAAGATTTAGTGCAAATTCTGATTATAAATGTATTGGCGTAAGGTAAGCGCCTGTGTGGTGTGAAAGTATGCGATAATTGCCATTTTTAATTTCGACAACAAGAAGGATGCAACTATTTCAAACGTTGTCAGAAGTGATCTAAAAAGTCACTGTTTTAATGTGTCCTTTTGATTATTGCTGTTTCTTGTATTTTTTTACTTCTTTTTAACCTTCTCTTCGATCTTTGATTCTATTATACGCGTAGAGCACTCCTCAATAAATCAGATCAATTATTATATGATTTATATTCGATTTCATAGATTCTTTTTACAAAAAAAAATTAAATTGAAAAAAAGTGTATAAAAATACATGGCTTGAACTAATCAGACAAAAATGTTATTATGTCAAAATATCATAAATGTCTAACTGTGGGGCTCATTTTGGATACTGCGTTAAGTTCTATGGAAACTTATTGTACGTTAGAGTCACCATGGAGACATTGAAATTTAAAAGATATGTCAAATTTAACATGAAACAAAGTGGCTGATCGTTTGCTTCTTCGTATGTATTGGATTCGATGGGAGGGGTGCAACTCCGCGACCTACCCCCCCCCCCCATCCCCCATGTGCGACTCTGGACCTTCCGCATTTTGGAATAAGAAATTACAAAAACAACACGAATACAAATTTGCGGCTTGAGTAACGTCAGCTATAAAGATTGTTAGAAGCTAATAGCGTTTCTATTTTTGCCTGAACATGCCTGAAAGCATGCTGTAATTTTATGAATACTGAACAAATTTCCGTCAAAAAAATTCAAAGAAATGAGGCAACATGACGAATGAAATGCGGAAAAAACCCGACAATAATCTATATATCGAACAGTTACATAAGTTTGAAGTGAACCCAGACTTGACTCAAACATCAATGGAAGAAGAAATATTATTTCGTTGCTCGCAGTATCCCATTAATGTTATCTCCTTTTTTGTTTTCTGAGATTTGTTAAAGACTAGGTATTACAGATATATTCTACAGATTGTCTTGGACTACAGTATGTCTTTCCCTGTCAACTGAAAATATTGATGCAACACATTCATGCACACAGAGTACCACGCAGGCGACGTCACTTCTGTCTAAGGACCTAACAAATCAAACTGATTCGAATGTCAGGATTATTCGACTTATTTTAGTTGGATACTTCATTTCGTATCACTGCATTCTGTCACTTAAAAAAAAAAACAATTAACCTCTAGACGATTTGTACTACTTTCGTCTTTTTGTGTTATCTTATACTGTTACGTCTTGAAATGATTTGACTAATACAATTATGTACTACTGTTCATGTGAGTCAGCAGGGGAGACATACATTTCATACATACCACCATTCTGTCGGCTCGTTTTATGGATTTGACAAAATGTTGTCGTAGTAATAAATCTAGTGTAACAAATTTGATTATTCGTTCTTCGAGCGAACTACCACCATGACCACAGTTCGTCAATAATTCAATCTTAATGCATATGACATTTCGACGTGACCTCGAACAAACAGTGTGTAATTCAACCTTACAGCGATCGGGACATAAAACATTAAACCGGTACGAGCATACCTCTTTAATTAAGGATTTAGAGAGAAGGAATGAATAAAATAATGATAAAAGAGAAACGTGGGAGCAGATAAGATTGCCTGAAGTGATAGGTAAGGGAGTGAGGTGTAGAGGGACGAAGTGAGGGATAGAAAAGGAAAAGGGCGAAAGAGAGACATTAAAGCCAGGAGAGAAGAGAGAGATAACAGAGAAGAGAAAGATAGAAAGATATATACACAGGGAGACCGACATAACAAAGGACTATGTTAGTATATAATATCCAGTTGCCTAACCAGCTCCTCAGGCATGTTAGATGCATGAGGCATTTATACCTCTCCTGCATGGGATGGAGGAAAAGAGGCAATCCCGAGGGAATGCTAAAAGAGCAAAACGTAAGCATCGGAAAAGGGAGGCAAGTACAAATTTACATCTTAGCCTTGACAGGTCGAATGAATGATCAAACTAAAAGTGAAGAATACGATTAAAATGAAGTAAGTATATTGAATAGAATTACATAGATCCCGAACGTACGTGGTTGCCTCAAAACGCTGGATGAAAATTTGAATTATCACAATGCGATTTCAAAGTGCTTAAAATGATTATTACTTTTTCACCAGCAATGCTTTGAGCGCATAACACGAGAGGCCAGTAGGAATATCCAGCTGCCATTACAGCTCGAATGTATTACTCAGTAATATGTATCACAGGTAATATTTTGCGTTCATTACACTATAGAGAGGCCCAGTTCGATCAAAGTACTCAGAGCATGAATGACGATGAGGTTGTGTTAGACTAAAGTATCAGATCAGAGTCTATCACTAGTAACCCCAAAGTTATGTCTAGAGCTCCGTAGACATATCTAGCTGTTACAACAGTTTGACCGAAGTTCTAAGTAAAGTGTATCAAGATGAATACCTTGAGGTCACCTCAGTAGACTAGTACTTAGTAACGTATCTAGAGGCCCGTATTATATCATCTCAGTTCGCATGAAGTAGGTCTACTCAGGAAAATTCATCACCGGTAAAACTTTGAGCGCAAATCACAAGAGGCCAGGCCGTAGGAATATCCAGCTGTCATTACAGCTCGAGTGATGTACTCAGTAAAATGTATCACCGGTAATACTTTGCGCTCATTACACTAGGGGCCCAGATATATTATCCATCTGTCATTACAATTCTACTGCAGTACTTAGTTGAATGTATCACCGGTGATACTTTGAGACAATGTCATAAGACATAAGCAAACTTTACCGTTTATGGCTAGTAATGTACCAGCGATTTTGAATGGCCAGGAGTCACATTCAGCTGTCAGGCGAGTTAGACTATAGCTCTCCGTACGTAACATGTAACACTGATGGTACTTTGCGCTCATCACACTAGAGGCCCGTCGGCATATCAAACTGTCATTACAAATCGACTGAAATACGAAGTACCAGGTATACCAAGGAGTAACATATGTGACCGTGCATCACAAAAGCAACAAAAAGTCGCACACATTGATTTTGTGTGAGGACTGAAAATATGTGAAATGGGTCAACCTACCCAATCTTGAGTTTTCTTTTTTTTTCTGAAAGAGCAAGTCTTCTTCTATAATACATTATGCCAAAGTTTGTTATCATAAAACGAACAAGAAATTGCATTTTCAGAAGTTTTCCTCGAACACTTTTCTTTTTGTAGAATTATACTGCAATTAGGTATGTCTTTTAAAATGAGTCTCCTTTTCAATTTGTTAAAAACCCTGTAAACACTTCACTTTTAACTCTAGTAACTTTAGAAAAGATGATGCTACTGCTTTGAAAGTTGGCGTTAATCATAGACAGAATGTGTTAATAAAGCGTGCTTAATTTCAGCTTAATCTGATAATCCCTTGAATGTTGTTGCTCCGGAGGTTTATGTCCCGTTTTTGTTTTTGTTTTTTTGGTTTTTTTGTGTTTTTGTTTTGGGTTTTTGTTTGTTTGTTTGTTTGTTTGTTGTTGTTGTTGTTGTTGTAGGTTTTTTTTTTTTTTGGGGGGGGGGGGGAGGGGGGTCCCATTCATCGCACAGCTGGCGCGGTTTGGTAAAGATTTAGTGCTTGAATAGACCCTATACTTCAGAGCCTCTTTTCTCAGTTCACACTTTTCCGGAGTGTGTGCTTTCTTTCCAATATTTAGATAGGTAGTATAGGAGAATCCATTTCAAATGAGTTATGCATCATTTTAAAGCTTAAAATTCTTTCATAATCTGCCCTTAACTGACAATCCATGTCCGGTGACTTTTTGTTGGTTTTGTGATGTAGGGTCACATTTATAGGTGATATCTAAAGACTTGTAAAAATATCAAACTGTCATCTCGGTTTGACCAAAGTACTTAGAGCATGGATCAGCGGTGATACTTTGAGCTTGTCTCACTAGACTAAATCAACAGTTCATCTCAGTTCACATGAAATAGGTACTTACTCAGGAAAATGTATCACCGGTAATACTTTGAGCGTATTACACTACAGGCTCGTATAGGAATATCCAGCTCTCGTTACAGCTTGAGTGAAGTACTCAGCAAAGTGTATCACCGGTAATACTTTACGCTCATCGCACTAGAGGCCCTTAGAAATATTCACCTGTCATTACAATTCTAATGAAGTTTTTTAGTTCAATGTAAAATCAGTGATACTTTGAGCCAATGCCATTAGGCTAAAGCATGCAGTTCGCAGATCATAGCGAGTAATGTACCAGTGATTTTTAGAGGTCCGCAGTCACATTCAGCTGTCACTATAGATTTGGACTATTAAGAACTGTAATGACAGTTGGATATGCCGACGGGTCTCTAGTGTGATGAGCGGAAAGTACCATTAGTGATACATGGTACATACAGTGGCGTATCTAGGGGGGGGGGGGGGCAAGGGGGCACGTGCCCCGGGCGCCACTCCTTGGGGGCGCAAAAAACGAAAAAAAAACGAAGAAGAAGAAGAAAAAAAAAAGAAAAAAAAGAAGAAGAAGAAAAAAAAAGAAAAATAAAAGAAGAAGAAGAAGAAAAAAAAAACTCGCCGGGGGGGGGGGGGGGGGGGGAGGGAGAATGGTGGGGGGGGGGCAGAAAACCAAATCAAACAAGATAAAAACAAAACATGATGATAACACGGACATAATGATAATGTTTATTGTGTTCACAAAAGAATTCCATGTTCTGTCAGCTGAAATACAAAAATTTTCTGCTAGCTCGCCATGCTCGCTCGCCAAACTTTATATAAAAAAGAAGGTAAGAACAAAACGTGATGATGATGCGGTAAAATGACAATGTCTATTGTGTTCACACATGTCATTTTATATCTTGCAGGCAATATGTTTCACGGAGCAGCGGCTGCAATTTCTTTCGTTTTGAAGCTATTGCCAATTGGATCAAAAGAAGTCTCCAACGGTTTCGAACATACGGGGGGGGGGGGGGCAGAAAAATCAAGCAAGATAAGAACAAAACGTAATGATGACGGGAAATATACAAATTTCGGCTCACTCGCTCGTACAATTTAGAGTTGTTGTTTTTTTTTAAAGTCTACAGTTTGTTGGTATAAATCGTTATCTATATGGCCGTCACTATGTCTTGATTAGAATTGTGAGATTTAATAAGCAAAAAATGACAAGAATTCCATGTTTTGTAAGCTGAAGTACAAAAATTTTCGGCTCGCTCGCTGCGCTCGCTCGCCAAACACTCGCAAAAATTTATCCAAAAAAAAAAAGAGAAGAAGATAAGAACAAAACGTGACGAAAATGATAATGTCTATTGTGTACACACATGTCATTTAAGATTCAGCAGGAAAATTGTTACACGGAGCAGCGGCTGCAATTTCATTCGTTCTGAAGCGATCGCCGATTGGATCAAAAGAGGACGCCAACGGATACGAACATCCAAACATGGGGGGGGGGGGGGCGCAAAAAAACAAATCAAAAAAGATAAGAACAAAACGTAATGATGATGCGGAAATATATAAATTTCGGCTCACTCGCTCGTACTAATTTAGAGTATTATAAGTCCTCAGTTTGTTGGTATAAATCGTTATCTATAAGGTCGTCACTATATCTTGATTAGAATTGTAAGATTTAATAAACAAAAAATGACAAGAATTCCATGTTTTGTAAGCTGAAATACAAAAATTTTCGGCTCGCTCGCTGCGCTCGCTCGCTAAAATTTATCAAAAAAAGAAGAAGATAAGAACAAAACGTGATGATGACGCGAAAATATACAAATTTGGGCTCACTCGCGCGTACTAATTTAGAGTATTTTTTTAAGTCCTCAGTTTGTTGGTATAAGTTTATCTATAAGGCCGTCACTATATCTTGATTAGTATTGTAAGATTTGATGAGCAAAAAATGACGAGAATTCCATGTTTTGTAAGCTTGAACACAAAAATTTTCGGCTCGCTCGCTGCGCTCGCTCGCCAAAATTTATCAAAATTCATTACATTTATATCACCTTCAAAAGACCCCTTTTAAGTGCTTAAGAAAGCACATCATGTGGACTTTGTTTAAAGTCCCTACCGGGATGAGGTTGGGGTTGAACACTTTTTCAGAAATTAGGGGCGCAATTGTCGCGCTTGCCCCGGGCGCCACTGGCTACATAACTATAAGTACTTCAATAGAATTGGAACGACAGCTGGAAATATCTCTGGCCTCTAGTGTAATGAGCGTAAAGTATTACCGGTGATACATGATTTCGATTTACATCAAATTTGGAAGGAAAAAAAAAAACATTAATGCGGAGCGGTATACCTCACCATACGCCCGCTCGGTTGCTGAAATGGCGCTTCAAAATGTATTTTATCGAGTGTATGTTGGCTACTCGATATCTATTCAAAACAAAAGCGTGTGTGAGCTCCATGTGTGACGTAACGGTGATGTCATCTCGACTGCCTATTTCTAGACCCACACCGACACCTCTCTGATTTTGCCATCTTAATTATAGAGCAAGCAAACATAATGGTTACTTATCTGACATTCGTTCAAATTTTCTTTCCTTCTTTACATCTTTCTGGGACTTGACACCTCACGTAAACATAATGAGCTAATCATCTAATCAGTATGCCTGGGGATTGTTATTGTTATCTTTATTATCATTGTTGTTGTTGTTGTTTATTCTTAATGGGCCCCATCTATTTACTCTTTCAATACACAACAACTTGCAGGTGTGCTGTAAATATCATTGTTTAGTTAAAATTCGCAGAGCTTTTAAGATTGCACAATTATCTAATTTCACGTCCGATTGTGATGCAACTACTAAATCAATGTCTGATAGCTGATCGATTTAGAAGTGTCAGTTTATTGGAGTGACGTTTATCTTTAAGGAATATTAAGAATAGAGGAGGCATGGTCGAACCTGGACTGACCTACAGCCGTACAGGGAAATCATTTTGTTCATTCAATTAAAGCGTGTGAATAGAAAAATTGCGAATACATGCATAAGAGTTTCATATTTTCAAATGTAAACAAAAGGTCAAAATACTCGCTTAATTTGATCGTCAAACATATGCGGATTCCACAACTAAGTAAAGAGAATGATGTTAAGGTAGACAAAAACTAGATATGTCGCTAGGTCATATAGGCGGAGACTGGTACGCTCCCGCTATTTCGCATTTCTCCCAGTAGAGAACATCTTGCCAATGCACTTGGACAATCATGATAATATGATTGGGAAACAATCACTGTCGGTTCGGTTTGGGTACTGTTTTTATGGTAATTTTTAACTGGGGGATTCAAATGTGTCTAACAAAATACAATTTATGCACTGACAGCAACGCAATTGGCTCATTGCATAACCCATTGAAAGTGCATATGTACTTCTTTGGAAGCCGCCCACCCCCCCCCCCCCCCACCCCCCCCCCCCCCCCCCGTTATAACCGCCATAAGTTACAGTGCTCTGGAGTCGGATTCATCTATACACTGATTTTTAAGATATCACTGTGAGGCATTTTCAAAATATGGACAAAAGTAGTGACATTTTACCATTTTCTCTTGACCTTTGACCTCATTCCCTAAATATTTCCTTACAAAATCATTGTGCAGTGAATGACACAAGTTTAATTAAGTGTAGGCCTATACATTCAGTCATGTATATATTAGCTAAATCTCTGTATGGAGAAAATAATGTAATTATATCATTTTGACCTGCCCTAGCAAGAAAATACCTCCAGGAATTGTAGAGATTTAGGAGGAAATAGTTAAAATGTAGTATTCGACCTTGACCTATGACTTTTGAACTTGAGCATGTGCGCTCACAAAATGATAGGCACACGCTTCATTCACTCATACATACATTATTCCAAGTTGCATTTGGGTATACATCAAAAGGTGCTTAAAGGGACTGTACTGTACTGGTTGAGGTGAGGATTCAGCTTGTAACGTTTTGCGAGATATTTAGAAATCACTCACTGAAATGTTAAAGAGCATACGATTCTAATGGGAATCAAAAGTTTATTTGATGAAAATCGGTTTTGAAATGACTGAGATATAACAAAAACAAGGTGAAAGAAAGAGATCCTAATAAAAGTCATGGCCTGTCAATTTTATTAGGATCGCTTTTTTTGGATATCTCAGCCATTTCAAGGCCAATTTTCATCAAATAAATGTTGATTCCTTCTCGAAACTACATGCTCTTTCATATTTCATAAGAGGTTTCTCATTATCTTACCAAAAATGTTAAAAACCTAAACCTCACCTCAACCAGTACTGTACTGTCCCTTTAAGATACGCTGTCCACAAAATCGAATACGGACAGAAGGACGGATAGACGGAAAGACAGACGGACAGACAACCCGAAAACATAATTCCTGCGGTGACACTTCGTGGTCGAGGCATAAAGAAATAGTCTTGTTTTGATAAAGTTAAGCCAGATTTGACAATGCCAGACGAATCAATTTATTTCCTTTCTGTTTGATAAAATGGTTCGTGCCCTAATTCTTCGTTCTTATCCAAATAAGCTGACAATACGTGCCATGTGGAGAAGACTAAAAATAGATCCGGCTTTCTAAAACGTGATGGTTGCCTAGTCTCTAGGGAGTCGGCTTGAGAAGATTCTTAAAATTTAAACCAGATCCAAAACTATTTTGAGAAAACGTAGGACCCCCTGACTTGAGATAAGATATTTGGATGAATAAAGCAACCCCCCCCCAAAAAAAAGTGAATTCATTCACACCTTCATCTAATTTTATACCAGTAAAACATTTTACGTATAATCATTATTGCATATTCTTATTGCTACGCTGGTGAACCTGTTTCACGGTTACCATGGCAACTCTTCGGTATATGGAGTTACGCATAGAATTCAGACGTATTAGAGCAAACTCAAACGACACAAGAGGAATTGTAATGGCATTCCCTCGATTTTGTGCAAAATAATGCGTATCATCAAGACAGACAGTACGAAAGGAAATCGATTTCGTTGATCATGTGGATTATCAGTTAGCCTAGAAGGGGGGGGGGAGAAAAACTTGAGTTACCATAGGCAACGGGAAACGGGAACTTTTCGTCATAACTCATGATATTATTATATATTATTTTCAGGTACGCGTATCTCGAATATTTTCGACGATGACTTCAACATATTCACAGACCTACATACATAATACATTATACCCCCATGCTCTGAAGTCTTTATTTGCGTCATGTTTGAGAAGGCCGCCCTCTATACATGTCCGTCATTATAGTTAGAATGATTCCCTGGAAGTCTGAATGAGTACTGAGGTAGCAGCTGCTCACCTTGAAGGAAGAAATCTTACGTATTGCGCCTGGCAAGGGCGATTAGTCTCGCGTTTAGATCAAGCGTAAAAATGGCATATCGCTTTGGCATTCCGCTTAAAGCAAGCCTGCTATTGTTTGTTTAATTCAAGGAAGAGAGGTAGACGCACATCCGGTTATTGGCTGCTGCAGCTCAGCGGATATTGGATACAGTACATACTTATCACATACGAGGAGTGAAGATGAGAGTGGGACCTGGATTGTTTCATATTTGTGAAACCGCAACTAGCTGTGATAGGTCTACGTGTAAACGTGCTCATCTTCATGAACGTCTGTTTGCTTTGTATTGTATTACCTTTTGTGTGTTCAAAGTACAATATTTTGTGGCATTATGTTATTAACCATTAGACCACAGAGTAATAAAAAAAAAACCCCAATAAACAGAAATCTATGCGCTTCATCAAACAATGCTAATAAAATAATGTTAGGGTATCTGGCCTACTCGTCTATCAACATGAATACTTTCAGGTGAGCACATTTTCATTCGCCCAGTTTAGGCCGACGCTGGGAAAATGTACACTTTGTATACGAAAACACGATTAACTTGTGTTCACCATAACTATACATGTCAACTACTGTCAAACCAATGTTTCCTTGGCAAGAAACCAAATATGTTCAATTTCTCGGTACGGTCCTCGTTTCCAGGTTTTCTTGTCGGTTGATCCAATTGAGTTATGAATTAAGGCGGTGTGGTTTGAAATGGAGTCGTCTCTTCGTCGATTCCAACACGTACGCAATTCGAATGAAGCTTTTGTGCATCCCGAGAATAACGTGAAGCGCTACACCCTTGACACATTGTTATTATTCGTGATCCTATATTGCGAGTATTCCTCGGAAGAGGGAGATTTCCCTCTGGGCTGGGGGATTGGAAAGTAAACTCAGAGACTCCATGGAGGAGGACAAAACCAGCGTCTCCATATCTGGTCACGTGATGAAAAGTGTGCCAGTGATGGGTTGGATGTACTGCATAGGGAACACTTAGGAAGATAGTGAACTCATGCGAGAGTCGCATTGATTCACGAAAATACGCCTAATTATAACTTCTACGTGTTCTGCAAAATCAAATCTTCATTTAGCATTTCTGCCTGATGCTTGGTTATGATCAAATTTCAGTGTATATCATCTATTTCAAAAAGTCTCAAGCAGTGAACTATGCCTATATTGGTGGTTTATAGTCTGTAGAGCTTTAGATCTGCTAGTACGCGTCAACGCTGCAGCTACGACACAGTCTCGGGGGGGGGGGGGGTGGACAATGGAAACAACTGTCTTGCGCATGTGCAGAAGACCATTCCCAAGAAACAGCTCGAAAATACAGAATAGGACTGGTCGAATTATACTAGGACTACAACTTGACTCTCATATTTCTATTCTCGAGATGCACAACGCCACAAATATTTGGCAACTTCTTGACCAAAGAAGATATCATCATTCTCTTACTTTTATGTTTAAAATAATAAATAACTTAACCCCTTTTTATCTAAGAAATTAATTTGAATTTGTAACTCATTCTCATCCCTCTCGTTTTAGACAAAGATTAAGACTACCAAAACCAAGAACTGAATATTTAAAGAAATCATTTAAATATAGAAATGCTAAGGAATATAATGACCTTCCCATGGATGTAAAGATTTTCCCTAGTGTTCATTCATTTAAATCTATGTTTTAAGGTTGCTGCCCGTTGATTTAATCTTTATTTGTTGGTGACAAGGAATTGTATTATCTAAATTAAAACAGGTTATTACAAGTTATGCTTTATTATATTCCACATACTAAGAATGTTGCAATAGGATTGGTCCAGAGCTGATCACGTGATGAAGCGTAGTTATACCCATCATATCACCTGAGAAGAAAAGTTCCGTTACACTCTATGTGATAGTCCCTTTTGTTTCGCTGATCTCCACACAGTCCACATAGTCCTAACGCAAGATGAGTACGCGCGAAATAAAAGTGCGTTGCACTGTGGACTATCATGTGACCCAGGTCACTTGATAGTACACAGTGCAACGTACTTTCACTTCGGTGCCGCGCGGTGCGCGCAGCAACTTCATTGTTTTGTCATCTACGCACACACGTAGCCTAAGCTCTAAGGATATCTAAAGACAGCTAAAACGGTTTCAGATGTGGAATAAAATGGGAATTTCTAGGACCCTAGATGTGGAATATAAAACAAATAATCAACTTTTAGTTTCAGGCAATGAGACAAACTATCACTTCCTCGGCGATCTGAATGTGTACGCTATCTTTCCTCAGCTGCGCTTCGGAAAGATAGCTACATCCAGATCGCCTCGGAAGTGATCGTTTGTCCCATCACCTTCACCAACGTTGATTATTTGCTTATTATTTCCCCTTTTCTCTTGCTATCTGCATTGTAATATGTGATGCTTTTTCCTCTCTCATATAATTATGTACTTCATATTTTCATTTGTTCAACTTATGTAGGCCCTATTTCATAATTCCATATCTACATTGTATTTTCAGTTTTGACGTTCTGACCCCATGGAAGACCAGCCATGCCATGTTGGCATTTCTGAATATGGGATATCCAGTCGTCATTGCTGTTGTAAGTTTTTTCTTTTTTATAATATCAATCAATCAATCTATCAATCGCCCCTCCCCAATTAACGTTACATTAGCGTTCGCGTCGCGATCTTTTTAAAGCTCGATGTTGACAATCAAGGCAGGTAGCTAGCATGCAGGCTGATAGTGGCGCCCCCTATCCAAGGATGTCAGATACACTGTGTAGGGAGAGACAGGGCGGGGTTTATTAATGGTTAAATGTCATGATGCCTCTAACAATTCAAACGCAACGAACTACACGAAGAAATGTGAGCTTGAAGAGATATTGTGTGTGAGTGAGTGTGTGTGTTTGTTTGAGGGTGTGCGTGTGTGTGTGTGTGTGTGTGTGTGTGTGTGTGTGTGTGTGTGTGTGTGTGTGTGTGTGTGTGTGTGTGTGTGTGTGTGTGTAAACATGCCAGTAGCACTGGACTTAATTCTTTCTTCTATACTGCATTCAGAATGTACAAATGGCTTGCGTTCAATTATTCAATGTCAACCGAGATATCTTATATGTCAAATGCATTATGCGCACATGCCCTTCTTGGATCTTATATCTTCACATTGCATGCACGTCATAAATAAACACACACTAATATGCAATACAACTAAATCAAAAGAAACATGTGCACATTACAAGAAGTAGATGTGCATGTACTACAATTCAACACATACACACACATACGCACCCACTTGAACCTACTTCATGAGTTTCTGCTGAGCACCAGTCACATTTGATGATAGGATTACAAAGTATGACTGAAAAAAGAAACAAAAAGCAATTTAAACACACAAACGCACACACTCACATACATACTGATGAGAAACCGATACTTTCACTTAGACCTCGTGAGAAGAATGGAAGAACACAAACATGTTTTCCACTTCTAAACTCAGTGTCCAGTGAAGTCTAATTCTATGCTAGCCATGTATTCATTGTGGTTGTCTAACATATTGGATGATTCCTTAATTCATTACTTACCAAAAGTTACAATCATGTGATGATCTAGCCATCAATTATAGTCAGTAGGACTTCAGACACAGAATTTCATCTTTCTCTTTCTGTTGTCAATGCCAGAAGTCAGAAGACTTAGTGAAAGAAGATGGGAGAGACGTTTTGGTTGAAATGATTTTCGGTGTTTAGATGAGGGTAATAGGATGGAGAGTTGACATGACTACATTTAGGATCATTGGTAAATGGATTTATAAGACAGTTATGACATTTACAATGTATTGCCTCTCATTTTATTCAAGCAGGTCCTGACATAAATCATACAATACAAATATACTTGTAGATAAAACAACAACAACAAAAACACAGATAAATTCCCAGCATTCACATTCCATATTTTACATCAATCTGATTTCACAAACATGATTAATAAGGAATTCAAAGTCACACCCTAATACAAACTCCTTGTAATCACTTAAGGCAATATTTTGTTGACTACATACTGTACATGAGTGCATTTACATTATTCTTAAACATTTCCAAAGTTCATAAGTGAAAGTGTGACTATAAACTTCCTCATTTCCCTGTTATGTTTGCACAATTAATAATTCTAACGGATGAAAAAAAAATGGAATTGATATCATTTTCTATTTCCCTGTTGAAAGCTAATGACTGATAATGATCAAAATGACCAACATACACACACACACACACACACACACACACAAAAAGACCCTGGTATATTCCATATCATCATATGGTTCCTATTTGCTTATGTATTGAAGTAAAATGAATTTAGATGTATTCTAATGACGATGACAATAATACATGTAATTGCATCTATATGGCGGTTCATACTGGTGTTTCTATTAAAGCGCACTGATGCTATTCATACAAAAAGACTTACTAAAAAACATGATAACATTATGACAATGCAAAACCATGAATGCAACCAATGCAAATTTTAGTTAACAAGTTCCAATTCTGGGTGTGAGATATCCTCACAAGGAATTACTACACTGATAGATGAGAGAAATGTATCGATTATCGTCCCTTGCTCCCAAGATTAAGATTTATCATGAATAAAAAAAAAAATAAAATCCTAAAAAGCAAAAACCTCGAACAGCAAACACAGTGTTTCACATTCTTTACAAAAATAACTTTAATGCACACCTAGTGTAGAACAGGCACAACACAACATACTACTATGAACAAAAATGATTTCAATACACTTATTCCAACTATACAATGATGAAGATGATAATCCATTCATTACATTTCTTGCCTTCTTCCTCTGCAAACACAAAACATGTCCACATTCTTACTGGTTACAATTTTTATCCTTGCCTCTTCGCATAAACTTTGCTTCATTCAAACATGAGACAGAGTCACACAGTCCCTACGACAAACTCGGATGAGCAATATTCAATTTCCAACACTGGTTTCACTTCAGCATTAATTCTGTCATTTGGAAAAAAAAAATGCTCTCTATCACACCAGCAGATTTCTTTGCTTAAAAACTTACAAGTGTCTACACATAATCTGCAGATACAAATTCAGACATTAAATGTCACAATCACAACATTTCCCACACTGGCAGCCTTCCAAAGAGAGACTTGTAACTCCTGTAGTCTATATGATCTGAAGAAATACCCTACAACAAATATTATGTAGGAATGATTGAAGTGGTAAGACATTTTCAGACAATAACTAATTTCTTCCCAAATCACAAAATGGCAATTCTAAATGCGCATGCAAACTTAAAGCAGGTATTACTATACTGTAATAAAAAAAATATATAGATGCATTGTATGTTTTACATCTCCACCTGTAAACTCACGACTCTATATACCATATATTTTCAGGCAGGATTTGTATTTTCGTGAATTTTGGTAGATGGGTGCTAATCACGAATTTAATAACGCATGCAAATATGAACTCTTATCTTGACACAGTTGCTACATACACACATACATTTTTTCCTTCATTACTGTACTTCCCTTGCAAATTTAACCACTTTGTCACGAGGTACCGATTTGTGAAAAATTGAACTCACTAAAAAATATATGGCATATAGAGTACGTGATGGAGGAGACGTTGTAAAGGTGAAAGACTGATTGTATCCGCTTCAAACAAATCATTCTCATTTTACTAACCTTATTCCACTGAGAGGGCTAAACATTCTAACATTCCTTCATGCACCCTAAACTTCAAATTTTTCCTGCATGCACCCCAAACTTCAAATGTCAAGGTTTTGATCTTAGGTTTGTTTTATGGATTAACTCATGCTGAATGCCGAACTGAAGCTATTATACAATGAGTGTAAACTGAGGACTTGCACTAGGAATTTAAAAATGCTTTCTGAGAGTCATATGCACACACTGCAATTCTTAACCCGTTGAGGATGAGTCCCGAGTATACTCGGGCAGGTTTCTATGGGAAATGCGTGTTGTAGCAAAATCAGTCTGTCCAGAACAGGTTAAAAGGTGAGTGGATAAAGTCATTGATTGTGGGGAGAATAGCAAGTTGTAGGAATATTTCCTAAACTATATCTTGTAAAAGTTGCGGTGTACAATTGTATGCCATAAGTAAAGAAGCCATTCAAAAAGAATTTTTGCTGAATTCCATAGATATCTTCGTTAGAACAACGTACTGTATACACCGAATATTTCGCGAGGTTTTTATTTTTGCGAATTTCGCGAGTCGGGTGCTATTTGAAAAATAAAAAACACATGAAAATATTGACTCTGATCCTGATGTGGATGTGATGGACGCGTGTACATTTCTCTGTTCAGTGCAGGACTCCACGATCGCGAATTTAACCTCTCGCAAAATTGTCGGGAATTCCTGATTCGCGAAAATTTAGACTCGCGAAATATTTGGTGTATACAGTATCCTGAGGTGGTTTCCTATGTAAGACACAAAATGTTCAATCAATAAGGAATGACCAAATACACTAATGACAAATATATACAGTTCTCGAAATAAAACTGAAAAATTACAATGTTGTTTTAATCAATCTTTCTCCATTATTTCATGATCTGTGCAATGAGTCTTTGAATGTCATAGATGGACTGCATCGTCTTTACCTTCTGGATCATTTACCAATATCAGTCAGCTGTTACAGACCTAGTACTGTTTGAGTGATGTAAGTCTTATATGATTTCTTTAGTTGTCATAATACACCAAACTTCTTTCACACTTTGAAAGAAGTTTCACTTTAACACTGGTGAAGTATGTAATACAATCAGCACTTATACATGAAGACGTTCAACATCCTCTAAAACAAAACAAAGGAGAACATTAAGGGCAGAATGTCTGAGGTGCTCCATAGAGAGAAAAACTTGACACAAGAACAGGTCCTAAGCTATCAGTCTCTCTACTGTATGAAAAATAAAATCCTTGCACAATCCTCTGCAGCACAAAGTTGAATCCTTTCTCATAGGCCAGTGTTGTGTACCTGATTTCAAGTGGATGGGAAGACGATCTTGTAGACATACTGCCGTACATTGATGTGGAGTTGATCCTTGGTTTCCTCATACATCTCTACAGCGAAGGCTTTCATTGTATCCGAGCCTTTCATCAGTGCTGTGTAGATCGGCAAAGTGTATTTCTGCTTCCCTGTGGATGTAATTGAGAAGCAATGAATACAACACCTAGAGAATTTCCTGTAATTGATCTGCTTCCTCTACATTTTATTGTGGATAAACACTGTTGCACCTGAAAGGCAGTCCTTCCCTCCCCCAAGAAAAAACAAACAGAAAAACAAACCTACATATTTCAGAGAATCAAAAACATATCACATTACATGTCATGTATGCACAACCCAATTTGATTTGAGGAGGAAAAAATGGGGCTGTGTAGACAGTACACAGAAGAATATAATAGATGACAATATCAACTAATCACACTCAACATGAATTGGTCTCATATATTACAGATATTGTTTCGTCAAACAAGCCTCCATTCCTGATTGAAGTAATGATCAACCAAATAATTTCATCTTTTAAATTAACATGTACACAATATCCAACTTCACATATGATAATCTTTATCTAACCCATTCAGGACTACATGATTCAAAGATATTCCTCTGAAACACTGGCTAAAGTTGTCTTTCACATGTACAAATGTTATCTTAAAACTGCATTTCAATCATAAAACCACACCATCACAATCTCTTTTGATTTAACATTTGGTTGATCAGAGACCTTCTCAATTTTGCCATCTGATAAAAATTCAATAAAAAAATCCAAAAAAGAAATAAACAAACTTTCAAGTGAAATGGGTGTTACAAAGTGGAGTCATCTGTGTGGTATACGGATGAATGTCTATCTTCATGCAAACATCCACAACACAAGGATTTAGTTTCTTAACACTTTCTTTGTCTCGAGGTGCTTCATACAACTTTTGTCACACATTCATCACAAGAGCTGCAAAGAGGCTCAGGTCTCACAGACATTCCTGAGGGTTTTAAGTCTTTATTGTTCTTATCCAACAGAAAATGACCTTTGACACATTACCTTGGCTGACCAGGAAGGCTTTGACATTGGGTAAGTCTTCAACAAGGTCACTTCGAATGGTCACCTGACACCACCTCAGACGAATCTAATTAAACAAAGAAAACATAAACCAAAGAATGATTTGAAAAGCTTTGAAAGTTTGTTCTTTCTTGTTCAATGGTGATTATCTACCTTATATTCTGTAGTAGTGTAGACTGTTTTTATCAGAATGTTATGTTATGAACTGACTCAGCTGAAAAATATGGAATCACCCCATGTCTCTATACAACTGTAGGTCACTAGTGCATGTGTGAGTGTTACATGACCTCCAGCAAACCAAATGTGAATATTGAGTCATGCATGCAGACTCTCACATAAATCATACAACATTGTGGTGCAACATTCCTATGAAAATTGCACAAATGGTCGTAAGATTTAATGCAAGTGAGTCAATCGCATCTGGTCGAATATGGATTTTTAGCATGTTCAAAGTTCAGATGCGACAAGGCACAGCCATCTACACGTTGTAAGGCTCATGTAACCACCTGCGACAACTGCAAGTGCTCGCAACATACCAAGTGATTGGTCATGCAACACCCCCCCCCCCCCTCCGACAATAACAAAACAAAACAATGCTGCAGTTCCAAACTGGTTGCAGACCAATCATTGTGAAAGTGGCTGTACTGAGGTGTTCTCAATTGATGTATTGTCTCAAAATGCCTCATATCCTGCATGCCTGACTACATTGAGCTTCACACAGTCTACGGTTGTAAGAGTTTTTTTTTCTTTTGTTACAGCATTTATATGGTTGTAAGCGTTCTATGTCTGTGGTAAGATGTGGAAATAATAAGGGACATCTTAATTCCTGGAAAGCTGAAAATTTAGATATTTCAAAATATGCACATAGGGTAATCAATATTTAGCGACTATAATAGACCTTCACAGTGATGGTCATGTGTGTGTATGCAAAGGAAAGCAGCCTTAACCATCCAAGCTTTTTTCAGTGGAAACTAAGTTTCCACATATTGAAGTGAAGTCTTAACCACTTGTTAGAATTTACTTTACGTAGCCATAATCCTGGCTGCATCACCATCTGATGGCAGATTCAGAGACAGAAGAGAGAGAGAGAGAGAGAGATTCAGAAAGTAGATGGATAGAAAGTGATAACATTACCTCAGCATTGTGAGTGTCTGAAATCTTGGGATATGTCTTGGCTAACACCCTGAGAGTTTCTTGGGGGAGGGGTGTGTCGGAGTCAACCAGTTGATCCAAGAAGTGCAAGATCTGATAAGTCTGCCACTCAGAGATGTCTGTTGGAACATCATTGTGGTCCTTCTGTAAAGAGAGTCAAGACAGAATTATGCAAATGTGACTGTGAGTCAAATATGAAAATAAATTAGTCGGTTAACTGATTATATTGAAAACAAAATATCTTCCCTTCTGTATAGAACTAAAACCTAATCCTAAACAGGCCAGCATTTATTTACAGGTACACCATGAAAATATTTCATGTCTATAAATTAGCAAACTAGTAGGCTAGCAACATACTCGGAAAAGACATAAAATGGAGGTCCTTTGAGTGAGAGAGTGACAACTCATCCACAGAACAAGCTCAATTTATTCATCGCAAAGAGGAGGGTGTATAACCCGTTGAAGTGGTCCTGGCTCATATCAAAATGGACCCCATGGAAAACCAGCTAGTGCAGTTGAATGTTTGCTTTTCAGCCATCTTCTCAGATGGAAGATAAATCAAACAAATTATCATACACGTGAAATGTTGAGTGGCATGGAAATCTCTCCCCTCCCATCCCCCAGGTTTAACCCTCTACAAGCCTGTTCATGGCTACATGTATTGGTGTGAAATTTGTGCTTATTTATTGATTGATTGTCACAGAAAGGTTTGTGAAGAATACCTTTTTCTGATATGACATCCAATACTCTGCCAGTCTGTCAGCTGGTTCCATCAACACTTTCCCCTCAGACAGGTCAGGGAGGTACGGTGGCCAGGAAGTGCCGTTCAGCCACAGATCAAACTCAAATCCAGGCCTGGTATGGGATGTGAACAACAATGAAAACACTTTTTCATTGATTTTGAATATAGTTATTACTGATAGGTTGACTATGCAGTGTGTATGGTACATGTTTCCTGTCACATTACAAACACATTCTCTTTCTAGCTTTACAAATAATAGTCTTGTCAGGAGCAATGAAAATACACCTAAATTTCATTCACATTTTTGGGACATATTCAATTAAAAGAAGTCTATAAAAGATTTTGATAACACAATGTAATGCAGAATCGTGGCATGTGTATGTATTCTTTTCCAATATTCAAATGGAAATACACCTAGATTTCATTCATATTTCTGGGACATATTCAATTAAAAGAAGTTTAAGATTTTGATAACATAATGTAACGCAGAATTGTGGCATGGTATTCCTTTCCAATATTTAAATGCAAATGTATTTTTTCCATACATGACTTTCAAGACTTTCTTTACCAACTCCTCTGAAAAAGAATATCGTAAATTGAAGGGATCACATAGTTTTTGTTGAGACCTAACTCCGAGTTTCTAACATTTTTTGTGAGATAATGAGAAACCTCTTTTGAAATGTGAAAGAACATGCAATTCCAAGAGGAATTCAATGTTTATTCGAGGAAAATTGGTTTTGGAATGGCTGAGATATCCAAAACTGAGCAATTGTAATAAAAGGTGGAATCTACCTTTTATTACAATTGTTTTGTTTTACTTAAGTTGTTTTTTAATGTTTCAGTCATTCCAAACCCGTTTTTCACCAAATAAACTTTGAACTCCTCTTAGAATGGTATTCTCATTTCATAAGTGGTTTCTTGGTATCTTACAAAAAGTTAAAAGCCCAATCCTCACCTCAATCAATACTATACCATCCCTTTAAAGCTGAAATTAACTCTATTGGGTAACATTGTGAAGTTGGATATTTAACCCACTCATGCATGACATACTAACAGCCCAACTAATCCACAGTGATGAAATAAAGGTTTGGGCACCTACAAAGTCTCCACACAGAGACAGCCTCACCTCCCTGGTGCGAATATCAAGCCATATTTGCCATATGGTAAAGAAAGCAAACTGCTGATGAGCTACAATGTACCTGGCAAAGAAAACACAGTAAATGTTGGAAGTGTGGTTCCACTGACCCACAGCTGTCAACTACATCACAAAGTGCTGCATTACACAGAGTTCAAAGAAAGAGAATAGATATATGTATAATTCAAAAAGAGTGTTACTTGCCTCTCTGCAATGTTCTCTTTATCAAGTTCTGGATAGTACTCCAGGAAGGTTTCTATCAGGTCCTCTGCCACAACACTCTGTCAAGAATGAAGCAATTTTTGATTGTCTTAAATCCAAGAAAGCCATTACGGCAATACAAACCCAATGATTAACCCACTGAGGACAAGTCCTAAGTATACTCGGGCAAGCGTCAATGGGAAATGCGTGTTGCAGCAAAATCAAACCGTCCTCAACGGGTTAAAGGTGTCATTCACAGACTGACTTTCCACCTCATGCGCACATAGCTGAGAAGTGAGACGTAATCTTTTTTTTTTGCTTTTATGATAGGATATGATTCTGTATGCGTTTGTCTGGTCATCTGTCATATTTTGTGCCATCTCAATCAGTTTTTTCCCCTTTCATTAACCGTGGGAAACACATTCTTACATTTTGAATGGTATTGGAATTTGTATTATGTCAACCGGCAATTATTTTTAGGTTTCCCCCTTAATTTTATATCAAAATTCTGTCTCCTTTTTTCCATTATTTGAATACATTTCCCTTTTTTATCTTTAAAAAAAAAAAATCTACAGATTTGGTATGATAACTAATATGTATTTCCACTTGATGTTGTGTCGTTATCACAATCTTTATTTGTAGTTCTCATGCTTCTGTGCATTGAAATTTTTCACCCACTTTAACATTTTTACTTCCTTGCCCGCTCGTCTCCATCTTGCCATATTTGCTATTCTCTATACACGTACACACTGTATCTCCTTACCTGTTGTACAATACTCTCACCTATCTCATTTTTCGATGCTCAGGTCTGATGTGTATGATGTCTTTTTTTTTTAATTTCACGCATGCTTATCCTATCAATGTCATTTTAATTTCTTTTCTATGATTCTAATGTAAAGCAACCGTACCAGCCTTCGAGCTGCTGGATTGTTATTTTATTTTTTTTTATACTTGCACAATAAACCATATTGAATTGAATTGGATTGAATCTTAAAGCTATAAAATCTACTTCTTTATCAACGTGACAGTCTGGCTCTGTGACAACTAGACATTCCAATGTCCAGGAAATACAGAAAATGACCCTGGATCCCAAGGAACAATTTGTTGGGATAAGACGCCTTACAGTCTGCTATTGAATGCTTAAAACAAATGCCTGCACACCAGATACTGGAACTGATATGACACAGTATAATATGGGGTGTAAATATGGGAATCAAAATTAAAATCTCAGTGGATGTTGGTATGTACACAATTGTAATTTACAGAACAATGCTAAATTTAGTTCTTATGTTTGTTTTGTTAGCAAGTACATGTAAATATAACCTTTATGGTGAAAGCACAATGCTGCTTCAGTAAAACCAGAGGATTTCTATAACAATTACCATTGAGATAAACTGCGACATTTTAACAAAATACTCCTTTATTATGTTCAGGTAACAGCCATTTACATGTACACATACCATATACTCCAAGCTACAGATCTAATCTCCACCTGCACGCATCCACTTAAGTATGTGCATTGTCTTTGGGGAATCAGATTAAATGTGTCATTTTTGGTTGCCAGAAACTCACAAGCCTGTTTAGATTTGGCAATAATTCTGAAAAGTATTCTGAAAAGTAGAGTGTACAATTGAGGGGGTCGGTGCAATATAGTGCTAACCCACACTTTTGTGAAAAATGAGTTACAAGCATTTACACCATCCTGAAATACTCCTCTATAATTAATCTATAAAAATGTCATCTTGAAATTTAATCAATAAGTGGGTTTTTTAATGCAGGCACCTTTTTGCCCCGAAAAAAATCCCATCTTCTAAGCAGGAAAATAGTGCTAAGCTACACTTTTCAAGATGGCGACCCCTATGGCAGCAGACAGAAGGGTGTCTGAAACAGAAGTTACTGAGGACAGCGAACAAACTCTTTTATCAAAGGAAATAAGTGATTCTGACTCGTCATACAACCCAGACACTTCCGATAGTTACGATAGTGAAGATGAGGTATAAAAGCATTAATGAAATATAAAGCATTTTGTGAGTAATTCTTGTTAATTTTTGTACTGTTTGGGTTAGCACTATTTTCATGCTAAATCTATCGATCGTGACATTTTTTGTCAGTTTTTTATTTTTGCTGAACTTACACTGTACCAGGAAAATACCATCGCCATTGGCTTTAGAAGAATGTTAGCATTGTATCTAAAGACCAATAAGATAATTAATCAGCGTCCATATTCTGCACCAACACCTTAAAGTTTCATTAGTGGGTTAACACTTTAGTCATGCTGACTTTTGCTATATTATCTTTTTCTTTAAACAGGAGGCCTTGAATACAACTCGGGAGGACGAACCGAGCCCCCTAAAACCCCAGAAAAAACGGAAAAGGTTCAGAAATGTTGATCAGTGGAAGCCAGCAAAGACAAAACGCTGCTGTAATTCAGGAAAATGATACACCAACATGAAGAATCGTGTTGTTGAAGGGAGACAGATGGGAGAGCCGTGGGCTTGTCCAAAACAGAGTTGGAGAAAGGTGCAGGAAGCTGGGGAAGAGCTTTTTCACTCTTTTTAGGACATGGGTGATTTTGCAGCACAGAACACTTACTTGATACAGAATATAGAGTTGAAGAATAAAGCAAGAAGCTATTCAAAAGAAGCGCAATCTCGGGAAATTTCATATTCAAGTACAAGGTCAAGGTCAATGGGACAGATATCGAAGTTTGTAAGAAGATGTTTCTTGGGGTCCATGGACTGCAATGCAACAGAGGACGATTGGCTAATTTATAGCAAGAGATAAAGGAAAGGAGATCAGCAGCAAAAGAAGACAACAGAGGGAAACACAATAACAGGCCAAATCGCTACTCTCAGGTCCACATTGATGGCGTACATGCATTCATTGACAACTTGCCCAAGTACGAGAGTCATTGCAGCCGACAAGTAAATCCTAACATTACATATCTCAACTGTGACTTAAATGTGTCCACGCTGTACCGGGATGTCTACATGGACTGGTGTAGGGCAAATCAGATTCCTTTCGTATCTCCTGACAAGTTTTGTCGGATCTTCTGCGAAGGTTACAACATTGGGTTCAAATTGCCAGCATCTGACACTTGCGCACAGTGTGATGAAATTGATGCTGAACTGCAGACATGTGAGGATGAGGAGAGGTCATCTGTCTTGAGGAAGAAGAAAGAACTTCACCTACGTCAAGCTGAGGCTGCACAAAGTAAATTCAAACATTTTGCCAATGAAGCATCAGAGAATACAGAAGAGATCCATGTTATTGCAGTTGATCTCCAACAAGCCATGCCAACACCAAAGCTTACGGTAGGCCCAGCGTTCTCCAAGCGGAAACTGTGGACATACAACCTGCGTATCCACGACTGTGGTGCCAATTCTGGTCATATGTACATGTGGTCTGAAGATATAGCAAAGAGAGGGCCTGACGAGATTGGAAGCTGCCTCATAAAGTATCTGGAAAACCTCAGTCCACGAATAAAGACTCTTCACATCATTTCAGATAACTGCAAGGGTCAAAACAAGAACTGGAACATCGTTGCATTGAGTGAAGCCCTTGTCAGATCTGGAAGGTTCAATTCAGTCAAACATCACTTGCCAGTTGTGGGACACACCTACCTGCCCTGTGATAGAGACTTTGGAGTCATAAAAAAGCATGTGAGAAACAGGCAGATCTACTCACCAAAACAGTGGGCTGATGCTGTATGAGGCGCAAGAAAGACACGACCATTTAGTGTCTACATGATGCAGTCTGAAGACTTCAAACCTGTGTCAATGCTACAACAGCAGATCACAAAGCGCTCCACAACAGATGAGGGAACCAAGCTGGAATTCTCGAAAGGCATCCATCTTCTGCTTTGATGACAAAGCCAAAGGCATCCTTGGGGTGTGCTACTCGTACAACGTGGCCAATGAGAAGTATGAAAACTTGCCTATCATAAGGAGAGGAAGACCAGTTCGTGCTATGGACCCCTTCATGCTACCTTCAAAGGGGAAGGCGAAAATCCCCATTCCAGCCCCCAAACTTGATGACATTATGTCTCTAATGACATGGGTACCAGGTCCTCATAGGAAGTTCTATGAAACACTGAAGCGTGGTCAGAATAGAGAGGATGACCCACAGCTCGTTGACAACATAACTGACCCAGAAGAACAAATGTAGTGCTGACTGTGTTGGATTTACTTAAACCTTATTGGAGCCATGTGAACTCAGAACAACTTAATATTATTAGAAATTTGCCTTTAACATCGCTTCCAGAGGAGGAAAATGACCTTTTTAATGACAAATATCTGAATGTCAAGACATTCTGTTTCTTCCTTCTTGAATCCCAACCTTAGCTTTTATCATGCATTCATGAGTGTTCATGTTAGACAAAATAATGACTTTTCTGACCTTTTTATGACAAACAAGCTGTATGTTTGGACATGTTTTGTTTTAGCCTCTATGACACTTTTAGCCTCAGCATCTATCATGTGTCAAGATGCTTCTATGTTGGACATGACTTTGCTTTATTCTTTTACACAGTCATGCCAGTGTTCAAAAGATTAGATCGGCTTATTTTATATAGTGTATAATGTTACTAAATGTGTTTTTTTTTCCTTATCCAAGAGTGATTAAAAAAAAAAAAAATGTTCACACGGGTAAACATGTACAGATAGCTGTATGTTTGGATATGTGCTTTTTTTTCCTTCATGAATCTTGAGTTTGATATCAATCGGTAGTAATATGATTGATAAAACATATCGAAAGTAAAAATCTTCATTTCTTATGTGGGACTTTATCATCGAAATGGCTCATAAGTGTATTGCCTCTATATGATTTTTTTTTTCTGATCCAATCTGAAAACATTCATATGGGTAAAAAAAAAACACACGAAAAAGCACTGACGTAGCTGTATATTTGGTCATGTCTTTGAAAAGGAAACCCTCCCTGAAATCAAGTGGGAGTCAAATGAATTACGAAACATATTGAAAGGAATCAAGGTATATTCTTTTTCTATGTGTGATTTTGCCATACATTGAAATGGCTTATTGTATATGTGACCGTACATCTCAAAACAAACAAAAAGTCGCACCCCTTGATTTTACTTGAGGACTCAAAAAAGACGAAATGGCTCAACCAAGTCAATCTTGAGTTTTTCATAAGTTCTGAAAGAGCTATCCTTCTTCTACATTATTCTTCAGTTTGGGATCTTAACATGAATGGGAAAGTGTATTTTTAGCAGTTTTACTACAACCCTTTTTGGGGGAAGAGTAGAATGATCAGGGATGTCTTAGATGCCACTGTTCATGCCTTGAAATCCTTTACACACTCTTCACTTTCAAGTCTATTAACTTTTGAAAGGATAACACTACTGCTTTGAAAGTTGGCATTAATCATGGGCAGAATGTTTTAATAGAACATGCTCAATTTCAGCTTAATCTGATAATCTCTTCATTGTTGTTCATTGCGAGTGTATACAAAGAAGGATTGGAGTATAACAAGTGGTGATATTGATGCCCTAAACAGGGTAACCGATCACCCTCACAAGGCTTTAGTGCGTTATTTATACGGTATTTTGTTCCCTGTATCAAATGACATAATCACGTCTGGAATGATATTGATACCCTTTTGCTTGATTTTCTTTTGTTTAATGACCTAGATACTATCATCAGTAATGCTTAACTCGCGTTACACGGATGGTGCTGAAGAAGGGACCCTTTCCCTGCTTTCAGGTACAGGAAGATGTAGGCCTACAGTCCTCCATGAGACAAAGCACCCCCCCCCCCCCGACAAATTTTGCAACTCTTATGCCACTGAACGCTTTGTCCTTTTAAGACTTGAATAGTTGAATTAAAATTTCCTTATTTCAAGATGTCTTTAAGCGTGCCTGAATGATTCTGTGCTTGTCTGAAATATATGCAAAGTATGTCTTCGTAGGTTCACACAGATTACATGTTAGAGACTGACATGACTGATAGAAAAAAAAAAAGTATATCTTGTTTTAATTTCACATCACAAAGGAGGGAAACTCAAATCTTGCATTAATTTTCCATTTTTAGCGAAGAGGCATTGATATTTTGTGAGTTTTCACAGAATAAAGAATATTTGTATTAAAGATGGATTTGACTGCAATAAAGCGCTAAGCCACATTTTCAAAATGTGATTCTAAATATGCTCTTGAATCGACCAAAATTATTGATTTTTAATTTCTATCATTAAACTATTCAATCTTGAGTATTTAATGGTTCATGTAACAAAGAATTGGCCTTCTTGAATCGTTAACCTGATTTATGGATTTTTTTCAAACTTTCAGAAGTGATTATCTCAGAATGACCATTGTGTGGGTTAGCACTATATTGCACCAACTCCCTCAATTAGTTCAATATGTAGCTTACAAAACTAAAAGTGTAAACTTTTGATGAGGGTTTATATTGTGACATCATTAAAAGGAAAAGCATGAAAGATAAATCACAACTTATCATTACTAACCTTGAACTTGAACTTCTTACAGTAGAACTTGAGGAAATCCACAAACTTGGCCTTGCCACCAACAAGACTAGCCAGGTAGCTGACGAATGCAAAGCCTTTTTCATACGGAATCTCATTGTATGTGTCTTCAGGGTCCACTCCCTTGTCAATGACAACCCTCAGTTTGTTGAGGGGATGTCCCTTAAACAAACAGTAGAGGCATAGTGATGGAATAACTACATCATTTGGCTTTGAAATGAATTCAGAGTACAAGATTTTAAATGGGCAAACAGAAATTGTGTCATTTAATACTATGCAAACACTTCTGCTGACACCAATACATAAAACTTAGAAAAAAAAATCATATTTCATCCCAAAAATGCCGGGAAATCACAGCAGTTTGGTGAACCAAGAAATGCACTACCATGCTGTTGGTACATACATGTATGTACCTTTATACTCTTTTGATTTATATGCTTTTATTGCTAAGTTTCTGGTTTGGTTTTACAGCACAGTTGTGATGCTTCAAATTGAAGCACAAGGTACATGTAGTAAACAAAAGTCAGGCTAGCATGGTGGAATGCTGTATATGGATTATTATACTCAGGAACTTACCTCGCCGTTTATTTCAACCTGCTGTTTGAGCAGCGCCCTGCCAGTGGCAGTTTCTATACAGGTCAGAGGTTTGCCCAAGATGTGGTCACTGATGCAACGCTGAGCAAACATGGTAAAGCCTTCGTTCAGAAAGAAGTCACTCCATGAAGCATTGGTCACCAAGTTCCCAAACCAGCTGTGTGACTGTTGGCATAATTACATTTAAAAAAAATCTATTTGATGGAGTAGCCAGATCATTGTAGAACAACTATTTATGAGTAAATAAAGGGAATTTTCCCTGCATATTCAACTTTTGTAATAATGAAAAATTAACAAAACCTATGTGAGTAAGGGAACTTACAATGGTTCCAATTACATGTGCAGATTGGATTGAGTGAATAAGTTATTACCTCACAACCTCTCATTGGTTTCTTCATAAATATTTGACAACTATTTCTGTTTCACATCATTAGTAGTGAAGAGTTTTTCTCATACTTTGTCTCATTTTGATAAAACTTTCTTTAAACATGTTGATTAATTGTACTCTATTTATCAAAATAAAACAAGAACTGGAGATGCTTTTCTATCAAGCTTGTGAAATGCACATAGCCAAGACAGGCAAATACAATGCACAGCTTTTCAGTGGGGTACTAGTAGGTAGTAGATACTTGGACCACAGAGTGTAACTCTCACCCTCTTTCTAATACCAAGTAATGCTAAGTTTGAAAATCACAATAGATACCTGAATGGGTTCCATGACATCTGCTGCTGCGACAATTGCTTCCATGAAATATCTGCATGCTAAATGAAACATAAATTCTACTTCCAAACATAACGCTAACCCAAATCCTAATCCTCACATCAAAACTGTATCACAACTAAAACCTTATCACAACCCTAACCCTAAGTCCTTGGAGAAAATAAGACAGGAGCAATTTGTCACAGGAGCAAATGTCATGTCACCAACTGAATGTGATGAAGTGATTGCTAGGTAGTAAACTTACGATTTCATGAATGACAACATCCGTCAGAGATTTATCACCAACGATGATACAAGGAGTCAAAAAGGTCAGGCAGGGATTTTCCATTCCACCAAATGGGAATGAAGGTGGCATGACAAGAATGTCATAGCGCCCCCACACGTATTCGCCAAATAGTTTCTCCCCAGTCTTGATGTATTCCTCGACGACATCATTAAACTCTGCTTTGGCCTTGTCCTACCAAGCAATGGAGAACACATCAACATGAAAAGTCTTTTCAATACTGCAGCTGAAAGTGCACACTGATGTACAACTGTAGTGTATGTGTTTTTGATTAAAAACACATATTTTGATTTTAAAAAAAAGCTGATGTGACAGCAAAGATGTTAGAAAAGACAGTTTCATGATGATGATGAAGTTGATGATAGCAATAAAACAATAATAAAATAATGCTGACAATGATAAATATTAATTCATATTTTCAGAATTAATGCTTATTCTACATCCATAATACAGAATGCATAATGATGATCATGGTGATAACAAACAGTTATTGTAGTATTTAAACTAGAAAAGCACTTGGAGAGCACAGTCCTCTGCAAGCAGATCATTTCCAGCCATACAAGCATGCTGGGCTGAAAATCGCCCATGAATGACTGCCCACAAGAACACCCACAAGAACCCTTGTGCCTCTTAAGTACAGCACTGGTTTACCTCGTCTCAGCTCCCTGCTGCGCGGCTCCTCGAGCAAAGCATGCACTTTGGTGCGTGAATGCAAACCTCAGATACGCGCAGCTTGAACTCTGGAGTTCACTGACCCTATTTGCCAAAAGACAAAAATATCCATAAAAATTCATACAAATTCCTGGATCACTTGCAAAATTTAATCATCTCTCTCCCCCCCCCCCCCCTGCTCTTTCTGTTGCCATTTCACTCTTTTCCTTTCTTTATTCTTCTGTTGTTCCTCATTTTGTTTGATGTTACCTCCCTATTCATCCATATCCTTCAAAGGCTGCCCCCATGGTCCTCGGGATCATCACTGACCCTCCTCTGCCTTTTGTCTTTCTATGCTCCTTTACTCCCCCTCCCTTGGATACCTGATGGGCTCCTTGCCCATGACCTCCAACCCTCCCCTTTTGTTTTCTTTGTTCTGTGTCCCTAGCCCTCGCCTGACTGTCCTGACTGTTCTTGTTGTGTGTAGTCCTTACATATAATTTCTGTCCCTGCCTGCTTGTCATTTTGCCTCTGACAAAGATTCTACTACGATTGAAAACTCAGGCCCCTTTAGACTACAGTACATACTCCAATAGCTTGCCACTGTCGGATATATATAAGCAGTTTTCAGCAGCTTTTTTTTTTGCTACGCTTAAAGATGAACTAGTGAAAATCAATCCCAAATTTAGCCTTCCCGAGCCCAAAGGGGGACACCTCTAGAACCACCATGAGCAAACTTGAAACTACATAACTTCAATGTGCAAATCTTTCATGTGTTGAAAAAGTAAACAAAACTGTGTCTAACTTATCCTGACTTTGATAGAGAGACTGAAATCCCATGTGACCCTACTTATTCTGGAGTCAAAGTCTACACAAGTCAGGTTTAGTTGGACAATGTGTTTGAAAGATACTGTTTCATGACTTCAGAATACATGGTAGTGTTTAGCTTAACCTGAGTTCGGATCATGGGCCAGTGAGTTCAACCACTGCAATCCTTGTAAGATACAGAAATAAGACTGAGAACATACCAGCATACAAGGTTCACTCCAGACACAGCTACGTGGGCCAATCTCAGCCGAGGCTAGGTCACCAACAGCTAAGGCCACTAGGTAGCTAGGAATGGGGTACTCCATGTGGAAGGTGAAATCCCCCGGGCTGGCTGGCTTGTCCCTCTTACTAGCACTCATTACTGCCATCAAACCTGCAGGTGTCTGTAGAGGTTTATCACTGGTCAGTGGATTTAGTAATCTCCTGGAACTGGCTAGTATAACGTAGGGATGCTACATGTGTCATCATTCTTTATTCATATTTATCATTCATTATTCATACTGGCATGTACTGTATTATATGCTGAATGTTTGCAAGATTTTTATTTTTGCAAATTTTGCGAGTCAGGTGCTACTCATGGGAAAACCTTAACTCTGATCCCAACGAGAATTAGACATGCACGCATACATTTCTTCATTCAGTATGATACTCCATGATCGCAAATTTAACCACGTACGAAACTGTCCAGAAGGACCGATTCGTGACAAATATAGACTCGCTAAATAATTATGGCGTATACAGTACTCCTTAAATTACTGTCATTCAAGTATGAAGAGTTTTCGCAGAAAATAAACATATAGCTATGTTATACATAAACAGTTATAACATCTTACAAAAAGTGTTAGTGCAGAAAGGAAGAGATTGGCATTCAAGAATTTTATCAATATTTTCACTTTACTGGTCTGCATTTAGAGTTTTGCACTCATCTTGGAATGTTATATAATGAACAATGACACAATAAAGGGTTTTGAGTAAAGGACAGGAGTACTAGATTACCACTGGAATATCTAAGACTGTATAAAAAAAATTCACATTCACTGAAAGATAACAGGGGTTGATCACAAGTGATGCACACATTGCAACACTGTTCTGAAAATAACAATTTCTGCAAGAACTGTTTTGTCACGATTTACCAAACATGTGTTGAATAATAAGAGTGTAAAATAAGCTCATGATATCAACAATACAAGTGATGAATAAAACAACAATATCTGTAGTAGAGACTAAAAGTATGGGAAAGGGTAGATAAATGCAAATCTCACATGAATGGTGGCAGAGTAAGTTGATTTGACAGCTGGGGTGTCAATGCAAGGGAAGAAAGATCGGTTCAGTACTGCTTGCCCTTGGGTGTACATGAAAGGCTTTCTTTTCCCTGTAAGAAAAGAAACAAACAGTCAGACTATATTCAGCACCAGGTAATATCATAGGTACGGGTAGTAAACTAAAATACATGTATGCAAAGGAGAAACACATGGATGTCATGATAAAGTGATGAGTATAAAACCACTTGGAGAGCAACAATGTAACAATTAGAGCCCCTTTCCAGTTTTTTTTTCTTTTAGAAAGCAGTCTGAGCAATATGTCTCCTAGTTCTTCAAAATCGTATGTTTGATTTCTATTCATTTAGAAGTACTTTTAGTTTCAATGATTTTGCGAAATTAATCAATATGAGGTATTTCACATTACACAATATCTATCCGATGTATTTTACAGAATTATGGACAGGAAACAATAACATCAACTTTTCACAATGGCTGCGTTTATCAACTTTCCCCTATTTGAAACGGCTTTCCAAAGCCCTTTCCAAAGCCTGTTCCAAAGCCGTTTCCAAAGCCCTTTAAAAACGGCTTCCAAAATAGTTGCGTTTATCAACTCTTCGCGAACACGATAACTGGCCTGTCACTGCACAGCTGCATTGCGCAAGTCGACCCAAGGAGAAGAGGTCATATAAGGCGTGCATTGTTCGTAACTGCAGTACAATACTACAAAGCCGTTTCAAAACAGCTTTGCATTTATCAACTTCAAAAGGCTTTTACAAACAGGTTTCTGAAAACCTTAGGAAAACCTGTTTGGAAAGCCACAAATTTGCGGCTTTCGAAAAGGCTTTCCGAAAGGGCTTTCCAAACAGCTTTGTGTTTATCAACTTGTAAAATTTCCTTGAAAGCTGTTTGGAAAACCTGTTTCTGCCGAGAAAAAGAGTTGATAAACGCACCCAAAGTAATCTTGAAAATAGTCTTTCAATGAAACTTTGAAAGTAATACAATGCATGATCATTCACAAACTTGGATGTGTTCGAGCACAGTTATCAGCAAGTGATGCAATGAGGGTACACTGTCAAAGTTGCTATCAGTTTCATTTAAAAAGATGCAATTGAATATCAAAATTGAACAATTCCTCCATTGAATATTGGGACAATATGTGAACAATTTTGTGAAAATTCTTTAATTGAATATTGTTACAATTCTTCAATTGAATTAATTATGATAATTGCTCCAAATGAATGTTGCCTAAAACCAGCCAACACATACAGATGGCCATTCACATCTAGGCTTAACTGGAATTCAACCATAAAATGACAACTCACTAACCAGCTGTTTGTTCAGGTTCTAACCAGCATATCCCAGGCCCACTGCCAGCCTTGTAGTTAATCTCCAGCTGAAATTCCTCCCCAACATCCTGGCATTGTCTCCTGATGTGGAGGGCAGAGCCATATCTTGTGAAGTCCTTCTGTTCATATTCCAGGTTGACATTTTGTCCAGCCTTCTCAACAATACTGATGATTTGAATGCTGTCATGGCTGTCCAAGATGACTGTATCCAAATGAAATGGGATAAACAAGCTATCATTTATACAGATACTCCATAGCAAGCAAACTGACAGTTTCCTTCTCAGGTAGGCATGCACCAAGTACAGTGTAGCATGAACGATATCATACATACATATTCTAGAAGAGCTTTTTTGAACTGCATCAAACCATGCCATCAATTCTTATACCAGGGATCAACTGTTGACCTGTTGAGGACGATTCCCGAGTATACTCTTGCACTGCAGGTGTCTACGGGAAATTTTGCGTGTTGTAGCAAAATCAGTCCATCCTTAAAGGGTAAACTTTATTCTAATTTGTTAATGTTCACTCAGTGTGCACTACAAAGATTCTAGAGAATGGTATGATGTCTATAAAAAGTCTAGTCAATATGTCCATTAACACGACACAGCTACATGATACCCATGTCACGACATAGTGGAAACATGTAAAGTCTTTTGGGTTGTTTTACATTGGCATTTTGGCACATTTTTCAGTATTTAAGTGGAAATTTAGCCATGAGGAATACCCAGTACTGCTACCAGACTTCGAATCCTACAATGCGCAGCCCAAACGCTTTGCCTTCGGGCTGGTCGCGAGCTGCTAACTGAGTTGCAGTAGCACACCAACAAAGTAAACTAATTTATCTCTTCACATACACATGAAAATATATTGTAAACATAACATGTCAATTGTTCTAAATCCTCTGTTAGAGTACTCAGGAGTTGAATAACTCGGCCTGGCCTGAGGCACTCCTTAACACAGTTATACTGTGGGCTGGTCGCATTTAGGAGTTGAGCAACCGCACCAGCGCGCAGCGACCCCAAACCGTTCCTCATGCAACTAGTTACAGCATGCACCCCGCACCAGGTAGAAACTGAGTAACCCCAGCATGGGCGCTACTTGAACACCCGTTGAAAGCTGTATACTGCACATTTTAGACCGAAAGATCGGTCTGTATCTGGTCGTCGGGGATATGTTCCGCTGAGACTGCGTCTGGCTTCACAGATCCCCTCCGGCCTCCTATACATGGATGAGAGCGATAATGTCAAAAAATAAGACTCCTCAGGACAGACGGATCTTTCTGTCTATACACATTTATACTGTGGGAGTTTGCAATCGGTTAGCACACGGTTAGCAAGTTGGAGTCGAGATGAAACCTCGCTCCCCGCCTGGGCCTGCTGGCTAGTACAGTAGGGAGTACAAAGACTTGTATTATATTCTTATTTGCCATCTTAATTCAAAACTCTAGACTAGTTCTAGGCTTGACCGACAAGTATGTCTAAGGGCTAAGGCGAAAAACTTCTCATTTATAAATTGACCCAGCAAATGTCATTATTATAAATGAGAAGTTTTTCGCCTTAAATGGCCTTAGTTAAACATACTTGTCGGTCAAGTTCTCACTTTCTTAGGCCTACTTCACCATATTCACATGTTTCCATTTTCACCTTCCGAGCAATGCTGCAAGCATTTCACGTCGATCACTTCTTTCCCGTGAACAACTTTTTCAGAAAAGTTGACTCTTATATCAAGATGAAAATGATTTATTTTCACATGGCGAAAATTTGATGCAGTTGTATTATCTGTTGCCACATCTGAATGTAGGGACTGTTTTGCCCTCTTCGGCGGTCGTTCATCCTCGGGTTTTTGAGCACTCATCATCGACTTCGACATCGCCTTTCACTCCGGATCGCAGCCGACACGACCGACGTGAAGTAAAATGTGTCAGCCGTCACTTCCTGTTTTTTATGCCAGTAAAACTGTTTGGTTCGCTGCACGTGTGTGTGAGCTTGCAGTCGGAGGGAGGCGTTTTGGCGAGCTACGGAGGCCAACCACAGAGTACGAGTTCTGTGAGGCCAACGCCAACGTGATATGCATGATGCTATGTCACATGACCATATTTTGATCATGTGACCTCTAGCACACTCACGTGTGGTACAAAATCACAACAGCAAAGATCCAAGAGTGAATGCAGTTCGAGATTAGACATTCTCGGCGGACATGTTGACCATCTTGCGAATTTTGTAAAGAAATAGAGGTAAAAATTTGACAGACACGGAAAGATTATTATTATTAATGATTTACATTGTTTTTCAGTTGTTAGTTTCGTAATTATTAGCGCCTGTTGAGCTGTGTTCATCGCATTGACCACTGCACTGGCACTGCACTGCACTACGGGTCGTGCGTACGTGCGTGCACGTGCGGATGCGGCGCGCTTAGTCTCCTTATCAATTTATAGCGCCTATGTGTGTCTAGACAAGTCCCATCTATTTAAAAAAGTGTTAGTCGTGCAAAATACGACGGGACACCGATTGATTTCCTTGATTTATATTGAATGAGGAGGAGTTTACACCCGTGATGGTCGGCATTTCCAGTATTTCACAATAAATGTAAATTTTCTTTAAACAGACGGTCTTTCATTATTAAATCATCAGGTGTGAAAAATTTGTGTTTTGATGACTGTAGATGTAGTACTACTGCCTAGGTGTGTAGTAGGCACGTAGGGTAGGGCCTGCTAGAGGATGATCTGAATCATTTTTTTTAAAATTTGAATTTGATTTAAATGACAAGTGTTAGGGATAAGCGGTCAAAGGTGAAGTGTAACATTATCAAGCTCTAATAGTCTGGTATGGTGCAAATATTGAATGGTCATGAGTGTGATGCTGTCAGGGATGCCAAGTTCAAAACAATTTTATGAGTGAGATTTTCATGACTCGGAATCTCAACGAGCGAATGTGCACACCCAAGCGAGGGTGTAGGAGGGGTCCAACACCCCCCCCCCCCCCCCCCCCCCCCCCGTGGCCTCCCACGGTAGGGAGATTTTTCGATTTTCAGCTCTTAATGGTGCGGTCAGGTGCATACTTAAGTGACTATATTTTACTTATTTTGAAAGACAAAAGGAAAATATACCTTCAATTTGAGCTATGCTCATTATTAGTTGCCCAAATTGCAGACTTTGCCCGATGCGTGAGAAAAATGGGTGCCATGCGTGAGATCGTGAGATGACCCCTAAATGCTTGAGTCTCACTCAGAATGCGTGAGACTTGGTAGCTCTGTGCTGTGCAGCTGTGGTACGAGATTTTACCCAAACCAAAAAGGTGAAAGAGAAGCACTCTAATCTCTATTCAAACTAGAGGCAATTACAAAGCTGAGTTGAGAATAGTTAGTGTGCCTCATCTTTCACAAAGTGTGAAATTTTGCCCCAATGTATGAGTATAGGCCATACACTATTTGTTTCATACGACACCCAAAAGTTGGACGTCAATAGATGCAATCCACACAAATTCTTGAAATTAAATCAGAAATGGCAGCCGGCGCAGCCACTTTCTGTGAAAGGAGAATTAGTAGCTGCACAGTCGCAATCGGCCGTGCCCCATGTATGTATGAAGTATGTCCACGAAACTGATTGGTTGAAGTTCTTTGCAAAAATGGGTGCCAAAAGTATGTGCTTGTAAGTGCGCTTGAAATTGTCGAGTGCGTGCAGCGGAAAGAGGCCCTTATGTCCCCCCCCCCCCCCCCACCAACTTGCACAAAATAAACAAACCACTATTCCCCTTAGTACTAATAATAAACTGAATAAAGGTTATGGGAAGTCTTCCCATTAATGGCATAACCTTTATTTAGTCCATTATTATTAAAAAAATAGCAATCTATCCATTTTTTTCAAACTAGTGGGCGGGGGGCATAAGGAACTCTTTCCCGTGCAGCAAATGTTTGTTTAATATGACATTAGAGCCATACAATGAAACGTGTGCCATCCATTTTTGCTCAAACAAAATTGCGCAACTGACAGTGACAGTGTGCGATGGAACTTTTAGCTAAATACCATATTTGATATGATGTGCAATCGACCAATTGCACAAAACTATAATAGGTTTTGTATGAAATCATATTTAAGTTTAATCTCTCCAAGAGTCGATGTGACTATCGTAACAATAACTTGTGTTCTTTACTCTTGGTCTTTGTTCTCTTGTGAATACCACAAGTATGGTTTTTCTAGCAAACAAATATAACCATGAAACAAAGACAAGTAAGTTATATTTTTGAATGAATGTTGGCAGAATAGACTAGAAAGATAAAGAATGATTGACACACATTCAAACATTTTATCAATAAGCTGAAAAGGGAATATGGAAAAATAATTTCAAAGCCTTATATTAACACAATTTGTTTAAATACTGACAGCAACACCGTGATTACCATACATTGATCATCAAAGAGGCTAAATCGTTAAATGAAAAGTGATATGTGACCCTGCACCTCAAAGCGAACAAAAAGTCTCCAGACATGAATTTTTTGTTAAGACCATATTCTGAAAGAGCAGATTTTAAGCTTTAAAATGATGTATAACTCAAATCAAATGGACTCTCTAACCTATTTAAATATTGGAAAGAAAGCACAAACTCAGGAAAAGTGTGAACTGAGAAAAGAGGCTCTGAAGTACAGTGTCTATTCAAGCGCTTAATCTTTACCAAACCGTGCTGGCTGTGCAATGAATGGGACAAAAAACAGGAAGTAAACCACCAGAGTAACAACAATGAAGGGATTATCAGATTAAACCGAAATTAAGCATGCCTCATTAACACATTCTGTCAAAAGTTCTTAGAGTTGAAAGTGAAGAGTGTGGACAAGGTTTTTCAGAAATGAAAAAGGGATTCTAAAGACACACCTAATCACACTATTCTACCAAAAATGTTCGAGATAAACTGCTAAAAAAACACACTTTCCTGCCCGTTTTATGATACCAAATTTTAGCATAATGTAAAAGAAGACCCGCTCTTTCAGAAAATATGAAAAAGTCAAGCTCGGCTAGGTTGACCCATTTCACTAATTTTCAGTCCTCACACAAAATCAGTGTGTGCGACTTTATGTTCGTTTTGAGGTGCACGGTCACATATTGAAAGTGAATTTAGGGTAGATCTAAATGTCTTACTTTTCAAATTACCTTCATGTGCTGTCTAACTTTCAGAAATGGGAACGTCTTGATGCTGCAAGATGTCACTGACCAACGCACTCAAGCATTGGTACTTCCTACTCAAGAATGACAATGTTTTGCACCTGCTGCGCTTCCCTGTCTTGAGGTTGAGAGGGCTCCACTGCACAGCATCAGGCTGCAAGTCAGAAGGGCCTTCTTTTGTGGACAACAAAGATGATGATTCTACATGTACCATCAATTCATCTGGGTCATCCCTCGGAGCGAATCAGTCAAGGGCCAAGGCAGAGAAGCAGCGAAGGAGGAAGGAGCGTCTGGATGCCATCCGGAGGACGGAGGATGATGGAGAGATAGAATCAGATCAGACTCGCAGGAGGAGAGAAGCAGCCAGTAGGAAGAGTGGGAGAGCCAAGGATGTCATCACCTATGATTTACCAACCAAGCAGGGAGAAAAGAAAGGTTTGTTTTTTCATTTTGGATTACATATCAGAATCAAAGTTATCACATACAAAAGGTATCAAAGAGTTCATCTATGGAGTTATCTGTGGCAGATTGATAGTACCTGTCTAAATGCACCATTACAAAGTTGACTGTGGGCCATTGTTGTTGTACTGGCTAACAGGAGCTCAAGTTTTTCCTGATAATTTGAACATTGATGGAACATTTGATTTCCTGGTCAAAACACAATATGCATCCACTGGCAAGGCTGTGCTAGAGTAAGGGTTATGTCAGGGGTTTTATTTGCATTGTAGATATCTGGGGATGATTGACGATGCTTTTATTATCTATTCAGATAAGTGACATTATAATACAATAAGGCCCGCTTCCTCCGTTATTTAGAAATATTATTTCTAAATGATGGGAGGTACAGCTTGTAGCAGGCCTTATTGTAAAATCTATCAACTTTTGAAAATGTTTTTACATGTATTTCATTAGTGTTTTGATATTGGATAACTTGGAACTAACCTCTGCTGCCTATGGGTCTTGCTGAGAGAAAATTATGTTTACAGTGGACTTCATTTTATATATTTGAATACAAAGATATTATTTCATGTACAAAGCAGTGAGCAGATGTGTTCAGTTTTTATGCTTCCACCACAAGGTGTCACCGGAGGCATTAAAAATGTTTCTTGAAATATCGTATATTTGAAATATTGCACATTTCTAATTATTCTCAAAATGCCTTTCCAGCAGCATTCGTGGTATTGTCTAGGAATAGAGTTGGCCTGTGATATTCAAACTTGTTAGTTTTACCCTTTGATTTTTGATAAAGTATTTGAAAAGAACATGCAACAGAGTCATTTTTGTAGAAAATACTGCTTGGTCATGTTGAAAGGAAGTTTTTTAATTATCCATGTGTTTGTCTATCTATCTCTCTGTCTGTCTGTCTGTCTGTCTATCTATCTATCTATCTATCTATCCATTTTAATATCTGTTTAATTGACCAGTAATAGTGTGTAATAATACTGCTTTGCAGATGTAACAGCTCCACTCCCTGCTGCATATAGTCCCACATATGTCGAGGCATGTTGGTATGACTGGTGGGAACAGATGGGCTTTTTTACACCAGAATATCAGGTAGGAATTGAGTCCAGTTCAGTTGTACACATCAGAAGTACAGATAAGTGATCTCTCTTATAGAAAAACTCTCCTAGTCAATTTCTTTTTTTGTTGCATCAGTGTCAAATTAATCCAGAGGTCGAAGCAGTGAACACGAATTCAGTGAACACAAATTCAGTGACTGATTGGAGAAAATAAATGTACATCATTTAACATCCTAAGGTGAAAGCTTTTAATGTTGTCATTGTGATTTTGGTTTACCTAGCTCTGTTTTCTTTATGATTTTGTTTTCTGATATTAATCAGGGGCCCATGCTTTTTTTTTTGACTGAAGAATTCAATCTTAATCTGTGAGGCCAAATACATTATATTTGAAACTCTTGAGAGTCAAATGCAATATCAGTTTAATAAGCAGCACAAAGGGTTTCCTATCTCATCACCTTCTGTTGAATTTATTTTTTGTCCCCCCTGAAACCTTTAGACCAGAGAGAACCAGACAAGGGGTGTCAACAAGACACCCTTTGTGGTATGTCTTCCTCCACCCAATGTTACCGGAGTTCTGCACCTTGGCCACACCCTCACTGCCACTATACAAGACAGCCTTGTCAGGTGGTAAGTCAATGAACCTCAGGCACTCAGGGATAGTACAACGAATAGGAAAAGTTTTCTCAGATTCAAAGCAAAGTCCACACACTTATGAGTGGAAATGTAAGTGCTACAAGACAATGTGTAAGTTATGACAGCTAAGTGCCAGGAAGTTGACTAAAATATGAAGTGTTTCCCACTTTGCCCTCCATCCAGACTCCAATGTTGCTTGCATAGTAACCTACACTTGTATAGGGATCTTCATAGGCTTCAATATGAAGTTTTCATGTTTTTTTCACTGTTCTAACCTTACGTCTATACCTAACACATGATGCCACTATGCATTCTCCCCGAGGGCAGAAGGCAATTCATTCAAATGAGAGCAGCTGATATTTGTTTGCAAAGTATGTATGTTTTTTTTTTTTTTTTTTTGGGTTTTTTTTTTTCATTGTCCTCTAAAGGACAGAGAGAGAGAGAGAAAAAAAATAATAACTTTAGAGACTGGTGGTGATTATATCAATGATGCAAAGTTGATATTACTGGTGGAGATGATAGGGATGAATGAAATGATGCCAAGAAAAGCTACAACGAGATGTACTTCTGTCTTGCAGGCACAGAATGAGAGGTAACCCCACACTCTGGCTGCCAGGCTGTGACCATGCAGGGATTGCCACTCAGGTTGTGGTAGAGAGACATCTACAGCATGAAAAAAGGGCCACCAGGCAGGACTTGGGCAGGGAGCAGTTTGTCAAACATGTGTGGAAATGGAAAGAAGAGTGAGTGTACAGCACCCTGTGTTGGTGTTTGTCTCTCTCAGGTTCATGGCAGATCTTTATTGACGTTACAAGCATGCTGTATGCACTCATATCCAAATGTATGTGTTCATGCCATTGGCCAGCCTGCTCCCATACGAGTATGGATTCATCTTATATACTTTTTACAAGCTTTTCAAGCCACTGACTGTACTTTGCAGTAACAAGGGACAGCTGTGTTTATGCTTACAGTATTACTGACATATATGTTTTTAGATGTGTGTTTATTCAATTTCAGCCGTTTTGAACACAGAATCTGATGTATGCCCACATGTACAAACACACACAACCATGTGCACTCATATTAAATTTTGACGGTTTTGTTGGTATGTCACAATATCAAGGAATGTCTTGAAACTGGCAATAGTTGATTTCTCATTTTGTGCTAGACAGTGCTTCTTTGTATCTGTAATGCATGCAAAATGAACTCACATCCGATGTGGACAGTATACAGCAAGTTAATCTTTCCCAGCATGTTCTGTAACTTTGTACATCATTCTAACTCTTCTGACTGTGCTGTGAAGCTTGACATGTAATATTATATGATAATTATTTTGGTGACAGGAAAGGTGGTGAGATATACCAGCAGCTGAGAAGACTTGGAGCTTCCCTTGACTGGACAAGAGAGAGTTTCACTATGGATGAGGTATTTCATTTCGTGAGTTTACGCAAGAACTCACAGTGAGAGCCCGCTCAACGTGTGCACAGTCATATCGCTTCTTCGCACGTTTTGCACGAGGGAATAAGTTCCCTCATCGCAGTCTAAATCAAGTTTTATTCATCCTTTTTACCGTGCATCGTCGCACTATCTTATCATATTGTGGATTGTTACTATTTGTAGCTCAGTTAGAGCTGACTTTGCTTCGGAAGAGGATTTTTATTCATGAGATATTGCGGGATGGAAATTCCGCTTACCGTTCCCCCACAGCATACAGATAAGCCTGTCGTGGGTGGCACCACTAGTACAAGCGCCCTGCATACAGCTAAGTCTGTCGTGGCGGTGGTGACTACAGCCGCGCATCATGAACCTAAGTGTTCGCCGGCTATTAAGGCTCAGCCGAAGAAAGAAGGGAATGGGAAAACCCTTAAAAAACCCACCAAACCAGGCCTAAGTAAGAAGGCAGCCCAAATGACAATAAATACTTCAGAATAATCACATGCCTATTTGGACAAATGTAATATCAGTAGTCTATTAGTATCAGTGTGTCCTGAAGTAAGCCGTACTAATCATCAAGTGTTGGATTATTTTTCCAGGAAACATAAAACAAACAAATGAATGTATGGCCCACTCACTATTTCATCAAATCACAATAGATTTATTTAATTATATTGAATTTTAGATAGAGTATATATATTTGTGATAAACTTGTACACATGCAAATTAAACCCTTCAACAACATGAAACTGTGATCATTCACACCAAATTACAGCCTTATGTGAATTCTATTCCCGCTGTGCATCACATGTAATTTCAATACCGCTGATGTTGTACTGGTCATTATCATTGGTATGATTATTGCCACTCTTACTACTGAAGATTAAAATTTAATTTTGTAGTGTGTCATGTTTGGCATGTTGTCCCTTTCACAACATCTTTCAGAGTGTAAAAGATATAGGGAGATATTGAAATGATTGAGATATTTTTGATGAAAAAGAGCGATGCTAATCCTTATATCGATACATTGTGAAATGTAATCAATGACATCGAGATGCACGTGGAAGATTCTGAGAATTACAAATTTCTAATTTGCTTCACTTTTCAGAGATTCAGTGCAGCAGTGAGAGAAGCGTTTGTACGACTCCATGATGCTGGAATAATCTACAGGTCAAGCCAGTTGGTGAATTGGTCATGTGCTTTGAAGTCAGCTATATCAGATATAGAGGTAATGTTTGGAAACTTTGAGCCATGTCTTCACTTCTACCTAAATGACACTTTTTATGACTCATTGTGTCACACTGAGTTTACAGACTTATGTCAACTTACTTGGTTGAATGAAGAGTATGTGTCTTTTAGCCATAAACAAGTATTGTACTTACTGATTAGAGTTGCTACATCAGTTATTGGTGGCTGAATGACAAGATAATGACTTCCTATAGTGTTGAGAAATGTTTTGATAAATAAACGGCTCTGTAGATATGAACCCCGTCCAACATTATGACATAATTTGAATAGATTCTGTGTGTAATTATACAGTTGTTACAGAGATGTTCTGCGTATCTTCCCTCTAGAAAAAGTCAGAAGTACATGCTATAAACGTCATTTGTGTGACACAAGGAACTCTGTCAAAGTTTTGAATATGTTGTTGGAACTCTCAGAAACATGTATTGTGCATAAGGAATTGGAACAGCCTGGTCAACACACAAATTCTGTCCAGCAATGACCATCAGTGACCATCACTGACCATCAGTCATTTTTTGCTTTGTGACCAGGTTGACCAGTTGACCCTGACAGGAAGGACACAGGTGAATGTTCCTGGTTATAGCGCCCCCATCGACTTTGGAACGTTGATTTACTTCTCATATCCAGTGGAAGGCTCTGGTAAGCTTCTGTAATATAATTTTTGCCTTTTTTTAAGCTACATTTAAAAAAAATGTTCTTGTTACATTTCTCATAAAGTATGTAGAATGACAGTATCATTGATGATTTTATAGCTAAATTTAAAGTGACCAGGATAGGGAGGTTGCATTGTTAGGTACATGTAGACACTAATCAATTATTTTGTTTTCCTCTATTGCTTGCGAATGTTCTCAAACTGCCTATCCACCTTTTACCCATACTGTATATAGTCAAGAAATTATCTCAATTCAATGGAAATAATGAGGACCTACTGTTTGTGTTGGTTCACATAAACTCACTATTGTGGTTGAGTCTGGGATAGATTTGTTTTTCCCATCGTACACTCAATGGATGTCTGTTAGCTTTGTGATGCTGTCCTGTAGAAAGAATATACAAGTTATGTAATCTAGGCATTTTTTCTGTCAAGATTCCCAGATCCGTGTGGCCACAACTCGGATTGAAACAATGCTGGGTGATACTGGTATTGCTGTCCACCCTGAGGATGAGAGGTACAGACACCTTGTCGGTCAGTTTGCCATCCATCCATTTACTGGACGAAAACTGCCCATCATAGCAGATGACCATGTGGACAGAGACTATGGAACAGGTCAGTTGTGTTTGTATGTATGTCTGTGTCTGTACAGTATGTCTGTTTATGTGTCTGTCTATGTCTGTGTCTTTGTCTATCTATCTGTCCGCCTGTCTGTCCATTTATTGGACTTTCTGTCAATGCGTACTTGCCAAATATCTTTTGCCCTATGTACTTTCTTTCGGAATCCGCCCACTTCGGATTAAGCATTGCCAAAAAAGCTTGGCCTGATTAGGGTTGACTTGAATCTAATTTTAGTTTCTTTTTATCCCTTGAAGTTATTAGGTTGGTGTATTACATAGTTTTATGGACTTCAATATGTACAATTTGATACTTAAGTGTTAACCTGAGAAGCACTGTAAGTGACTGTATTCATCCTTTTGATATTCTTGTAAAATTAAGTATGTGTACATGTACAATGTATGCTAGTTATCTTTCAAGTTAGTGACTGTAATCCTGCAAAGTACTCTTGTTTGTTGTGAAAGTGTTACTCAGTTCTTCTTCATCCTAAGCATTCATTTTGTTAATGTTTTAACAGGTGCAGTGAAGATCACTCCGGCCCATGATTACAATGACTATGAGATGGGAAAGAGACATGGCCTGGATTCTCTGAGTGTTATTGATGAGAGTGGCATCATCACAGCTGCTGGCCAGGAATTCAAGGTGAGTCATCCGGCAATAATTGTCTTGTGTTACTAACCCATTGAGGATGAGTTCTGGGTGTACTCAGGCAGGTGTCTATGGAAAATGCATGTTGTAGCAAAATCAGCCCATCTTTGAGGGGTTAACAACACTCATTGCAGAATCATCTTCATGCAATTCTAGCTTCTAACTACTTAGTAAATTGACCTGTTTGTGTATTTTGTTGTTCTGCTAAATAAAAGATATGTGTATCTCACTGATTGCTCAACCTGACACATTCTGGTCTGTCTATTACGACAATCCATGGCAATGTACAGGCCTGTACCGTCCTTCTCTGAATACCAAGTGAACTTCAAAACAAACTGTGCAATTCATTATAACAAGCCCAAATCTCAATTGTATGATATAATATGTAAATTTGTTATAAGCTGTTGTACCTTTCTAATTTCATTCTTTCTAACAACCTACTGTTGTCATAATTCAGAAGTTTTTACACAGTAATCCAATAGCAATTTTTCTGTTTTAGTCACTTTTGAGTGTGTCTTTCCACAGGGCATGATGCGTTTTGATGCCAGGAGTGCTGTCCTACAGGCCTTGAAGGACAAAGGTCTCTACCAAGAAGTCAGGGATAACCCTATGAGCATTCCAATTTGCAGGTAAGAAATAAACTCTTGTGAGGAAAGAATCGTCAGTGGATTATCTTAGGGCATTCTTAAATTGATTGAATGAATTGAAATATTCCAAGTGATATTATGTTTGTATCAAATGTTCTTCTTGTGCTTCCAGTGATAGTAAAATGTAACATGTGACTGCTGAAACATCATGACTGCAGTTTTTGCCTTTCAAAATGGCTGTCTCAGTTATCCCAGTGTTTGGTAACATTGCTTCTCATAATTATATATGATTCAAAGGTAGATAGACTAAATCTGGTCATTGAATCTGAAGCTCAATATTTATCTCACTTTTGATAGCTACTTGAAATATCCTTTGATATTTAACAGCAATTTTTTTTATCTTCTCCACAGTCGGTCAGGTGATGTAGTGGAACCCTTGCTCAAATCTCAGTGGTTTGTGAAGTGTGCGGAGATGGGGCAGAATGCCCTGAGAGCAGTTGAGACTGGTGACCTGACAATTGTACCAGACATGTATAACAAGACTTGGCAAAGCTGGCTCTCCAACATCAGGTATTAAGTGATAGTGGTGGTTGTGGTAGTTATTGGTGATGGTGATGATGATGGTGGTTGTGGTAGTTATTGGTGATGGTGATGATGATGGTGATGGTGATGGTGATGGTGATGGTGATGGTGATGGTGATGGTGATGGTGATGGTGATGGTGATGGTGGTGGTGATGGTGATGGTGATGGTGATGGTGATGGTGATGGTGATGGTGATGATGATGGTGATTGTGATGGTGATGGTGATGGTGATGGTGATGGTGATGGTGATGGTGGTGGTGATGGTGATGGTGATGGTGATGGTGCATGCTATAATGATTCTAGTTAGCAAAATGTTCTCAAACAGGATGCCTTTAGGGATGCTTATCTACTTTTTACCTGATTTTGGTTCATGATAATAAAAGAAAAAACAATAACAAATTACATCAACCCGCCCCAGGGAGGGGATATGAGATTAGCACTCCTAGACTTGTTTCCTAATTCATACTTAATGTTTTTATGCTCATCTGATATGTTGTCATGGTTACCATATTCCTATAAAGAGGTAAACTGTGTTATATGTCAAACAGGGACTGGTGTATATCTCGTCAGCTGTGGTGGGGTCACCGGATCCCAGCTTACCGAGTGACTCTTGATGGTGTGGATCCCACAGACAAGGAGGTAACATTTAACATGAAATCTAGAGAATCTGTCTTAACCCGTTCCTCATGCAGTTCTCTGAGAAGTTTCAGTGCCCCCAAATGAGATTCTATTTGCCTGTTGACAATGAACGAACAGGTTGGTATTCTGCCTGTGCGAAAGTAGTCAAGCAGTACATTGCACATGTATTCTCTTTCCATGGTCGACTGCATGTGCTGGGTTAACACAGCACTGAGGGTGCATATGAGATGTAGTGATACATGTGGTGTGTAAAGAGATAAAACTCTGTATTTACCTTTTAATACACTATCATTATCATGACATTGTAGCCTAGTTCATGTTTGTGAACCTAATGGTAGAGTTACCTGGGGATATTTTTTTAGTCATCAGTTTAATCTCAGAGTGACTAGGTCTCCCTGAATCCGCAGGAGGCTCCCTGGAAAAACAAAACAAAACAAAACAAAACAAAACAAAACAAAAAAGCCTGTCTGGTTGATGTGATAAGATAAGATAAGATATATTACTCATTGGTCTGGGAAATTGTGTTTTTTATTTGTATGCATGTATCCCATTGAAGACTAGTCCCGAGTATATTTTGGCAGGTGTTGATGGGAAATGCATGTTGTGGCAAAATCACTCCACCCTCCATGGGTTAATGGTCAAGTACATGTATCTCAGTCCCTGATTGCTTTTTAAAACCTCCCTGATGTCGATGTATAGATGTAAACAGCCCTGTGATGTAATAGGAAGAGAGCAAGATATTTGATATTTGTGGACTGTTATGTCTTTTATCTCTCACCATCCCCTGGCTCTATATCTGTCTGTCTGCTTTTCCCAGGGAGAGACTACATTGTGGGTGAGTGGTCAGACCAGGGAGGAAGCTACGCAAAAAGCAACCAGCAAGTTTGGGGTGGAATCCCACCAGTTGTCACTTACACAGGGTGAGAAAAGTGGAGTGTAGAACATACAGTTGAACCTCTCTTATCCGGCCTCCCTTTATCGGGATGTCTCTATTATACGGACGCAATCTCGCCGTGATTTTTTTAAAAAATACAATTACAGGAGGAAAGGGGGATTCCCAACTCCTTGAGAACTCCTACACAAACACACATGAATTGCATATTACTTCCAAGATAATCCAACATGATTAACATACGTTACATCAAATTTCCTTCCAAATTGCTTACCTTCAGACATTTTAACATCCCCAAACATCCCCAAATCATCGCAAGAACATGGACAGATTATGCACTCGAGTCCTCTCATATCGCATTGCCACATATAGGTCCATACACAGCCGTTGATATGACTAGATAGACATGCATTGTTTCGAGTCATTGGCTGAGCAACGAATGATATTGAACACTCAAAAATTGTTCACACACAGTACACACACAAAGAGAGAGAGAGAGGGAGACCATCTAACAATGGTGACCTACAGTCGACTTTGCCGAGCCGTGATGATTGAATTTTGAAGCGTAGTTTCGTCGACTCGTACTGTTTATTTTCAAGATCTACTTGATACATTTCTTAATAATTATTTAGGTAAATCATCCCAAGAATTTATAAAAGAAAATGATTTCATTCTTGCAAACACGAACCTCTATTTTGGGGTCTGTTACTGAGTGTAACAATGAAAAGGTTGCAGTACACATTACTACATGTGGTACTACAAGTACAATGGGCTACATCAGTACATGTGTATGTATATGTACATGTATAAAGCATTGAGTCTCTCGTATCCGGCCAAATCCCTTATCCGGATGAGCCCCGGTCCCGACTTGTCCGGATACGAGAGGTTCAACTGTATGTATACAGTATACAAGTATAAGTATACATCTCAGGCACAGCTAATATTGCTTATAGTAAAGATGTTTCCTAGGAATTTGAACCTGATATTTCTAATAGTTGGTGTTGAATTAACGGATGGTAATAGATCTCCAAGCATCCGCTAGACGTTGGTGAATGCAGTAAAGACTAGAGCCATTAGAAATATTTATCATTGAAGTATGAGAGGTAGACATACTAGACACAGATGTCCTAGTTTAGTTTGAATTGATGATATCTCAAAGTGTGTGTACATGTTACATGCATCAGATGCCGTACTGCCTACCTTCATTCCATACCATGAATGTTGCAGGACAATTCTTGCCCAGATTACAGAAGGTCATGTTGAAACATACCAGTTTTCCGAAGAGGTGATATTCCTTTGTTTCCCAGCTCAGACATATTCAGTGATATAAGCATAAACTAGAAAGTCTGAATGTATCATCCTCTTCTTGCACTGATGCAGATGAAGATGTCTTGGACACTTGGTTCTCCTCAGCTTTGTTTCCATTTGCTGTACATGGCTGGCCAGGACAGGTAACATTTGTTGTTATCCATCTCACATTGGTGACTTTAAGCATTTTCATATCGTCTTTAACCCGTTGAGGAGTCCCATTTTGTATTTGAGTTAGTGTCTATGGGAAATGCGTGTTGTAGTAACATTAGTCCGTCCTTAATGGGTTAAATTGAAAAGGCTGTGATTCTCAAGATCCTGACTAATCAGATTGTCTCACAGCAGACAAAAGCTGTGGAATTAAATCATAATAAACCAAGGGGATGATCTTCTTATGTATCCACTCATACATTCCTGTTTATAGTCTTATATTTCTACATCAGAATAAAGTCTTATATATTTGCCAAATGCATTATTATTGTATGCTCAAACAGATTTCATGCTAATGTTGCAGCTGGTAATCAGTGTTTACTTAAACTTTTTTATGGAATTGGAAGAGACACATTGCCCATGCTCACATACCACATAAACAGTGCACCAATCACTACACGGTGTACTTAAAAAAACTCACAGTTTTAGATCCGACCATGGCTTGCTGGTGGTGTAATCTCTCTAGCTGAAAACTCTCAATCTCTCCCTGCAGACTGAGGATCTGGATCGGTTCTATCCATGCAGCATCCTAGAGACAGGATATGACATCCTCTTCTTCTGGGTGGCCAGAATGGTGATGATGGGTCAGCAGCTGACCGGCAAACTGCCCTTTAGCAAGGTACGTAGGAACTTGGATAATAGCTTGGAGGAAGGGTTAGGGTTGGAGTGAAATTAATGGAGGCTCTGAGGTCCAGAAAAATGGCAGGCATGGTGTAGGGATGGTATCATGAAAAACATAGCAGGGAATCGGTATTTTTCTAGGTTTGATGTAGGATTTGATTGTAACATGGTGTTTGCTATTAGGTTCAGTTGTTATGTGGTGGTGGATGTACAGTTTGTTTGTTTATTTTGTATTTTCCATCTGACAAGATGTTTCAGCTACATTAGCTGGCCTTCCATAGGGTCCAATTGCATATGCTGGGGGAGGGAGGTCGAACCATTTCTCCAAGTTATGCACCCTGCTCTTTGTTATTAATGAATGAAGCAGAATCTTTTGCATGCATTCGTTGTGGCTCTCTTTAATACACGAGGGACCTCCCTTATATTGTCCTATCCAAGGGCAAAGTGTTTTGCCTCTTACTAGAGGGGACGGCAAGAAAACACACAACATTGCTCAGTAAGATTAACTTGGGTTTGAACCCTCTCCTGAACCCCATTTGATTGAAAGGCAGATACGCTGCCAACTGAGCTACCTCACTACTCTGTAAGATTATACCATGATGTTTGATGTGGTGTTACATTGTTCTTTCAAGTGTTTGAAGTGTGGTAATAGGATCTCCTATAGTAGTGATTGATGTCAGTGTCAGTACACATAGAAGGAGGGAAAGGCAGATCTTGTGATGGAGACTGTCTGTTTAGTTTAGTTCATTGTTACAATCCCTCTATAAATAAACATGTTTGAGTGATCTAAGTGTTAGAAGTTAACTATCCTACAGATTATTCTCATTAGATAGTGTTGAAGGTGGGGATTTATGTGGATGAGAGAGGATGGGATGGATGTGGTTTGATCTCTGGGGTCACTGGTAACAGGTGGTAGACAGGTGTTCAGTGTTTGATACATTCCTATTTCACAGTGTTGGTGTACATCATTATAGGGTTCAGGTGTTAGACAGGTGTTCAGTGTTTGATACATTCCTATTTCACAGTGTTGGTATACATCATTATAGGGTTCAGGTGTTAGACAGGTGTTCAGTGTTTTATACATTCCTATTTCACAAATGTTGGCATGCATCATGGGAGGGTTCAGGTGATAGACAGGTATTCAATGTTAGAAACATTCCTATTTCACAGTGTTGACATGCATCATGGGAAGGTTAATGCAATACAGTTTTACTCGTTACATGTAGTCTGGCCTTGAGATTGTCTCCATTTGATATTCATTGTGATGTCATTAACTGATTTGTTCATTTGTTTTCTTTGTTTTAAGGTATACCTACACTCGATGGTCAGAGATGCTCACGGGCGCAAGATGAGCAAATCTCTGGGCAATGTCATTGACCCTCTAGACGTGGTACAGGGAATATCTCTTGAGGTACAATAATGTAATAAATTACTGTCTTATCTCATAATGTACAGAATATTAGGACTTAATGCTCAAAGATCACATTCCACTGTCAATTAACAGAATTTTCATTTTGTATGTTATTTGTGTGTATGTTACGTCACTTTAACCCATTGAAAACGAGTCCCGAGAATACTGGGGCAGATGTCTGTGGGAAATACGTGTTTTAGCAAAATCAGTCTGTCCTCAACGGGTTAAGACCCGTGGCAGCTGTGTAAAAGAGCCCTTGTAAGAGTTATCAAGTACATTTTAACTTTTTTTTTCATGCGCACAAAAAATACAGAAAATTGTAGAAAAGAAAAGAAAGATTTCTTGAAGCTTTGCAACATGATTTTCTTATATAGCTGTTCGAACGTTCGAAATTGTTATCCACATTAAGCATTTTTGGGCTAGTGTGTATTCTGTATCAGAGTAAATGCACTGTACACTACTACTAGTAAACCCTAGCCTGAACCCTGTGTTTTCTCACTGTACTTACAGTAGCTAGTGTCCAATATAAAGTGTGTTACTTTGCCTCCAGTGTGCATGTACAGAAATAATCAATCTGGGCCCTGTTTTATCAAAAGATATAATCGATTTTAAATTTCCTTAACACACAGGCTGCCTTAGACTTACATGTATGATAGAAATCAACTTCATAATCAATTTTAACTCTTCATAAAACAGGGCCCTGGTAGAGCCACTGCTCTTCAGCTGTTGGTACCTAGCTACACAGTGTGACAAGAACACACACACACAAAAAAAGAATGTGCAGACTTACTACACACCTGAGCAAGCAGTACTAATTAGGAGCATTGTACTGGCATACCCTGTGATTTTCAGGGCATGATATGATAGTCTTTTGCAGCTCATTGTTTGCATCACCAAATTAAAAGTAAAAGAAGAAAGATTGGATGAACATATCATATTATTCAACTCTAAAAGATGATAATTGCCTTGAACAGATTTTATATCATCATGTAGTAGAAAATATTGCCCTCTTGGGATAGTGTAGTGTATCTGTTAGCTCATATAGTGTTATTTGATACAGTACAGACAAAAAGCCACAGAGCGCTCCTGCCTTGTTAATTAAAAGACCCGCAGATACTGAACGCGTACATTATCTTTCTTCAGAAACAATCTCCCACAGCGCTGACTGTGTGGATGGATACCATGTAATTTTCACAGTGTTTTTAACTAGTGACCTAGGTAGTAATTTTTACATTGCCCTGTCCTTGCTGGCAACCTCCTTCCCAGGAACTCCAGGCCAGAATGACCCATGGTAACTTGAAGCTTGACCCCAAGGAGATGGCAGTGGCCATGAAAGGTCAAAGGTCGGACTTCCCTCATGGGATTCCTGAGTGCGGAACTGATGCTTTGAGATTTGCTCTTGCTTCATACAACTCACTAGGTAAGTACTCTGTACATGGACGTACATTCAGTAACTAACACGAAAGGAAAAGCAGTTTGAGTGAAGATGTCTAGGTGCGGTCAGACTGGCAAAAGATCAAGAAGATTAAGTTCATGATCTTTCTGATCTTGAAGTTTTTCAAGTATGACCACAAACTTCCCTCGAAACTTCTCGCAAAACTTTTCGCGAAACTTCCCACTCCAACTAGGGATATTTCCTTCACCCCCGACAAACTTCTTGATCTGTTTGCTGGCGGTATCTCTGAAGCGCGAGGCCATTGTCATGTACAGATGTGCATTGTTATGTCACAATCGCTAGCCATCGGATGGGGTGCTCTTTCTTCTTTCTTGCGCACGCATACCAATGACCCAAACTTCTTGATCCAAGTTTGGCTGCCAGTGTGACCGCACGACAAAACATCATGAAGACTTCGCGATGTTAAACTTCTCAATCTTTTGCCAGTCTGACGGCGCCATCTTTTTCCTCTGCTTCACACACACTAGAATACAACTGTAGTATGTATCTCAGCTTTTATACACACTCCAAGGAGCATCTGTAGTATCATATATCTCGGCTTTACTTTGACCAGAGCACTCCATATGTATATCGTCTATTTCTATTTTTATACACACTTGAAAACTCTCAGTCAAAACTACCCAGCATAAAGAGACTGATAGTGAGTGTAATTTACTTTTAATGATAATAAGTGTTGATAAATGATTGAATAGACTCATTTGTTTGATATAGCAAGTGTGATTCATCTCTCAGGAAAATTCTATTGATTTCTGACAACTTTCAATGGCAAACTGTCTTTGTAAGAATAGAGGGATTTTGTGTACTCCAGAGATAGTGAGGTTACAGAGGTTTTCTTTGAGTTCTTTGTATTTCTGTGTTTCTGTTATAGAGGAGTTGATGCCTCACTTACAGTTACAGAATTGATATTTTCTCCCCAGTCCACACAATATCAGTAACAGCCATAGTTGATTATTTGTCCATGCCAAAAGCAATGTGCAGTTATTTGTATTTACATGTATGTTGAGTGGGAGAACTTGAAGGGAAGGAAGCCTGATGATAAGAGTAGGGTATAGGGGCAATAGAAGAGGGTAAGAAATATAAAGCAGAAATTGAGAGATAGAGGTAATTATCTACCGATAGTACTAATTATGTGGACATGTTAGTGACAGAAAGCTCCTTTGAGTCTCATATAAGTATATGATAGTACATGTGTTTAATAACTGTATAATACTCAATAAATTTAGAAATGTATTTGCCATGTTTGGTTCATAGCCACATGTCTGTTTTAATTTTGTCTGCAAAAGTGAGATTATTTGTGATCTTGTTATTTTTGTTTTCTTCTCTGCTGATCAGGGCAAGACATCAACTTGAATGTTGCCAGAGTTCTGGAGTTCCGACATTTTTGCAACAAAATCTGGAATGCCACAAAGTTTGCCCTTTCAGCCTTTCACAAGGAAGAGTTCCGATTTCTGTCTTTCGCAGAGGTATGTTATCCGTACTGGGAAGTATATGGGATTCTTGGACTTGATGATCTAGATGTGATTATTAGTCTTGACCATAATAATAATTTTGACCCAATGAAGACGAGCTGATTTTGCTACAATACACATTTCCTATAAACACCTGCCCAAGTAATTTGGAACTAGTGTTCAGCAGGTTAAATTCTAGCAATAGCAATAATAGTTCTAAAAGTAATGATGTTAATAATGATGATAATAGAATTGCTGTAGCTGACATTATCATTACTGTCGCAGTCATTTGATATGTGATCATTAGGAGAATGAGTTTTATCAAGTCTCAAACTGAACCAAACAATGGTGACTACAATGGAGTTCTTCATAGAGAGATTTTAAAACAGATTAGGGGGGTTCACACGTACACCAATCAGTGGGATACAAATCTCGAGATTTGCATCGCTATCGGTATCTTGAGTTTTTTGCTCGTGCGGACAGAAAAAACCCGACAATTAGCGCTATAAGCATCGCAGTGCTAATCCCAAGAAATCTTGTGCTAGTTCTTCAATTATCGGGATAATTCGCCCCGCGCTGGTACGTGTGAATGGTCAGGATTAGAATCTCGAGGTTTTACAGCAAGGCCTGTGTGAAGGGACGCACCCAGTGGACGCACCACAACAACAGCGCCCGAACCACACCACTGACGCGCAAACAACAATGGGCAAAGAAAAGCGCGCACAGGCAGTGAAAGAGAAGGGTGCTGTGTGCCCCAGTTTGCATGCTTTGCCGTTACCTCGATCGGCAATTAGCGGGATAATTCTTTACATGTGAACGGTTGCAAAAAACTCAATATTCCGAGCGCGATCGCTATTTCGCTAATTTGGAGCGTGTGAACGGCTGCAAAAAATCTCGAGATATGGAGCGCGATCGTCATCCCGCTATTTTGTACGTGTGAACCCGGCTGATGTGTACATTGGTTCTCTCTTTGTGAGCTGATGGTGTGAAATGATTGGTGAATGATGTAGAAAAAAACCTGAAATCATAACAGAAGCAGTAAGAATTATAAGTAGGGAATAATATGTAAGTAACGTGTAGTGTAAAGAGCAACTTTGAATTCCGGGTAAAATTTGAATCATGCAGGATATATTTCCTTTTTATTTTAAGAATTTGGACTAAGTTTGTAATATCAGTCAGTTTCTTGTCTTGAAAGGCTTCATTGAGTCATGCACAGGGAGATTTAATAGATAAGAGATATCTCTACAAATACTTGTATAGCTAATGAAAAACTACACAGTTAAGATACATACATGTATATTACACCATTCTACACAATGTTTTGAATTATGCAAGGATCTTAACCACCAGCAATTGCTTTTGTATTCAAAATCTTCTTTTTGCTTTGCTATATATATTTGTATTAGAGTTTATGTGTGCAACATTGGATGTACATGACAGCATTCAGAAGTTAGTAAACAGTCAACAGTGTATTCAACGTGACATTGATATCATACTGTATGACTACACACAACACAAAAGCTAAAGAGGAAAGGGATGGTACAGTATTGGTGGAGATGAGAATTGGGCTTTTAACTTTTTGCGAGATACCGAGAAAACACTCATGATATAGTACAGAGCATACCATTTTACGAGGAATTTAAAGTTTATTTGATGAAAATCGGGTTTGGAATGACTGAAACATCCAAAAACAAAGTAAAACAAAGCCATCGTAACAAAGTGTGGGTCCTACACTTTATTAGAATCACTCTTTTTTGGGATATGTAAGCCATTTCAAAACCAATTTTCATCAAATAAATGTTGAATTGCTCATAGAATTACATGCTCTTTCATATTTCATAAGAGGTTTCTCATTATCTCACCAAAAATGTTAGAAACCTGAAATTAGGTCTCAACCAAAACTGTACGATCCCTTTAAACAAGTCTGTACTCTTATTTGCTGTCTTTTACACCAAGATTGAAGACATGGCTGGGCCAATGGATCGCTGGATTCTAAGCAGATTCTCAGAGACTGTGTTGGCTTGTCATGAGGGATTCAGCTCTGTGGATCTCCCAATGGTGACAAGCGCCCTCTACAGGTTCTGGCTGCACAATCTCTGTGACATATACCTGGTGAGTATGGCTATACTTGTGTACATGGGGTGATTTGATGTGTTGGTGATTGTAATAGGTATATATGTGTGTATTTGATGGAAGATGATGCTGTTACTATTCATTGAAAGCATTTTTTTTTTTTTGGTTCATGTGTGTGTTAATGATGACCAATGAATGACATTGATGTTTGGCTGTTAACCCATTCCTCCTGCTATTCTCTGAGAGCCCCCAATGCCCCCAAATGAGATTCTTCTTGCAGTTCGACAGAGTACTTACAAGTTGGTAATCCACCTGTGTGAAAGCAGTCGAGTTACAATTAAAGTACATGTATCCCCTTTCCTTGGTCAGTTACATGTGCCATCGAACGATGCAAAATATCGATTGGGCGAGGTATGAATAGAGCATGTGCTTATACTCTCACAAACTCTTTTGTTCTACATGAAAGAGGCACCTGTATGGGGTCAGTGAAAGCGGATATCTACCAAGTTCAGCCTGATCGCTATGTACATCTTCGTACGAGTTTTATAGCAAAATAAGTGCACACTACAGTGGAAAGAAGTAAATAATTCTGTGATACATTCAGTTTTTATACAAAAAGAAAACTGATATTGATAGAAGAAACTCTAATCTTTCTATCAAAGCCGTTTTCTGGGCAGCATAGGAAAAATGAATACGAATCTTGGCTCTCGCGAAATTAGCGAAATTAAAGTGCACATGAACATTCCTCGTTTTACAGTAGGTGACCGTGCATCACAAAACCAACAAAAAGTCACCGGACATGAATTTTTAGTGAAGGGCAGATTCTGAAAAAGCAGACTGTAAGCTCTAAAATGTTATATGACTCAATATACACACATGGAATTTCCTATCCTAAATAATGGACAGAAAGTACATACTCTGGAGGAGTTTTAATAAGAAAGAAGGCTGTGAAGATCAGGGTCTATTCTAGTGCTTTATCTCATGAAGCTGTGCTCTGTGCAGTGGGTAGGACAAAAAATAGGATGTTAAACTCCATAGCAATCACAATGAAGGGATTAGATTACATTCAGCTGAAAAATTTCAAACTCATTAAACACATTCTATTCATGGCTAATGCTAACTTTTAAGGCAGTTAAGAGACATAATTTTTGTACAAGTTATCAGAGTTGACAGTGAAGAATGTGTAAACTTTTTAAGAAATGATAAGGAGCCCCTAAGACATACAATGTGCCTCATTTACAATATTGTACAAAACTACTGTTCTAGAAAAACTGCAAAAACACAATTTCCTGTACATGAATGCAAACTTTGAGATTAAGTAGAAGAAGAATTGTTCTTTCAGAAAACGTGAAATCTGAAGATTATTTAAAGTAAGTTTTCCCTATTCACCTGTTTTTGAGTCCTTGCGTAAAATCGGGATACAACATTGCAACTTTTTGTTGGTTTTGTGATGCACGGTGTGCCAGCTATTACAACCAAATATCACTGATACATACTCCTCAGTGTCTTCATTGTTTCAGCAACAAGTAGAAATCAGCATGCTATCTGTGATAATTAACTCTACAAACTAAAAGGTGTGCAAACCAGCAATGAAAACATGTGAGATTGATAAACCACATAGTGATTTCCAGGTTGCAAATGATCTGGATGTATCCTGCTATTACACCATATCAGGATGGCAAGATTCATGTATCCTGGACTCATCCTTTTGTGGTTGATAGTACGTTCACAGCATCCAAGATTTGTATGCTGAACATACTGCTTCCAGCATTCATTTGTGTGGTTTATTTCATGATACAGCTGTACTTTGCAACCAAATCTGCAAACTAGGATTCAGTGTACTTTGTGTGCCAGAAGTGTAAAGGATGATGTTTGTGATACAAGTGGGTTGTCCAACACATCTTATTGATAATTCAGGGTCTCCTTTCTTTATTTTTCTTTGTTAGTTGTGGTCATGGAATTACAATGTATATTATTATCATTCAGATAACACATTTTAGTGGTTCAGTAAAACTGCATGTTTTGTATGCTCGATTTGCATATGAGCAGTATTATAGCCTATTCAATGTAACTCCAAATTCCCCATCTAGGCTACATATAAAGAAATGTAATATTTTGATATCTCCTTCAACTGTATCGGTGATAATATCACAATATTGTCAGCTGAGAACCAGAAGGGCACTATGATCTTTATGAGCATGAATTAAAGTGAAACAACCAATTTTCATGAAGTAAAAAGTTGATTTAATCAAAGGTGGGTATATTCAAAAGCATTACTCCAAATATCTGGTAAAATACAGTGTTCAACTTGTAGCATCCTCGTGGTTTTGATTTTCAACATTTCACTGAAAAGGAATTGATTTAGAATGACGCCATAATGTAGAGGAAATCAAGGTCTACAACGTGATACCAATAATGCAAAACCCCCAAATTGCAATAACGGCCTTCTGTTTGTCAGCTAATGATATCAGCTATTGGATAGCTGTGCAAGAGTTAAATAAAAACTGTGTATCTACAGAATGTGATATAGAGTTCAAGCCTCAGATTGGCTACTTGTCACGTGTACAGCCTGTTGTCTCTCAAAGCCAAATGTAGAGCACAGATATTGATACTGATGCAGTTTAAATGAGTGAAAAGTCTGGATCTAGATATGAACTAATCTATCTCTACATCCTGAATGCATTGTACCTAGTAGTAGGTCAGGTATGCATACAAACCTCCCGTGAGTATCAGGTGCTATTTTCTTGTCCCATTTCCATTTAGCCAGGTTTGTGTACAGTCAAACCTGTGTGCAGTGACCCCTCAATGGAATTGATCACAAAATGTGGCTTTTATAAGCAGGTGGCCATTATAGACAAGATTGGAGGAAATTATCCCCCCCACACACACACAGACATACATAATGTCTGTATTATTGTATGTAGCATGCAAGTCTTTTTACCCATGTGAATGCATAAGGCGATAGAATGTTACTAAGGCTGCGTTCATGCGAAACTAGAATTGCGTTTCTAAACACGTTTAGTCGCTAAACGTGTTTAGTTGCGTTGCGTTCATGCGATTTTTCCATTTAAACGCGTTTCAAAACGCCGATCTGAAACGCGGAAAATAGGGCGTTTTGAATCATGATTCAGCCAGAATCACAATCGCAGAAACCGCATGAACGCAACCGTGATTTCAATCATGATTCTATGACGTCATTGTGCGTTGTGCGCATGCGTGTCTCGAGGGGTATCCCACAGCTTCTTGCTCTGTTCGCGTGCTTGTGTACGTCTTATGAATCGTGTGTTTCGGTACCATACTTGCACTTATTTGTTTACATCAACGCCATACACCGATTCTATGCTAGTATCTAACGTTAGCTGTTTAATATAATAATACATGTAATTACTCTCCGATTGAGTTGATAAAAGTAATGCCTGCAGCGCTGTGTCTACCTAGGGAAACGATTGGAGAGACGAAGAATTAGGATTATTCCCTTCTGTGGGCAGAGCCTGAATGCCACACCTTAGTATTGGAAAGTATTCACTGAAATTAAAACGTAAAGGCCTATAATAACTGACTGATCAGTTGGCATAAGGAGGTCTGGCTCGAGTTGCAGAAACTGCGCAGTGCGCTGCGCAATGGCAAAGGATGAGCAGAGCCAGAATTAGCATTGCGAAAGCCCGCATGAACGCTCTTCCGCTGAGACTGTGATTTGAAACGCCGTTTTGAATCATGATTCATGTTTGTGATTCTGGCTACGAAATTCGCATGAATGCGGCCTAATTGCCATGTCTGTGATAATGTATTGTTCTTCCATTTTGTCAGGTACATCTACAGTCAAACCTGTGTTTAGTGGTCACTCTATTAAAGTTAGTGGCATTTTATCCCCATGTAATTTTTTACTGCATTTCGCATGCTACACAAATGTTTCCCATACCAACATGATTGTAAAGGGTTTCAAAATGTTACTAATTATCATACTTTATATTCCAGAAATAAATGAGTGCATCACTTTTATTTATCTATTTATCTTTTTTTGTACCGATACGTTACTTCACAACCATCCCCCCTCGATGTTCGGCGCGATGTATCGCTAATGCGAAAAGCTATCGCCGCAACGTTACATGACTTTTTTCTTTCAAGTCTCCCGCATCTTTTGACACCAAATTTGCGATGCCCAGGCTCGCAGTTCTGAAGTTGCGCATAAATATGTATCGTGCATGTCGCACCAAAAATTGCTCAAAAACGTGAATTCGTGTACAATTTCAATGCAAACTGTGCTTACAGGCAAATTTCATAAAAGCATGATTATTTTGGGGGATTTATTGATTAGAATTAATCAATAACATATTTTCTTGTTTGGAACAATGTCGCAGACAAGTTTCATCGAAAAAACAATGAAAACATAAAGTCAAAAAAATGAAGAAATACATATTAAGAAATTTAAAAAACATTGAAATACTTAACAAACTTTTTCTGATGGCACAATTTTTTTCTCTTATATTTGCTCAGGACATTAAAAAGAATATTTGCACAAAAAATGTGCCCATTTTGAGCTTTATTTAGTGATTTATACCAAATTGTCTGATTTCATGCATCATTATGCATAAATTAGCATAACTTAGCATAAATGTTTTTTTTTTAAATTTAACTTTGTGGTACTTCAGATCACATCATAGGCAATGTGTGTGCCAATTTTCGTCGCGATCGTGCGGTCAACGGCCGAGATCTGGAGGTCAAAATGTGATATTGTGCTAGATATAAGTAAGTTACATGCAGACCTGCCAAGTTTTAATTCTGCAAATAAATTGTTTTACTTAAAATGTGGCAGCCTTGCTATTCCGACTGGTGTGGAATTAACATGCAAGAATCTTCATGACTTCTCTTTGAAATTGTCTTTATTTTGTCAGTGAAAAACCAGAAAACCAAAAAGATGTGATAAAAAGCAAACAAACAAGCAAACATGAAATATGTGTATCACAAACTTTTAGGAGGTAAGAGTACTTTTCATGCTCAGAACCTTCTTATATTGTGTTTTAGTGTATGTGTGTGTGTGTGTGTGTGTGTGTGATCGCGTGTAAAGACTAAGATAAAGCTCATCCTCTGATTGGCTACTTCCCATCACATACCCACAAACTGATTTCTACCAAGGCCAAATGTAGGGCAGTACTGATATAGCCTGAATGAGGGAAAAGTTTTGATGAAGATATGAGCTACTATCTTTTCTTTCTGAGTACATACGTACTGTTCAAGCATGTGTTCTGCACGTGTGAGTGGGTGTCAGGTGCCCTTTTCTGGATGGTGCCTGTTTTCCATTCAGCCAGGTTTGTTTACTGTCAGGCCTGTGTATGATGACCACTCAGTGAAAATACAGAATGTGGCTTTTTGTAGCGCTTGTCTGCTCTCAACGGGTTTAACAAAATCTTCTCTTTTTTTTTCTATATGAGGAACATGTGGCATGCAAGTCTTCCATACCTATATGAAAGCAAAAAAGAATGTGTCTGATTGTCATATCCCTCCCCCCCCAAAAAAAAAATAAAAAAAATATATTAGAGCATGTTGTACAGCTGTATGAAAGCTTGCACAGTCCTGTAACCGAAGAAGAGTGGTTTGCAGTACCACCATGTGTTATTTAACAAAAGATGACCCTAGAAAGAAGGGAATTGATTGAAAGGGAAACGAGAGTGTCATGCTTGGCATATAATGACAATCCAGAGACAGTGTTGAGCTGGAAGTTGAAGTTGCATTAATGGAGACGGGAGAATATGAGACAGGGACAGTTGTAAGGAAGAAAAGAGTCTGTGAGAATTTGGTGAAGGGTTCAGAAGTCGCTGGGAGGAGAAAGATGAACCAGATGGGAGGGAGGAGAGAGGGATGGAGAACTTAAGGTTGGGACATCATATAAAGAGAGAAAAGGGATTAAGCTATGAAATTCTGAAAGAAGTATCATGAAAGGAAATCAAAGTCAGTAAGCAGTGGAGAACATGGAATATCTTATTCTGAAAGTTCTTGATCTAAAGATGAAAAAAGGTCATTATTTCAAGGATTTGTTAAAATCCGAAAATGAAATAAGGTTCAAAATCCTGAAGTTGGAATGCACCACCTTAACATTTTTTTAAATAAATAACAAACTATTTTTTCAACTTTCAGATTAATGAATCTTTGGAATGATAGACATCATGTATTCATCTCACATGTGCAGCTGTTATGATGCCCTTTTTTCCATTTTACTATCTACTTGTACATCTACAGTCAAACCCAAGTATACAGTAGTTGTCACTTGAAATTTGTGGCATTTTTTTTTTCTATCCCTATTTGACCTGTACTATGTATTACACAGGGCTGCACACTAACCCATATTTTCTACTGGTCCTAACCTAACATTTACTGGTCATGTACTTTTTTCAACTGGCCCTGATAATATTATTTTTGTTATTATCCCTGTCATGTCGGACCAGTAAATTTAGCAATTCCTGAAAATTACTGGTCCGACAGTGAATTTACTGGGTCTGGGACCCTCGGATCAGTGCCAGTGTTAAGTGTTGTATTACCGGTTCCCATACCCACATGATTGCAATGGGTTAAGACATTACTAAGTAGTTTCCAAAAAAGATATCATATTAATACAAATAGACGTGGCATAATTCAAAGACAAAATCTGTACATTAGGAAGAGAAAAGGCAGAACAGGATGGGTGAGAAGAGAGGATCTTGGGGGAGAAAAGGTAGAAATAAAGGTAGTCCTTGAAGGGACTGTGGTGGAAAAGAAGAAGTGTCACGCGTAGAAAGGTCTCAGTGTTCCAGAACTGTTAACTGTACACCTTCCATCATTCACGTGATCTGATTTCTTTCAGGGCCAAATGTACGTAAGATACAGATATCAATACTGATAATGATACTTTGAATGAGGGTTAAGTTTTTGATGTATCAACTTATTTGTCTCCACTTCCTGAGTAGATATAGCAATTCAAGCATGTGTTCGTTACACGTGATTGCATGTTGAACCAATTAACCCTTTTGCGACCAAGGGCAAGTTAACTCGCCGGGCTCCACGTCATGTCCCAGCCCAACAGCGAGTTAACTCACCGAAATATACGCCTGTTTTTGATCGTGAATAAAGACTCTGTATGCTCGTGCAGTGAAAGTTCGCCATTTGCGAGTTCGCTACATCCACTTTATGTACAGTATGTAGATACCAAATACGATTAAGGGACCATTGAAAATTCTTGAGAAAACTTTCAATAAAGTTCTCTAATACATCGTATGTGTAGTGTATTTTGCGAGTCTGACTTCATGACAATTTCCTGAGTGGTTAAATTCGCGATCATGAAGTACAGTGCACACGGAATGCAGAACATATGTGTGCACGTCTCGCTAAATTTGCAAAACTAGAAACATCGTGAAATATTTAGTGTACTGTAAAAGTGGTTTCTTTCGCGTACAGAAACTTTCGCGGTTTCCATTGGTGCCGACTTTTTCGCGTGTGTTTAAATTCGCGGTCGGTAATGATAGCGTTGTACAAGCGACGTGTTCAAAACATTTTCGCATGATGTTAAATTCGCGCTTTAACATCAAAGTGCGAAAAGCCCGAAAATAAAACCACCGGGAAAGAAACCACTTTTACAGTAGTACCGGTACAGGTAACTTGCGTGTATCGATTGTATAAAGTCTATGGTAGCGCTGCAGTATCGTAAGGTTACAATTCCGATATTCTAGACTGAATATTTATTTTTCTATCGTCTCCAGAGTTAAATAAAGCTGATTGCGTGAAAATATGATTGAATATCAGAGAACATTTATTATACAAGAAAATTTCTCATTAGGTCAACAAAACTCCTTCCACTTGAATTCATAGCAGCCCCAACTCGCTGTGGTTTGTGAGTGTAATGTAATTACATGTGAGTCTATGGGAGAACTGCAGTATCTCAATGATTATCAATTCTAATTTTCTAGACTAGATATTTATTTTCTGTCATCTCCAGAGTAATATAAAGCTGTTGGCATGAAAATATGATTAACAGAGAACATCTTTTTTACAAGAAGTTTTCTCATTTGTGGCTTGTGAGAAGATGCATTGAGCACGCTGCGGCACAAATTTATAGTGGTCCTGGCGGTAGGGTATGCGTAATGTGGTCGCGAAAGAGTTAAGTCAGGTGTTTGTAGCAAGAACTGTGAATTCAGCTGATGAATGGTACGTCCTTTCTTTAAGGAATTAGTAAATCTGAGCAAAGATAGTATGTGATGGTGCATTGAGTGACTGTGTGTTGCCAGAAAACACTCCTTATTTCATCATCATTTCCCTGTGCAATGGATTCCATACTTTAACATATAACTGTACTTGTCAACTTGACATCATTTTTTGTCTTCGAGTATGGCTCCCTGCAGCCAAAATGCCTGTCATTTGCTTTGGCTCACGATACAAAAAAAAAGATGAAAAGATCATTATTGAAAAAACTGGTTATCATCATGTTGCCCTTGTTTGTCCATATTTACAAGAGATGGACGATGACGTGAGTGCCTGGCAGCCTTGGGCTAGGGTGTCATTACAAGATTGTGTTGGATTTCCGATTACTGTACTTGGCCTAAGGTAGCAGGAATCTCACATTTCAGGATAACATGATAGGCATGATATGGGGCTGATGATTTTTTTTTTTCTCTCTCTCTCTGACATCACAAATGACAGTGCAAAATAAAGGCTTTTTGAGCTGTTTTGTATACTTGCTTTTTTTTTCAAATTGTATCTTTGATATGTAGTGAAGAATAGCAATCATAGATTTGCCTGTTTCCATTTCATTTTAAAGCTAAACTCAGAGTTCAGGCTTGTGTTACATGACTATAATTTCAGCAATTTATCACAGTACACAAGAAAAAACAAATAGAATGTGGTGAGATATTTTTTATTGTTGTTGTTGTGAAGTGTTTGAAATAAATCCTACATTTAACAAACTGCATATTATCCTGCTTCGATTGCAATTTCCGACTTGGTACTTAGAAAAGATGGTGAACTTTATGATATCATAAATACTCGATTTAAAATGTCTGTCATGTCAGTGCTAGAAGTGTAGAAAATACAATTCAGCCTCTTTATTCATCCATCCAAACATACTACAGTTACATGTATCTAACTTTGCAACTAAATTGACTATGAAAGGCATAGCACTGCCACACAAGTTACTGAAAGGTTAAGATGTAGTCATATGTTGGGTCAAAGGTTAATGCTAAAGTACTTGGTGAGATTCAGTTCAGTTTATAGTTGGAGAGGGAAAGAGTTCACTTATTTTACAAGTAGGGATTTCGTGTAGGACTTTTGGAAGTTTAACTTCCAAGAAACATGAGCTCTTGCAATTTTATTGTGTTTCGACTATAAAAAAAAAAGAAAGATCTGAAGATACTTTGTATTATCAACTAGATGTAGATGGCAGGCTTAACCAGTTCTACACAGGAGCCTGATGGCCTGTGTATTAACCTGTTCTGCATGGGAACCTGGTGTCCTGCGTATTAAGTCTATGGGCATTTCAGAATTTAGTATGGAACGGGTTAAACTACAGCTGTTTGGGGGTAGATCTAGACATTTTTAGGTCATGCACAAAGGCTTCTTGTCGCACAGTCATGAAAGAAGATAAATTTGGAAGAAAAATGATGTAAAAGGTAGATGTACAGCAACAATGACAAAAAAACCCAGTATTTTGTCAAATTTAGATACGTTGTTTCAAAGTTTAAACATCAAAAACCAAGGAGTGGAACTGTCTAGTTATGATGTACAACTTACTGTATGATTATCATGCATTGCCAAGTTTGATCCATGAATGTTACATCATAGTGTCATTCTACTCATGAGTGAGATACAGTATACTGTCTTTGAGAGGATTGTCTATTAAATGCACCTTTTAGAAAAAAGATGCATTCAAGTAATTGACAGAGAGCAAGAAGTTTTACCTGTACTGAATCTCACAAATAGGGGGAAGAAAAGAATATCATACATAGTAGGAGCGCCGTGGTATACATAGTCAGAGACTCCAACTCTCCCGTTTTCGACGGGAGATCTCCCGCCGAAAACCCACTTTTGCAAAATCTCCAGTTCTCCCGTTTGAGATTTAATTTCTCCCGCCCTGGCTCAATGTCTCCCGTTGGAAAGGATTTCTTACTTATTGCTATCGTATGTTGCAAAAATAAGCCTTAGATAGCACCAGAGAGCATCTATAACCCTAGGAACTGCGCGCTTCGCACACATAAACTTGGGTCTCCCGTTTGCTGGGGGTTTCAGGCGGGAGAATCTCCAGATCAGAAGGTGCTTGGGGTTGGAGTCTCTGCATAGTAGTGGATAAGACTCCTGACTCCCATTTGGCAGACCCGAATTTGATTCTTGTCCGATGCTCAACGTCCTTGGACAAGATGTTTTTATCCACTACTGTATACGCTATAATTTTCACGTACATAAATTTTCGCGAGTGGTTAAATTCGCGATTGGGGGACCAGAGAAAATATGAAGTGGCAAAGAAAGTGTGAATTTTCAACTTACTAGCAAATAAGAATGATACTAGTTATACACTACATGAAAAAAAAAACTTACCAAACTATGCGAACTAGTAAGTTAGAATTCAACATTTTTGAAGTGGTTAAGTCCATCGCGCTAGATTTCTGACGAGTGGTCCCCTTGCGATAATGGATTGGCTCTCTACAGTATTCGTAAGTAGACGTGGACGTGCATAAACAAGCTTAGCCAGTATGGTCTGTTCGGTAAGCCGTGACATGGTATACTAGTACTGAAAATGTTCGTATCATCAAGGCAAGGGATTCATTTTGGAAGGTAATATTTTCGCGTGTTGTTAATTTCGCGAATAGCTCCCGACTCGCGAAATTCGCGAAAATAAAACCCCCGCGAAATATATAGCGTATACAGTATATTGTATGACATGTGTCTCTTGACCCAGGTGTATAAATGGGTACCTGGCAACGCTAGGGACTCTGGTAGAGCAATGGCAACACTGAAGAGGCTACTCTGGATAAAGAAAACCTTATTATTATTATCATCATTACTTTTATTATTTTTATTATTAAATTTTGTTATTGTTATTATTATTACTGTCATTATCGTTATTATTATTATCATTACTATTATTATCATTATTACTACCCCCGCCAAGGGAGGAGGTTATGTTTTCGTTACCGTTGGTTTGTTTGTTTGTTTGTTCGTTAGTTAGTTAGTTTGTCCATGTGCAAAATAACTCAAAAAGTAGTTGATGGATTTAGATGAAACTTGCAGAAAAGGTTAAGAATGATACAAGTAACAAATTATCAAATTTGGTAGTGATCCAAGAATTTTGGGGGAATTTATGAAGGATTTTTGATATTTTGGCAGGTAGGGTCAATGAACTTGGGAGTTCAGGCTGCGCGTATTTGAGGTTTGTATGCGCGCACTTAAATGCATGCTCTAGTTTCTGCTGGGGCAAGGCACGCCGTGCAGCTGAGGGTTTATGACGTAACAAAAGCTATATTGGGAAATCGGGCGACTTTGTACGTATGGGTGGAAATCACTGATACGCTGCATGCTTGGCGGAGGTCTGCGCTCTCAGAGTGCTTCTCTAGTTATTATCATTATTATTATCATCATTTTTATGCCTCCGCCACGAAGTGGTGCCGGAGGCATTATGTTTTCGGGTTGTCCGTCCGTCCGTCCGTCCGTCCTTCCGTCCGTCCGTCCGTCCGTCCGTCCGTCCTTCCGTCCGTCCGTAATGAATTTTGTGGACAGGGTAACTATCAAAACCTTTTGAGGTATCCTAATGAAACTTGGCATGTATGTGTATTAGGGGGTGAAGTTGTGCCTATCAACTTTTGGGTGCACATGCTCAAGGTCAAAGGTCAAAAGGTCAAGGTCAAATGCTTAAAATTGCACTATTTCCCCCATATCTATGCAATGCCTGAAGATATTTTCTTGAAACTTAGTGTATACATGTATTACCCAATTAAGATTCTTTGGAGAAAGTTTGGGGTCATGAGGTCAAAAGATCAAAGGTCAAAAGGTCAAGTAAAATGTTAAAATTTCACTTTTTTCTCTGTATCTTGGAAATTGTTCAAAGTATCTTTATGGAACAAAGTATACATGCATGTACTGATTGGCAGTAGTTAGCTAGGGAATTTGGGGTTCATGGGGTCAAAGGTCAGGGGTCAAAGGTCAAGGGCAATACTTCGAAATTTTAGTATTTTCCTTATATTTATGCAATGCCAGCAGGATTATTTTTTTTTAACTTAATGTATGCATGTATATTACCCACTGGGGATTCTCTGGGATTTTTTTTTTTTTTGCCAAGAAGGTCAAAGGTCAAAAGGTCAAAGCTCAAGTGAAAGTGCTGAACTTACTACTTTCTCCATATCTCGGAAGCGGCTCAAGTAATCTTTAAACTTAGTACATATTTATGTATGTTCTGCCTGACAGTGATTCTCTTATGAATCAAAGGCCAGATGAAAATGATAACAATTTACTGTTCAATACAGAAATTGCACTTTTTCTCCATACCTTGAAAATTACTCAAGTGCATAAACTTATGAAAGGGTCAAAGTCGAAGTTAAAGTACATGCTCTCCTATTCATCCAATTAAACATAGGTCAAGGAAGGTAAACATTCGATACATTTGTGAGAAACATGTCATTTTAATATTTTGCCAATTTTGTGAAAATGTAATCACACATTGTCCACATGTACTATAGACCTGTTAGGAGAATTGTGCATTATGGCGGAGGCATACCAGTCGCCATAGCGACATTTCTAGTTGTTATTGTTATTATCTTCATCATCATCATCATCATCATCATCATCATTATTATCATTATTACATTATGGTAGCATGTAGACCTGTGGGTGAACACCTTCAACATACTTTCATTCCGCCTGAGCTCCGTTCTTCGTTTCCATTCTTCATCTTTCCAACACACCCTCCCTCTTTCCCTTTCTGCAGCGGATGTCATTAAAACACCAGTCATTCCTCATCATGGGAGATACATTCACCACTTCCCACCAAGACGAAGGGCAGGAAATCAGTTTGATACAGTGGTATCACTTACAGCGAGCACAAATAGCAAAGCAAATAAGATGATTGATGAGACTTGTTCTCACTTTGTGTAGGAGGGAAGTATTAGGTTGGTTCTTTGAGGTAGGGAGTAAAGTGATGTAGTCATGGTTTACTGAAGTAGTAGGGGGCTGTAGTCAAGATGTGAATGTTAAACTCAACTCATGTGACCTCCACATTAACTTTTTTTTTTTATTATCATCATTCTGTTCACTTTTTTGGTCATTTTTTGTTAAACATGGTATGCTTTTCATGTCATTGTACATCACAAGGTAACAGAAGGCATGTAGAATAACACAAATAATGTTTGAGAGGTACATAGAATTGTGTAGCTAGCTATTTAATTATATGACAAGGTTTTGTCTTCATTTAGAAAAAACCCAACCAAACCAATGATGATTACCATTATTACCAATGTGAGCTTTGTTTCAACTTGACAAATTCACACACTGCCTTTTCCTCTGCCAATGCCAAAGTTCTGTTCTACATACTCTACTTACTATTAAGTACGATTAATTGCTCTTCATTTAAGGATAATCTAAGTGAAAGTCTTTGTCCCCTAAAATTTGGCAACACGTTACAACCAATTTTTCAGATTACATGAGACTGTTCCATTTCTGGTTTTTAATTGTTTGAATGATCCACAATAAGAATGGAAGGTTTAAAGCTCCTTTGAGATCAAGGCATGGCTGAGATTGCCGAAAGTTTAAAGGGATCGTACAGTTTTGGTTGAGACATAATTTCAGGTTTCTAACATTTTTTGATGAGATAATGAGAAACCTCTTATGAAATATGAAAGAGCATGTAATTCTATGAGGAATTCAACGTTTATTTGATGAAAATTGGTTTTGAAATGGCTGAGATATCCAAAAAAGAGCGATTCTAATAAAGTGTGGGACCCACACTTTATTACGATCGCTTTGTTTTACTTTGTTTTTGGATATTTCATTCATTCCAAACCCGATTTTCATCAAATAAACTTTGAATTCCTCTTAAAATTGTATGCTCTGTACTATATCAAAGTATTTTCTTGGTATCTCGCAAAAAGTTAAAGGCCCAATTCTCATCTCCACCAATACTGTACTATCCCTTTAACCTGTTCCATACAGGAACCTGGTGACCTACATGTATGTATTAAGTCAGAATTCAGTATCAAACAGGTTAAAATACAAGCATGACAAAAAGACTGTCAACATCGTAAATACTGTTTCTACATTTCTTTTCTACATGTATTTCTCCCTTCTATTTTCAAAATGCAGAGATACAATATAATACAAGATGTAAGCCAGTTTGTTCATATGACTCCCTGTTAGGAGAACTACTGTAGGTACAATGTAGCTGACTAGCTGACAGGTATTTGAGCTTGGTGATGACCATTGTTGAATATTGTAGGATAGAAGTCTCTTCCTTCTGTTGACCCAGTGCCATCTATCTTGGAATGATGTGTGTAAGAAATTGAGAGCTAGTCACCAGGCCCCTAGGGCTGCATCCTGCCTGCTTTTTGGCACAATGACAACACTTTGTGCAGTAAACTTTTTGTATTTCTAAACTTGATTTGATTTGTTGTCTACCTGATATGTTTTCCCCAACGCTTGAAGCAGACAACACACCTTTAAATAGGTCAAATCAGAATGATGCTATGAACACACTTGCACTCATTAGTTTCTAGGATTATGGGCAATTCCGTATGGAAAGGGCAAAAACAGCAAAATTCAAAGTTAAGTAAATGCTCAGAAATTTAAGTTTCTTGTACAGACGGATTGTTGTATTTACGGAAACAAAAAAACCTTTTCCAATAACTTTCCTCGTTTTTGTTGTACATACTATTAAAGTTGGAAAACGTTTTATTGTATTTATCTGAAATTTTACAATATCAAATGAAAATTTAAAATGAAACAACTTAAATATCTCTCTACTTTATCCATACTTCCACATTTTTCTTCCTATGCTTCAACAATCACATCTAATGAAGCATTCAGTCACGCTCATTATGATATTTTTTTGAGAAATTTTCAAAATCTACTGCCAAATTGAGGTAATTCCGTTACCATGAAATTGAAAAAAGCTTTCTCCTGAACAAACTACTCATTGATTTTTTTCTCCCCTTATAAATTTTTTCTCTACATGTGACTCCCTGAAAACTCACAAAACATTTTGTGAAATATCTCCTTTAGTTCTTCTGTAATTGTGGTAACGGAATTACATGGTAACGGAATTACACGCACATCTAATATGGAAGAGAATGACATAACCTACTTTCATTCCAATATGTATGTGAACTGTTCGTGAAATAGCTTCAGGGCATTATCCTTGAGCTTAACAGTGTTATTGATTGGCAGTAAAGGAGTGAAATTTGAAATATACATGGTATGATACACTGAAATGACTCAGCATAGCTGGATGCCTCTGACAGCGAGTCCTGACATCAGGGTACACGCTTGACAAGATTTCTTGTGCTGAAAATCTCCTCCCTTCTTTCACCTTTTCTCATGTACAAGAACTACATGGAGACTGTGCTAACTGATAACTTTAAAGATACTCATTCTCAAATGTTAAAAACCATACTGAATTCTGAGATATCAATGTATACTTTCATGCTAAAAAGTCTCATGGTTTCATACAAAATCTAAGTATAGTGATGAGGGACTATTGAATGGGTGTGATGCAGCATAAATTGAACAAAGGTTAGAAAGAAGAGGAAGGACGTAAAATTTCTTAAAAAGGAAAAGAGAGCACTGCTACTGACAGAGAGAAATGAACAGGATATTTTTTGTAAGGAAAGATCAAGAATTTAAGAGAAGGATCATACCCAATGTGATAGAAGTCATTATTTGACATGGGATGCCCATTGAATGTGACACCTTTGATCTTTCTGTATGCTAAAGCTTTATCAATATCACCAAGTCGATAGTCTGACCTTTTATTGAACATGTCCTGTTTTCATCCTCAAGTCCTTTATCTTTAATGGTACATTGTAAGTGCATGGCTATGACCTTCTTTCAACTGTTTCTTAGATCTTTCCTCCACAGTGACATGTATTTTGATTTTCATGCCCATTTGATACAGAGCATCTGCTGCCCTTTGAAATTTGTTATTTAATCCTTTCTTTTTAAAAGGAATAAAGACAAAAACACTATTTGTGATGAACATTTACCCAGTCAGTAATTGTGATACAGCTCTAAAATGTAACATTTAGGCCTATAATTTTCTGTCCTAAGAAGATTTTAAATATCAAAGTCAATGGGCTTCTGCTTCTACCTTTACTCTTCATGTTACCATTTGCTGTACAATCCAGTTTCCTTTAATACAAGTGGCATTACAGTGTATTTAACATTTGCTTTCAGGCAGTCAAAATGTATACCACTTATGTAAAAGAGAAGATGCACACTTCTTGTGAGTATGGCAACACTCAAGATGAGAAAATGGACAAAGTCAAAGAAGAAAGACAGAGACAGGAAATAATGAAATATTTGAAAAATAATCCAACTGAATTGAAGTTGACACAATCAAAGATGAAATCAGACAACAACCTACAGTGTATGTGTTATAGATTTCAGAGAAACTACTCTCAAAGTCAGAGTTGAAGTTGTGACTCAATTTCTGGTAATTCCGTTACCATCGCACATAGACCTCCATTGTAACCAACCAAGTGAGAACATTTAACAAATTTTTATTTGGGGTGATAATGTGAGTACCTCTGCATCTTTTAAATGTATCAAGAGAATTCAAAGTAATCAATCCAGTGCACAGGGTGAAAGAATATGAGCCAAAATTCTCTGATTTGTAATTCCGTTTCCGCGGAATTGCCCTTATATACTAAACTGGCTAACATTAAAGTTATTAAGAGGTTAATACAGGGCAATTCCGCGGTAACAGAATTACAAATCAGAGAATTTTGGCTCATATTCTTTCCCCCTGTACACTAGATTGATTACTTCGTCGGTTGAGAATGATAAGGGCGTTAAGTGACCACAATACCCATAGTGTTCGAGAAGACTTAAAGCCCTTCTCATTCTCAACAGACGAATTAGCCTTCTCTTGATACATTCAAAAGATGCAGAGGTATGCACACTATCACCCCAAATACAAATTTGTTAAATGTTCTCACTTGGTTGGTTGCAAAGGAGGTCTATGTTTGATGGTAACGGAATTACCAGAAAATTGAGTCACAACTTAAACTCTGACTTAGGAAGTAGTTTCTCTGAAATCTATAACACATACACTATAGGTTGTTGTCTGATTTCATCATTGATTGTGTCAACTTCAATTTAGTTGGATTGTTTTTCAAATATTTCATCACATTTTCTCAGCAGCAGGCTTTTCCCCTGTAAAGTCAGTGGTAACGAAATTACACAAATGGTAACGGAATTACGTCTTCTGAAATACACTGGAAAAAAATACAAATTCTTGGTACTCATGTATTCTGAAATGTCTTGATAAAGATTGTTTATGCCTTCAACTAAAATATAACCACTAAATAAGTGCTCTCTAGCCTTTAACCTAAAGCTGATACAAGTGTATACTTGCCAAATGAGTTTCTATTGTCAAAAAACATAAAATTTTCATGCTAACGACTGTGATTTGAAGTCGTAACTATGTCAGTCAAGATCTCGTAACTTTTAAGTACCACATCCATCAAGATTTGTCTACTTTCAAGTTAAGAATTTCACACTCTGCAGGTAAATGACATCCAAGACACATGGTAATGGAATTACGCTACAATAGCCCTACACAAATACAATTCTATAAATCCAGTCAACAATACTCAAGTTTTCTTGTATTTCTTTTGTTAATATCATGCACGACACCTTTCTCTGTTTTCTTCTTCCTAAATATGCTAATTATTGATAATATGTGTGAATTACTTACAAGTACTGTACATAAATATAATGTGCACATGCACAGAAAATAACAAAAAACTGTCCGGATTGACACTGAATTTACATTGTAAATCTAAATCATGAAGTGCCAATTTTCAGTGCAATGTGCAGACCCATCATTGAACACAATGTTTGATATCGAGGATGAACACAAAGGATGCTTGAAACGTTTTATATGTTAAGTGGAAAGATGCAGTTGTGGTTCAATGACAAATGTAATTAATTACAATTCAATCATAAATTGAAAAGAAAGTTTTCTTAAATTATGATTGTTACTACACCAGTGCCCAATCATTTAGTATTATACACTGTACAGTGTGGCTTACATGTATATTAATCACTAAAGCCTTGTGACATTTTACAAATAGCTGAAGTTGCCCCATGGTATACAATGTACAATGCAGTGCATAATTTGATAATAACCTTACAATGTAAGTCCTACTTAAGCCTACAAAAATAAAATGAACTGAACTAAAACGAAATAAAATACAGTAAAATGACTTTAACAATGTTCTACAACTTTTTGAACCATTAGAGTGACTCCACCAAATTATGTAAATTCATCTTTAAAGGTTAGAGGGCCTCTTTTATCCATCTTCAGCTCACTGTGTTAGAGCCAGAATATTCAACCTGTGAATAAAATTAGTATTTACTTCTGACCACACAGAATTTTCAAATGACCTCTTCAGAAATACGACAGTGATTTGATCATTGAGTGTAATCATGACGTTGCCTATAAATTTCCTACAAGTTTCCTGTCTCTGTCTTTCTTCTTGACTTTGACAATTTTCTCATCCTGAGTGTTGCCATACAATTGTACATACTTTTATATTCACTCTCAAGAAATGTGCATCTTCTCTTTGCAGTAAGTGGTATTTTAACTGCCTAAAAGCAAATGATAAAATACACTGTAATAGCACTAATAAAGGAAACTGGATTGTATGGCAAGTGGTAACATGAAGAGTAAAGGTAGAAGCAGAAGCCCATTGACTTTATATGAAATCTTCTTAACGTTAGGACGGGAAGTATAGGCCTAAATGTTACAATTTAGAGCTGTATCACAATAACTGACCGGGTAAATGTTCATTACAAATGGTATTTTTGTCTTTATTACTTTTAAAAAGAAAGGATTAAAGAACAAATTTCAAAGGGTAGCAGATGCTCTGTATCAAAGGGGCATGAAAATCAAAATATGTGTCTCTGTGGACGAAAGATCTAAGAAACAGATGAAAGAAGGTCATAGTCATACCCTACCATTAAAAATAAAGGACTTGAGGATGAAAACAGGACATGTTCATTGGTCTTGATAAAGTCTTTAGCATGATACAGAAAGATCAAAGGTGCCACATTCAGTGGGCAAAAAAATCAGTATGATTTTTAAGATTTGAGAATGAGTATATAGCAAACCTAAGTTATCAGCACAGTCTCCATGTAGTTCTTGTACATGAGAAAAGGTAAAAGAAGGGAGGAGACTTCCAGCAAAAGTAGTCTTGTCTGGCAGGTACCCTGATGTCAGGACTCACAGTCACTGTCAGAGGCATCCAGCTATGCTGAGTCATGTCAGTGTATCATACCATGTATATTTCAAATTTCACTCCTTTACTGCCAATCACTAACACTGTTAAGCTCAAGGATAATGCCCTGAAGCTATTTCACGAACGGTTCACATACATATTGGAATGAAAGTAGGTTATGTCATTCTCTTCCATATTAGATGTGCGTGTAATTCCCTTACCATGTAATTCCGTTACCACAATTACAGCAGAACTAAAGGAGATATTTCACAGAATGTTTTGTGAGTTTTCAGGGAGTCACATGTAGAGAAAAAATTTATAAGGGGAGAAAAAAATCAATGAGTAGTTTGTTCAGGAGAAAACTTTTTTCAATTTCATGGTAACGGAATTACGTCAATTTGTCAGTAGATTTTGAAACTTTCTCCAAAAAGTATCATAATGAGAGTGACTGAATGCTTCATAAAATGTGATTGTTGAAGCATAAGAAGAAAAATGTGGAAGTATGGATAAAGCACAGAGATATTTAAGTTGTTTCATTTTGAATTTTCATTTGATATTGTAAAATTTTAGATAACTACAATAAATAGTCTTCCAACTTTAAAAGTGTGTACAACAAAACTGAGGAAAGTTATTGAAAAAGGTTTTTTTTGTTTCCGTAAATACAACAATCCGTCTGTATGGGAAACTTAAATCTATGAGCATTTACTTTACTTTGAAATTTGGTGTTTTTGCCCTTCCCATACGGAATTGCCCTACCCGTACAGTGTAACTTACTGTGTTACGAGAGACCCCTCTAGAGGGGACTATGTGAATGCCTGTGAATGTGTAAGTTATTTTCACACTGAGGTGGCTTTGCAGTCTGCTAACTTGAAGCAAGCTACATTTTATGCTAGTGAAGCCCTAGCGGAGTTAAACTTCAGGTTAAGTTTTGAAAACATTGATGAACAGAGTACCCTTTAGTTAGCTAGCCATAATGCAGCACAATTGTAAGTGATGAAATGAATTACTTCTGATAAATGAACATCTAGAATTGTTCACACACTTTTTCTATTCCAAGTCCTACATGTGGTGTATGGTTATGTGTCTCAATCAATTAGTTGTCACAACAAGTTATCACTACAACTTAACTCTGAACACTCACAGTACATGGAACGAGTCATTGTAAGCACTGCACTTGTCAGGTCTTTGCATTGAAATATGTATTTCAGTGTATTCCACAACTTTCAAGCTTTTCTTGGTTGCACTAACCACCCTAGAACACTTGGCACTTTCCAGGAGATTTGCATTGCCATGAACTCCAGCACTGTGTAGAGATATTCAGTTTGCTGATTTCAGACCACAGTGCCTCCAAGTTTGGATGTCTTTATCCCATGTCATTGTACATGGGGCAAAAGTATCATTAAGATCTACCATGACAATACGTATGTGGCCCACTACAATAAAAGGTTCTGAAAGTTATGTGTATGGTGTGTGTGTGTGTGTGGGGGGGGGGGGGGGGGTCAATTTTCTAAAAATGTCATTACATTATTCCCTTAATCTTCTGCTTTAATTTCGTATAAACATGACTCATAAGTGTACTCGGTTGTGGAGATATCAATGATTTCGTGAGACCTTTCTGAGTGCAGGAAATCAGCCTTTTGAGAAAACTGTCTTCAAAGTTTTCTTTTTTGTGACACAATTGTGATCAAGGTGAGGTACGACAGTTTTCACCTCTTGACAATAGAAGATCTGCTCACAGCAAGCTCGGAAATGTTCATTCAAGCTTCGCGCCATGACTAATCACTAACCAGGGTGTGACCTACTGACCAATAATATTGCTCCCTCGTTGGTAGGGGTGGAGCCTATTTGCGGCACTAAATCTGAATCTTCAGACACATTGCTCTTCCATTGAAAGCCAGGAAATCATGGCCCAGAAAAACACTAATTTCTTGCCTTTCTTTTGATCATTTAGCTTTCAAATTGCCGCAGATGGTAGACAAAACATAAGACTATGTACAACATTATGCCAACAGCAGAAATTCGCTTGTTTTGACCAATTTCAATGATCTGACTTGAAACTCTATTTTTTTCGGCTCAACCGTCAGCAACTTTAGGATCCTTTTGTCATGGCAGGTCACATACATGTATGTCTTTATTGTCATTGATTTGACTAGATAGACTGCTTCTTAGGTTCACCAGTCACCAGTCACTTCAAATAATGTGGACCTTCACCCATTTATAATGAGGTGAGCCATGATACCTCATATTTGTTACTGTTGTTAGTTTATCTTCTTTGTTTTAAAATAACCCTTACAGCTGGTAATAGTCAGATCTAGTTTTAAAAGAAATCTTTATGTGCATCATCACCATGAGAGCTTGATTGCTGGGATGAGAAAAAGGAAGTGATGCAAATTAAAGTAATGTGAAGAGCATCTATGCTTGTACACAAGTAACCATGTACATTTAAGTTACATTGCCAAAGATACCATGTAGGTGTTTGATGTCAGTGTGTGGAAATCCTGATTTTCAACTATTTCACAATGTAGTTAAGATACCACGACATGTACACATCCTACATTGTATGCATTTTCTTCTTTCATAGAACTGAGACAGTTTCCCCAGTACAACAAAACATGTATACTATATTTATTTCTATGACAGAAAATACTGGATACCAAGATTGTACTACCTAGATATACAAGATGAAAAAAGAGAAATCACATTAAGTTTACTCACCTTTGCTCCAAGAGTTTGGGGGGGGGGGTGTGCTTTTATTCCCACTTCTCATGTTTTATTGCTGTCTGAATAGCTGTATTTATAAGCACTTTTAATTTGTGTCATTTTTGTTCAAGATAGTCCTGATACTGCTTTTTATAATGACAATTATGGTACTCAGCAAAGATAGTTATAATGCAAAAAGCAACAGTAAAGGCAAAAGAAATTAAGCAGTGTGCTGATACATGTAGGAATAGGAATTAAATTAGAATGATGATTACTCTCCATAATGAAAAAGGATGATTACTGAAGAAAAATGAGCACATTTAATATTGAAGGATAATGCCTTATTTGTGGTATTTCTTGAAACAGGAACTCCAGTTGTTCTGACTTTGGCTTCTGAAATATATTGATTAGTTGAAGTACTAATTACACCTCGTTAGTTGTTTTACCTCCATGTTCAGTAAACACTTTCACACCTGTTTTTCCATGGTATCAGTGTATGTACATGATGACAAGCATGTGAGTGTAAATGATGATGACAGACTGTTGATGACATCCTGGTTAATAAGACCATCTGTCAGTCTCCTCCTACCCAGACTATCCGTCCACTAGAGACACTCAAGCAGCTGTCTCTGCCGGGACATCCCCATCTATATCAGACTCTTACGTATACATGTAGGTCCAGGAGACAGCTGCAATTACAACATTTTGGTTTTAGGCCAAGAGGCGTTTACTCACTCTTCTCAACCTTACATAGAGTCATCCACATCCTGTTCAGTGTTTTCATAGTCATCATGTTTAATGAATGAATAATTTCACAATGATCTGACTATGCTACATGTATTCTTGTCATATTTTGTACCCCCCCCCCAAAAAAAAAAGAGTTACATTTGTATTTATGTTATTTTGCAACTGTTAAAACAAATACTGTGAAATTATTTTGTTCACTGGAATACTAGTCATTTGATTGATTAACTAATACCTTTATAACTGTTATCTTCATGCAAGGATACATGAAGGTGTTTTTCCCCATTCGAATTTTCCACCAGCTGTTCTGTTAGTAGCAGGTGGACATTAATGTATCATTGATTTATCATTCTGTGATTCTTTTAATTAAAAAACAACATGCATTTTATGAGAAATGTCATCAATTTGCTTTCACTGCTCCTTTGCTCATATCCATTTACCTTTGACCTTTTCTTACCTTTGACCTTTTCTCACCATGTCATGCTACAGGAGTGCATCAAAGATCCGCTGAAGAAGCCTTCATCCTCAGACTACCTGCCCACCATCAATGTCCTCCATGCTGTCATAGAGGGCGCACTTCGTCTTTTGCATCCTCTTATGCCATACTTGACGGAGGAGCTTTTCCAGCGGTTACCACGGAGATTAGAGGACGACTGTCCAAGTATCTGCATCGCTCCGTACCCTCAAGTGGATGAGGTGGGAAACTAGGGCCAAGTCAAACATCTTACCTTGTTGCTTGTTTTTTCTTGTTTTGTTTTGTTTTTTTATTTGAAATGTAAATTTTGTAGAGGTATACAGCAGAGACTCCAACCCCAAGGACCTTCTGATCTGGAGATTCTCCCGCCCGAAACCCCCAGCAAACGGGAGACTCCAAGTTGATGTGTGCGAAGCGCGAAGTTCCTAGGGTTCTAAATGTTCTCTGGTGCTATCTAAGGCTTATTTTTTCAAGGTACGATAGCAATAAGTAAGAAATCCTTTCCACCGGGAGACACAGAGCCAGGGCGGGAGAAATCAAATCTCAAACGGGAGAACGGGAGATTTTGCAAAACTGGGCTTTCGGCGGGAGATCTCCCGTCGAAAACGGGAGAGTTGGAGTCTCTGATACAGTGTACATATATTTACAGTTATTATGTAGGAGGTCCAGAAGATAGTCAGATGCTACCCTGTAAGCAGTGGAAGTCAATAGCAGAATTTTAAACTTGATTCTTGCTTGAATAGGGAGCTAGTGTAGGCTTAGTAAGATAGGGGATATTATGTTCACATTGGAAAGTGTGAGTGACTAGCCATGCAGCTGAACATTGAATGCGTTGAAGCAGTCAGGTAATCTAGAAAGGAGGCTCTTGCATGAGTCAATTCTAGACATAAATAAAGGATGAACAAGTACCTAGTATCTCTGTGTTTTTTTGATCAAGTTCAATTATCTGATAGAGCTGATTTTGTGAAGGGCAAAGGAAGCAGTCTTACAGAATCCAATTGACATGATTATGAGTAAGAATTCTGTCAATGATTGTACCATGGTTCTTGAACGATGAAACAGGATTTATGCTTACCTGAAAGTTTTCAAAGTGGAAAGGCGTAATGGAATCATAAGGATGATAACAGTTTGTGAAATGAATAAATTCTGGTTTGTCTTCATTCAGTTTCATACCATTTCTGATTGACCAATTCTTGATATATTTAACACACTCTTGAAGGTTGCTATTTAGAAATCAGTGGACATTTCCATTAATGCTTTAAAGTAACATTTTGTGTATCAGCATAGACCATGCAAAAAAAAAAAAGAGAGAGAGAGAAATGTTATACTGTTGAATAATAGCTTCGATAGGAGAGGAGATTAAGGTAAAGATAAGGAGCCCTAGTATGAACCCTTGAGGAATGCCCTGATCTAATACTGATCAATGACAATGGATTGATAGATATCTGCAATCTCTAAAAAAATATGACTTGAACCATTGTAGAACGCTGTCAAATATAACAGATCTGCCCTGCATTCGGCAGATTAGTACGTCAAATAATCCAAACATAGGAAAACAGCTACTTTCCTCATTCAAGTGCTAACAGGATATCGTTATGAAGTCCAATAAGAGTAATGTTCAGGTGTAATGTTGTTTCACAGCTATGATGAGAGCTGTTAGGCAGACTGAGCAGGTTGATAGAAGTTGTTGTTTGACAGATAGTCTTGAATTTGCAGGATCGCACTAAACATGGCAGGATTTCTCAATGTGTGATGGGAATCATACATTAACAAGTAGTTTATATTATGTGGTGGTGGTGCCCTTATGGGGGATGGGGCGGCTGATACAGAACATTAATGCCTCGAGACCTCAGGATTAGTGAAATTCTGTAATTTGCTTCAGGTACAGGCCAAGTGTAATGCTCAAGTTTGCACCGGACTGGCATGTCCTTTGGTTTGTTTGTTTGTTTGTTTGTATTTTGTTTTTTGTCCTTCAATCATTATGGGTTTAGCTTTTTCCTTCTGGGTGATTTCTGTTATGAAATGAGTATCAATGTTTGCGGGTTAGAGATGGTAACACTTGTATCTCATTCTCCAGAACAAAATAATTTAAGAAGTCTCTGTCTAGCAATGCATGTTTTGTAGAAAGGAACACAGAAATGGACTAAAAACAGGTCTGGTAGTGATCAAATTGATGCTTTTCTTCCAGTTTCCCTACCAAGATGAGGAGACTGAGAATGGAGTGTCAGCCATGTTGGATGTGGTGCATACAGTCCGATCTCTGGAGAGCATGCTGGGAATGAAAAGGGGCCGATCAGAAGGTATGTGATTCAAAGGCATCATGGCTCCAAATAAACCCCTCAAAAAAAGTTTGGAAATCTGACTTCAGTTGTAGATTTCTCCAGTTTGTAAGCACTATACAATACATGCTTGATATCAATAGAAAGATTATTAAATTCTCTTTGAAATGATATCCTACTCATTATGATTATGCTATCAAGTAAAGTGCTGTACTCAAAAGTGTCTGATAAGGTCTGCATTGAAAAGCTGCAAAATGAACAAGAACTGTCCTTATGAATGAGAATGGTCGTGAAGAGTAAATAGAGAACATGTTCTTTTGTGTTATGTCTTTTGTTCTCAACTGGTCAGCCATGAAGGCAAATTTCAATAGACATCTTAACTTCACATTCAAGTTTTCAGTGGTGCCATGCCAGGCAATTTTGATAGCTCATCAAGTTTTATGGTTGTACATCATGCCTCGTGTAAGCAATGCTCGAAAAGCCTGCGCCATAGGGCAAATTGAAGCTGAGATGCTTCAAAAAGATGACAACGCAAGACCACATAGAGCGTGACTTGTGTGCAACTTTCTCGAGAGAGAGGGCATCACTAGAATGGACTGGCCTGCATGCAGCCCAGACCTCAACCCCATAGAAGATCTTTGGGATCAACTTGGCCGAGCTGTGGGGAAGAGGGTCACAAATGCAACGACATTGACAGGACCCCTTCAGATACTGGTTGACGAGTGGAACGCCATTCCTCAGCAGCGAATCACGAAGTTAATCAACAGCATGAAGACATGGTGCCAGGTGGTGGTGCAAGCACTTGGGTCATCCACCAGATACTGCAATGAGCCCCGATCATGTTCATTGACAATTATAAAGACAAAGTAAACATAAATTAAAGACAAAATAACGACAAAATGAAGACAAAATAAAGATGAAACTCCAATAAAACCAAGACCATGTCATTTCACTTCTTTATGTCTTTGTTGTGGTTAATGTGGCGAGGTTCTGTGAGATAAAATGGTTTGAGTCATGATCGTTTGTGTTTTGTGTGTGTGTGTGTGTGTTTTTTAATCTGTTTGGTTGAACGTATACATGTTTCACTCCTTAAAAATGCCGATGTTACAGTAAATGAACACCAAAGAAACAATTAGGGACGTCCAAAATTGGGCCATTTTGCAGCTTTTAAATTCTGATTTTACCTCATATTTGTAAGCACTGCACCTCCATATATACGATAATCATAACAAGTATGGTATAATTTTAAAGAGAATTAAACAATCTTTTCTGAGAAAAAATGAGAAATGATTGATCAAACTGAGATTTCCAAACTTTTTTGAAGGGTTTAGTTTAGTAGAGGAAACAAATTGTATGTTCTTTGGCTGGGAATCTTAAAGGGTGTGTACAGTTCTGGTCGAGGTGAAGATTTAGCTTTTAACATTTTGTGAGATATTCAGAAACCACTCTATGAGATGTGAAAGAGCATGCAGTTCTAAGGGGTATCAAAAGTTTATTCGATGAAAATCGGTTTTGAAATGGCTGAGGTATCCAAAAACAAGGTGAAACAAAGAGATACTAATAAAGTTGGGGCATGTCGCCTTTTATTATTAGCACTTTTTTTGGATATCTCAGCCATTTGAAAACCAATTTTCATCAAATTAACGTTGAATCCTTCTTAAAATCACATGCTCTTTCATATTTCATAAGAGGCTTTTCATTATCTCACTTAGGAATGTTCAAAACATGAATTCTTACCTCAACCAGTACTGTACAGTCCCTTTAAAGACCTAATAAAATGGTTTAGGCATTTTTTTCTCAATGATGTAATAATATTAAATGTTAAATTCTAAGTAATTCTATGGTTGTGCGGGGTTTTTTACTGTTCTGAATTTTGTTCTATATTTGTTAACATAATGGATGCAATTTCCTCGGTTTTGGAAAACTTGCTATACTTTCGCCGCATGCGGCGCACTATCACTTCTAAATTGTGATGACGTCTAAGAACGGAGTCGCTAGTCGTTCACGACCAGTCTAGCCGTAGCCAGCGAGCTGGCAAGGCTATGCTAGCGCAGCGCAGCGACAGCCGGCCGGCGGCCGGCTGCACTGGCTAGCGCTGGCGGGGGAGCGAGCTAGCGAGCGCATAGCAGGTGCTGCGTTGCACTATTGTCATTGGCTAAGCCTTTAGACAAAAGAATATTTAATGAACTGTATCGGATTTAATACTGCCAATAATACAGATTACAACTGTGGTACGCTTGGATATCCATTATTTTCGGCAAACTCGTGAAATAGGCCCCACCACAGCGTGTCTGTACTAATAGTAATACTACGGCGACTCGCCTGTTTCAGCCCCACCGTGTGGCGTTCATCTCGGTAGGTAAGCACGGCGGTGGGGCTGCCTTCCACAGTGAATACTCGTGAATGCGGCGAAAATGACTTCATAATATGGCCCTCGACTAATTTAACGGCCAATTTAACCATAAATACAACCCTACCTAACCCTAAACCCTAGGAGGACCTACCCTTGCTTGCTATAAACGCGACGGGTACGGTGCACGCGCACTGTGGTGGGGGTGGGGCCTATTTCACGATAGCCCCACCACCACTGCGTGTCTGTACTACGGCGACTCGCCTGCTTTATAGGCCTAGACCTACTCGTGAATCCAGCCCCACCGTGGCATTCATCGGTAGATAAGCACGGCGTTTGGGCTTCCTTCCACAGTATGATTTTTAGCATAAAACAAAAACTACTCGACCAAAATTGACGATAATTCTTGGTATCGTTTTTCTTAGAAAATGGCGCATCTAAATTACTGATGACAAATGTCGCAGAAACTGACTATGGGAAACTGGATAGGCCTTTTTTTTTTTTTTTTGAGCCACGACCCACCCTGTAACAACATATCCCCCTAACCGTTAGGCGTTAGAGTGTAGCCTCTGTACTACTACCAAAGATTCTGCTATTACTACTTACTAGTCTACTAGACGTAGTGCCGTAGTGGTAATAGTACTACTACTAGTAGTAGTACTAGTAGACTACTACTACTAGTAGACTACTATAACTACTAGTAGACTACTACTGGTAGTTTAACTTGTAAGCGCCGGCCGACGGGCCAGGCCACAGCCGGGACGCTCCCGCTTGCTTGCTGCGGCCGGAGTAGCCGCTCACTTTGTGAGCGAGCTGGGCCTGTTCTTCTAATCTACTTACTAGACAAACAGTTACAACTTACAATGTCAATCATGTAGAATACAGTATATCCTTTCTAACGTTAAACTATATGGGGGCATACCAGACATACCACTCTGTATTTCCCAGGCGATCATTTCCGTGAGGTCTATTCTCGGGCTTGGTGCCATGTTCATACGCTCTTGTACTGGCAGCGGGGACGAGATGCAGCTGGTTCATATCGGTAAGGTGCAGCCCCACGATAACGTTCTGGTTCATCGGCTGCCTCTCCCTCCCCATCTTCCCCTTCAACTTCATGTGCCTCCTCTTCTTCTCCGCTATCGTCAGAGCTGCAGTCTTCATCATCATCATCAATGTCGAAGTTTACCCATATAGGGGAAGACATTATGCTCGAGGTACCAGGTATCTGTGCAAGCTAACTTAGTGATAATGTACGTGGTAATGCGTACATGTCGACAGTCAGTGGGTCGACCGGGAGCGCACATCCCGCGGGGCCGGGGCCTGGCCGGGCTAGCTATCGTGTACGCGCGCGTACCAAGCTAGTAATCTGAGTGCTTGTGCTGAGCGGCGTCTGCTAACTGAGCACAACTCCGTGCTTATACGTCATCAATCGGTTCAGGGGTGTTGGTCACGTGACTATCTTTTTCGCAAAAGCTGCAACGGGGTCCTCCAAAAATGTGATATTTGGGGGAGTTTCTAGAAGCGATAAAAACCGGAACGACACTGACAACATATTTACATTGATAATCATGACATATATTTTACATTTCTTTTGCATATTAAAACATTTTGCAAGCATTTTATTAGGTCTTTAAGATTTACATACCTCATTTCTTGACAGAGCTTATTAATGCTGAAAAAGGCACAAATCAAGCTTTACATCAGATTTTTTTTTGTCTGTCATTGAAAAAGTAGCAATATTAAGAAATTGTTTCACTTTTTTGAAAAAGTACTATAAAACAAGAGAGCATTGCAATATTTGATATTTACTGAAAAATTGTCGATAGGCGGGGAGACTAAGGGATCGCCTGCGGCGTCTGTCCGTCCGTCATCCGTCCATAACATTACAAAAATTTGAATAACTCTCTACTGAGGACTTTAATTTCAATCAAACTTGGAGGGAAGAGTGATTATACAAAGTTACATATTTTACCAGACATGAAGGTCACCTCAATGTCAAGGGTCACAGGTAGGGGTCAATGAACTTTAGGGCCCAATGTTAAGTTTTTACGGCATGTTTTGATTATGGCTCATAACTTTTGATGTTTATGTCTGTTTGTGACCAAACTAGGATGGTAGATGTCCCTTGGGGAGTTGAAGGTCACTACAAGGTCAAAAGTCACAGACAGGGGTCAACAAACTTTTAGGGCCCAATGTTAAGTGTTTACGGCGCATTTTGATTATGGCTCATAACTTTTGCTCCCTATGTCTGTTTGTGACCAAACTTGCTTGGTATGTCCCTTTTTTTGTCAGTATCTTAATCCCCATTTTCTTTATATAAAATGCATGATTTTGTATGTTTTGCTTTTGTGTGTTTGTTTGTTTGTTTGTTTTTTTGTTGTTTTTTGTTGATTTTTTAATGTTTCCTATACTACATGTATGACTAAAATGTTGTATTTTGTAATTGTATGGTTTTTACTTCACGGACTCACAGAAGAACAGCCATTGGCTGAAGTGAGTGGCCCATGGTGAAATGAAATAAACTCAAACTCAATCTCAAACTGAAACCCTTGGGGAGTTGAAGGTCACCACAAGGTCAAAGGTCATAGGTAGGGTCAATTAACTTCCGGGATTTAGAAAAACATAATTTTTTTTCTCTGCGCGAATGGGCGAGACACATTTTGGCACTTGCCTTGTATTTTGGGTTGACTGGAAGAGGAAAGGCCAGTCTTAGATGATGAAAGGAATGCAATAAATGCTTCTTTACTTTGATACTCATTGTGTATTATATTTCTCAGATCCGCGTTTGGTAAACTGTTGGTAAACCATGTACGTCAGTATACAGTATATACTGTATACAGTGTATGTGAGGATATCCATGCATGTGTTTCGTGTACATCTGCAGGTTGGTAAAGAAAATCACTTCCATTGTTGTGAGCCATATCAATACGATGTAATTAAGCACATACACTTGTAGTTGGATGAAATATTTTAATGACTTTTGTTCCATTTCAGCCTTACATGTGAACATTTCATGATATTTGTGTTTGCTTCGGGATGTTTGTGTGTGGGCCAAAATAAACTGTAACATATTACACTGTAATTGCGTGCAAAGCTTTTTGTTTACAAGGATATGTTCATGTCTGAGGTTGTATCTGTGGTTAGGTGTGTGGTTGTGTCTGTGTCTGTGTTTGTGTTGTGTATATGTGACCGTGCACCACAAAACGAACAAAAAGTCGCACCCCTTGATTTTATGTGAGGACTCACAAAAGGTGAAAACTGTTGGGTAAACTGAGTTGAATCTTGAGTTTGTCATATTTTCTGAAAGAGCTCTCCTTCTACATTTTTCTTTAGTTTGGGATCATAACTTGAATGGGGAAAGTGTGTTTCAGCAGTTTTTTTACCAACCTTTTTGGGGGAAATAGAATGATCAGGTATGTCTTAGAGTCCCCTTTTCGTTTCTTGACATCATTTTCAAGTCTAATAACTTTTGAAAGGAAAACTCTACTGCTTTGAAAGTTGACATTAATCATGGACAGAATGTGTTAATAGAACATGCTCAATTCAAGCTTAATCTGTTAATCCCTTCATTGTTGATGCTGCTGTGGTTTACATCCTGTGTTTTGTCCCATTCATTGCACAGCTAGCACGGCTTGGTAAAGATTAAGCACAGGAATATAATAGACCTGTACTTCAGAGCCTCTTTTCTCAGTTCATACTTTTCCAGAGTGTGTGCTTCCTTTCCAGTATTTAGATAGGTTAGGGGAATTCATTTGAATTGAGTAACATCATTTTAAAGCTTAAAGTCTGCTCTTTAAGAATCTACCCTTAACTAAAATCCCAGTCTGGCGACTTTTTTTGTTTTGTGATGCAGGGTCACATAATACAGCATTGGGGGGGGGGGGGGGGTTAGGGTTAGGAGAAACTGGGATATAAAATCTTGTCTCAGAAATTGAGTGGTACATCTTATCAATGATTTCAACAATCAAAGATTGGTTCATCAATTGTGCATGTTACCAGCCACATCCATAGAAATAGTGGTCTTCAGGGAACATATCTCTTGTGTTGCCATAAGTTCATAGATTTCAATGCACTATGACTGCTACCCAATGTTTTGAACCGATTCTCAGTTTACAGTCTGACACCAGTGATTCAGCAGTAACTTGCCCACATGGATACCTACATCTGACTAGTATACTGAATCTTAAAGGTAGGGAATACCTTTTACAGACCTCCCAAAATGCAGCAAAACATTTAATATGAACCTCAGGGGACTTGTTTAGGCCACTGCTGAGAAATTTGGAAGTCAACAGTTGTCTACAATTTGAATAATGCACAAAACTCAACTTCTCAGTAGTTCTGTGTGTCAGCCACACTTAGGCCTTTTTGTTGCAGTCTTCTGTATTTTTTATCTATAAACACAAATCTAAAAGTATAAGAGCTGATGTAATAACATATAGAGTGTGTGGCAAGAATGTATATAGAAATGTTTGTAAGTTTTGATGAACTTTCTTCACAAAATATACATGATGGACACACATGCAGTGCATGGGTCTGCAAAGGTAGCCTAGTAATGTACTGGAATTTACGGTGAGCCCCGAAAAAAATTCAATTCAAAATCTAACGGTCAAAAAAATGTACTAAATGTTACCTTCCACTTTCAAAACTTTGTGGGAGTTTCTAAAATGATACTCTCTTCAACATACCACTGTATTTATACAACTCTTCATTTAAGGCATGCAAATGGGATTCCCTACCTTTAACAGCTATTTCCCTTGGTGTCATCTCTTAGATTTTTGTCTGCTGCAGATATCCAAGCTTTTTTCTAAGTTTGTCACGGCCAATAACATGTCAGTCTTAGTCACTTGTTGCAGTGGATTTGAAGCTTCTAAATTAGAGTATGACATCATCGCAAGCTACATGTATGTCAGAGTGCACCCGAGACACACTCTTAAGGGCTTTTTACACTTGCAAATGTTTGCTTAGTCCCGTACCAGCGGTGGGGCTAAGGGGGTGGGGGGGGGGGGGGGGTCTTAGCCCCACCGTTGGTACCAGACTTTCCTTAGCCCACTTTCTGTTTACACTCGTTTTTGCCAAAGTTGGCTAGCCCCACCGATAGTCCCGTACTATCTGGCCCTGCAAAATAGCAGGGTTAGTACCGCAATTGCGGCGCCAAACAAACGAGTTTAAACAGAACGAAAAAATAATCCGGGGCTAAGCGACGGAGACGAAGTCCGACCCCCACTGACCAATCAGAAACAAGGTAATCAAGTGTTGCCGGTGCGTGCGTGTACTTGTACAGTGCACAGCGTAATTATGAATATATATGCATGTGGTTTGGAAAGTACCGGACTAAGAAATAGAGTGTAAAAAGGTCAATTTTCTCCTTAGCCCCGGACAAGAGATAGTACGGGACTAATTGGCCAGTGTAAAAAGCTGAAAAAATTTGTATTTGTATTTTATTGTTTTCTTGAATTTCTTATGTATTTCTTTGTTTTTTCGACTTTATGTTTTTCATTGTTTTTTTGATGAAATTTGTCCGCAACATCGCTCCGAATAAGAAAATATGTTATTCATTGATTTTAATCAATAAAACACCAGAAAATAATCATGCTTTTATGAAATTTGCCAGTAAGCACAGTTTGCATTGAAATTGTACACGAATTAATGTTTTTGAGCAATTTTTGGTCTGACATGCATGTACATATTTATGCGTAACTTCGGAACCGTGCGCCCGGGCGTCGCAAATTTGGTGTCAAAAGATGCGGGAGACTCGAAAGAAAAAAGTAATGAAACGTCGCGGCGATAGCTTTTTGCGATTGCGATACATCGCGCGGAACGTCGAGGGGGGGCCTCGGAGGCCCCCCCCCCTAGTTAGGGTTAAGAAACACAAGTGTAAAAAGGGCTTTAGTCACTCTCTTTCTACCTCTCCCTCTAGACATCTCCTCCTTCTCTTCCTCTCTCTCTCTCTCCCTCTGTCCCCCCCCCCCAATCCTATCACATCTCATTCAATCTGCAAGTGATTATTAACCAGGCTCCAGGATATCAACAGTTGGCATAGTAACTACTGTGACAGAATATTGGCTTCAATTTTTGATCAGAAAGACCCAATGGAAAACTCCTTTGTTGTTTTATGTCTCTATTGGTCTTCAAAGCTTGTTTTCCAAGGATGTTTTATGGACCGCATGCAGGGTCTGGTCTCTGCTTCAGACTGCCAAAATTGATCAGAGACCAAATCTTGAGTTACCTGATGTAGCAGGGGATGGAATGTCCATATTAGGACTGTTCTCTTACCATCTGTGGATCTATTGGAATTCCCATGTGTGTGTCTCCCTTCTCATGAGCTGGATGACACACACACACAGAGGATAGAATCGTATTGTTTCATCAAAGTGCATTGTGCTTTCCATTACTGTGACAGGCAATGTCAAAATATGCCGTTCACACCAACACGTTGTGCTATCTGTGTGTTTTTTAGCATTATTCTCTTTACAATGTGTCTTGTAATTATATTTATTCAAATGTGCATGGTCTTCAAAAATTGCTAATCTTCATCTTTGAATGAGTTATATAGCTAAGTATGATGTAATCGGGATTAAATTGAAAGTAAAATGAAATGAAAATGTATATCAGGCACACATTACTGTCTGTAAATAGATCAGGAAAGGTAAAATTGTTGTCCAGGAGGGTGTTTCATAAAGCTGTTCGTAAAGTTATGAACGACTTAAGAATGACTGGTGGTCAGTTCTTGTGCTGAATTATTGAAATTCTGATAAGTATAGCACATCAGAACTGATCACCAGTCATTCTTAAGTCGTTCATAACTTTACGAACAGCTTTATGAAATGGGGCCCTTGTCCTTGATCCACTTTCATTGGATCAAATGATTCTCTAAAGTCTACACATCAAAATCAAGGAACATCAACAGCCTTTTGATGTATCATTTTCATCCCATGACTTAAGATTTTACTATGAATCTCATGTATTTCTCAAACATGCCTAGTTAGCTTTATTGCCTGACATGATTTAACTGTGATCCTTTGGGAGATGTCTTATATTGAGACAATGCTCCCTCTGTGTATTATCAACTTGCTCTTTGTCATGTTGTAATAACTGTCTTGATTTAGACAGAACTCCCAGCCTGTGAACCCATCGTTAGTACAGCAAATTGGGCTATTGACAGGAAACTAAGGATGATACCTGCCATGACATCTGACACCAAGTGTCACATTTTTTTCCGATTTGATTCTCCTAGAAATAAACAAGCAGCTGGTTCCATCTTTGACTGCTAAGTTTGGGAGTATAGTAGTAGAAGGGATTATGTGTAAGTATAATATGTAAGCATGATCTGATTGTGCTATATGATACACTTTTTAGGATTTACAAAAGCATGTTATAGTTACAGTTTGTACTAGGCCTCTCAAGCAAGAGACATTAAAAAAAAAGCAGTATACCCATTGTTTTGCAGGGTTTTGTTTTTGTATTTTTTTTCAAAATTTTTGTGAGTCAGAAGCTATTTGTGAATTTTTAAACATGTGAACCTATTACCTGTGACTCTGACATGAATGCAATGTACATGTGTACATTTTTCCATTCATTCCTCTACTCCGTGATCATGAATTTAAACATCCACTTTTAAACATTGACGTTGTTGGGAAGTCCCGATTCACAAAATATTAGACCCCACCGAACATATGCCAGCTAAAATTGTAAGAGGTAAAAATGTCAGAGGTGATGTGTCAGAGGTAAAAATGTTATTGATTAAATGGTATTTGAATTTGTAATTACTTTTGTACAATGTATAACATATATTTACCATTATTTCCACTATAAAACATTGACAAAAAATTTGGTGTAAAATTTGATCCCAGGGATACAGTCAAGTTTAATGTAAAACATATGTTATTATGCTACCTCTCCTGAGAAGGAGGGGTGTTAAGATGCTAGAGCCTTCAATTTTTCTCTCTTTATCGCTCAAGCTATAAAATGTCCTTAATTCGTCATGCATGATTCCCATGCTGTTGGGTGACTGAAACAAAACATATCCAGGAAGCAGCCGCCCATGCTACATTACAACAAAGGGTAACCACACAATCACATTTCAGAGAAGTCTTTGCTTATGTGGATGTTTTAGTCTCTGTCACTTACCACTACTGCCATACCCAGAAAGGTGATTTCCAGTTGGTACATAGAGAAGAAAAACAAAATGACCCGGAAGTCCTTGTTTTCAATAAGGGTTGCATAAAAGTCATTTATGATGGGTACGTGGAAACCTCTGACACTAATTACCTCTGACGTTTTCAATTACCTGACATTTTTATGCTGAACAGCATTGATCCTGCCACATTCAAAAGTGCACAATTCATCTTGCATTCATTTTGTCATGTATGACTGTTGATAGAGGGACATTGTCTGTCTTTGTAGTGGGCGCAAAGCCACCCACATCATATTTATGTTGACTATGTGGGGAAAAAAGTACAGTCAAACAAACAAATTGGTAGAAACACATCCAAACAATGCTATGTTGTAAATGTTTTCATGGAATAGGAAGATTGGTTACCATGGCCGGTACCATGTTTCCAAAAGTGAGGGGGTGGGGTGGGGGGGGGGGGGGGGGGCACTTCAGACTTCTGGTACCACTTCAAGGTTTCATTAGCCAGCAAGCAAAAACACACAAAAAAGGTCATTTTTCAGCGCAAAAACAAACTAGCCTTTAGTACCACGCTCACACTTTGAGATTTCTACAATGTATCTATTTCTTTCTAGTGCCACTTATGCACTTCCAGGGTAAAAAAAAAGTGTGTGTGTGTGTGAGGGGGGGAGGGGGGAGGAGAGAGACCCAAAGCGGTGACACCTTATGTATTCCTTTGTATGGTGCAAGAAAACTGTGGGGGGGGGGGGGTGCGAGCCCCCCTCCCAGTTCCACTGGCCCTCGTTACTATGAGATGAGATAATGGTAATATGCAGACATCTCTTCCATAAGTTTGTACACAGTTTTATTCAAATGATCTTACAGTGTAGTTGATAATTCAGCAACAACCTATAATACATTGTCATCATTGCTATAGATGTTTGTTTAAACACTACCATTATTTGATGTGGGTTGATCAAGATTTTCTTTGTAATTTGAATTTCATAAATTTATGATAATGATAACAATAACAACCCAAAAGCAATATAACCTCAAAACATGTGGCCATGAAGTTGTGTACATGCACCCGTAGGTCTCAGAAAAATCTGCAAGCAAAACAAACGACATCATGCAGTATTACTACCAAATTCCATCAAACCTAATTTAGCTTTCAAAATAGTTTACTGGTATCCTCAAATTTTTGATGCTACAGGTTAGACCATGTATTATGGAAGCCATTTGAAGTAAATTCTGTCAAAGAAAACAAAATACAGGAAGTATGGCCTGCAGAACCAGACATTGATAAGGACTTCTAATCAGTGATTCCATTTTGATAAGAACTTGTCATGAGTAATTCTGTTTTAGATCATTGATTGCATATATACATGATTTAAAGGTAAAACATAATTCCTATGTCACTGCGCAACTGGTTTTTTTTTTGCTCTAGTATAGAGACATATGCTTAAAAATGTGTGAAAGAAAGCTGTGATAGCACAATTTAAGTTGGGTGATGACTGAAGTGCAAAATATTACTCCGAAAGATATGGCAGAAGTGTTGCCATCTCAAAGCATAACCCACCATGGTTGCCATGCAATGTTGTATTAATAATCTGTTACATTGACTACATATTTCGGGTAGTATCCATCGTGCAAGAGTACTGCACGCAATTCAATACTACACTGTACTGCTGGGACGTGATTTGATTATCTCTTACAAGTAACCTTCCAGTGGCGGATCAAGAGGGGGCGCACAGGGCGTGTACCCCCTCTTTATTTGTTGTTAAAACAAAAGAAATAAAAAGAAAACAATGAGTTGAAACCTGGAAGTAGCACCAGAAATATTGTTTGTGCCCCCCCCCCTTTTTACGGAATTCCTGGATCTGCCCCTGCATTCTAGCTACCCACGACTGAATGGGTAGGCCACTTCAGGAATAAAAGTTGTGTTCAACGATTTAAATAATTTTGTTACAGTTTTGACCTTGAAATACTGCAAAACAATTCATTATCCTGGCAAATCACATCTGCCAGACTAGAGCCTGTTGATATATCTTATATTGCAATTAGCATTATTCCAATGGTGGAAGATGAATTTTGAGCCCTTCTGAGAATTACATTTTAGCTTTAATTAAACAGGATGGATTTGTGAAAGTCTCTTTTACCTCTTATCTGTTGGTATACACTGTATATGTCTGTCTCTCTCTTTATCTCCTAATCTCTCTGTCTTATCTCACTATCAGTGGGTATTCTCTGCAAAGATGAGGGAGTAAGCACAACCTTGGAAATGCTGAAGGAACCACTTGCTACTCTAGTGAAGTCTCCTGCTGTGACAATTACACATGGTGAACACCCTCCCTCTGGTAGTGCTGCACTTGCTGCGGGAAACAGATGTACAGTTTACCTGCCCCTCCATGTAAGTCAAACCCCGTGATGGAGCGATGATCTAATGGAAGTGATGATTATACATTCTTGTTTGTACTCAAAATAGCATGTTATCTTGGGAATACACTCTACTGCCCAACATTACTGTTTTTATGCCTCCACCACGTAGCCGCAGGCATTATGTTTTCGGGTTGTCCGTCCGTCCGTCCGTCCGTAATCAATTTAGTGGACACCGTATCTAAAAAATTGTTAGAGGTATCCTAATGAAACTTGGCACATATATGTACGAGTGGGCGAAGTTGTGCCTATCAACTTTTGGCGCAGATGCTCAAGGTCAAAGGTTGAAAGGTCAAGGTCAAATGCTCAAAATTTCACTATTTCCCCTATATCTATGCAATGCCTGGAGGTATTTTCTTGAAACTTGGTGTATACATGAACTACCACATAAAGATTCCCAGAGAGAGCTTTGGGTCATGAGGTCAAAGGTCAAGGGTCGAAGGTCAAGTGAAAATGTTCAAATTTCATTTTTTTCTCCATATCTCACAGATATTTCAAGGTATCTTCATGGAACTTAGTATATATGCGTATACTGACTGGCAGTGATCATGTAGGGAATTTAGGGGTCATGGGTCAAAGGTCAGGGGGGTGAAAGATCAAGGTCAACTCATCAAAATATCATTATTTCTCTCTTATCTATGCAATGCCTGCAGGATTTTTTCTTGAAACTTAGTGTATGCATTTATTACCCAATACAGATTCTCTTGAAAGTTTTTTGTCCAAAGGTCCAAGGTCAAAAGGTCCAAGGTCAAGTGAAAGTGCTAGATTTCACTTCTTCTTTAAACTTATAAAAGGGTCAAAAGTTGAATACAAATCCTCAAATCCCCAAATACCTGCACTCTTAGACAGTATAGCCGTTCATCCAAATAAACCTAGTTCAAGGAAAGTGAACACTGAAAGCATTTGTGACAAACCTGTCATTTTAATATTTTGCCAGTTATGTGAAGCTGTCATTACACATTGTCAAGACATTGTGCTATAGACCTATTCGGAGAACCATGCATTAATTTGGCGGAGGCATACCAGTCGCCATAGTGACATTTCTAGTTGTTTTAAATTTGTTTTTTTTTTTTTCATTCAACTGCGTGTCATGCCATGTGTTCCTTTTTTGCATGTATTCATTCTTTGGTTTATTTATTTATTTATTTATTTATTTATCTGTTTATTCATTTATTTATTTATTTATGTATGTATTTATTTATTCATTCATTTATTTTTACATAGTACACCTGTGTTGGATGACATCCAAATATAAACATTTATTTTTCTTTTTAAATAAGGACATCGCAAACATACTTCAGATATCTTTTTATAATGTTTGTTTAAGATTCATTAATGAACCACAACTAGAGACAACCATAATTGGATGCTACACTTTGCACTTAAAGGGCAAGGCTAGTACCTGATCAGGGGGAATCAGTGCAAATGCTGGGGGATGATTGTTCCAATTCTTGTGGGATTCATTTAAGAGTACATTATATATCTATCGTTGTGTGAAAATTATCTGCTTCAGAACGGTCTCATATTCAAGTAATGTGCAGCTTTATGCCCCGTCACTGACTGGGCATGCTAACCTGGAAACATTAATCTGCACATTACTTGAATATGAGACCATTCTGAAGCAAATAATTTTCACACAACAATAGATATATAATGTACTCTTGAATGAATCCCATAAGGATTGGAACAATCATCTCCAAGCATTTCCACCGATTCCCACAGATCAGTTACTATCCTTCCCCTTTAAGTAAAAGCAGAGAATACCTAATATATGTGACCGTGCATCACAAAACGAACAAAAAGTCGCACCCCTTGATTTTACCTGAGGACTCAAAAAAGGTAAAATGGGTCAACTAAGGCAATCTTGAGTTTTTCTTATTTTTTGAAAGAGCTGTCCGTCTTCTACGTTATTCTTTAGTTTGGGATCATAACATGAATGGGAAAGTGTGTTTTCAGCAGTTTTTCTACAACCCTTTTTTTTTTGGGGGGGGGGGAGGATAGATATGTCTCAGAGTCCCCTTTTCATATCTTGAAATCCTTTACACACTCTTCACTTTCAAGTCCAATAACTTTTGAAAGGATAACTCTACTGCTTTGAAAGTTGGCATCAATCATGGTCAGAATGTGTTCACAGAACATGCTTAATTTCAGCTTAATCTGATTATATCTTCATTGTTGTTGCTCTGGTGGTTTACATCCTGTGTTTTGTCCCTTTCATTGCAAGGCTAGCACGGCTTGGTAGATATTAAGCGCTTGAATACACCCTGTACTTCAGAGCCTCATTTCTCAGTTCACACTTTTCCAGAGTGTATGCTGTCTTCTCAGTATTTAGATAGGTTAGGGGAGTCCACTTGAATTGAGTTATACATCATTTTAAAACTCAGAGTCTGCTCTTTAAGAATCTACCCTTAACTAAAAATCCATGTCTGGCGACTTTTTGTTGGTTTTGTGATTCAGGGTCTCATATAGCTAGATATAGCAAGTGAGATTAATTATTGAAGTAAATGCACTGTGTGAAGGCTTTGAGTGTAGTATTATTGTTTAGTTTTGCCAGTGAAACGATGCAGTTAGTTTCTCTGTCTTTTACTTTGTCTGTTTTTGTATACAGAATTATTGGGGTATAATGTAAAACACGATATATTCGCGGCATTAAAATTTCGCGAATTGAAGCCGACGGCCTTTTTTGCAGCATTAAATTTTGCAAATTGCCAGTGGCATCCAATGCATATTGTGCAGGCAAGAATTTTCGCGTGCAGTTTAATTTCGCGAATTTTGGCGCTCGCGAAATTCATGAAATTAAGAACATTCTTCGTTTTACAGTATTTTGTTGTTGTTCTTCTTCTGATAAAGTCTGCTTCTTTCAATAGGCTGAAGATTCTTGCAGACTATGCTATTACATTATGATAAAATTTATTTACAGAAATTTACAAGCACATAAAAATTTGAAGAAAATAACTAGCCACTGTGATCAACTGTTACTCATTACGGAATGATCCCACAGATGGCGCTGAAACACTAACACTAACTTTAACTTTTGTTTATAGTGATAGTGTTATTATGAGATAAAACTGACATGAAAGCAATTGATTTACATTTTACAGTCTGGTGTGTTGCCAGCTTCATTGATTGTGTGAGGATATTATACAGAAAACACACTTGTCCACATACTGCTATTGGAATGGGGTGGGGCAAGACAGCTTTTAGATCCCACTATTGGAATGGGACAAGACAGCTTTTAGATCTCACTGTTGGAATGGGATGGGACAAGACAGCTTTTAGATCCCACTATTGGAATGGGACAAGACAGCTTTTAGATCTCACTATTGGAATGGGATGGGACAAGACAGCTTTTAGATCCCACTATTGGAATGGGATGACAAGACAGCTTTTAGATCCCACTATTGGAATGGGACAAGACAGCTTTTAGATCTCACTATTGGAATGGGATGGGACAAGACAGCTTTTAGATCCCACTATTGGAATGGGGTGGGGCAAGACAGCTTTTAGATCCCACTATTGGAATGGGACAAGACAGCTTTTAGATCTCACTATTGGAATGGGATGGGGCAAGACAGCTTTTAGATCACACTATTGGAATGGGACAAGACAGCTTTTAGATCTCACTATTGGAATGGGATGGGACAAGACAGCTTTTAGATCTCACTATTGGAATGGGATGGGACAAGACAGCTGTTAGATCCGAATATTGGAATGGGATGGGACAAGACAGCTTTTAGATCCCACTATTGGAATGGGATGGGACAAGACAGCTTTTAGATCCCACTATTGGAATGGGGTGGGGCAAGACAGCTTTTAGATCCCACTATTGGAATGGGACAAGACAGCTTTTAGATCTCACTATTGGAATGGGATGGGACAAGACAGCTTTTAGATCCCACTATTGGAATGGGGTGGGGCAAGACAGCTTTTAGATCCCACTATTGGAATGGGACAAGACAGCTTTTAGATCTCACTATTGGAATGGGATGGGACAAGACAGCTTTTAGATCCGAATATTGGAATGGGGTGGGGCAAGACAGCTTTTAGATCCCACTATTGGAATGGGACAAGACAGCTTTTTGATCTCACTATTGGAATGGGGTGGGGCAAGACAGCTTTTAGATCTCACTATTGGAATGGGATGGGACAAGACAGCTTTTAGATCTCACTATTGGAATGGGGTGGGGCAAGACAGCTTTTAGATCTCACTATTGGAATGGGATGGGGTAAGACAGCTTTTGATCTCATTATTGGAATGGGGTGGGGCAAGACAGCTTTTAGATCTCACTATTGGAATGGGATGGGGCAAGACAGCTTTTAGATCTCACTATTGGAATGGGATGACAAGACAGCTTTTAGATCCCACTATTGGAATGGGCTGGGACAAGACAGCTTTTTGATCTCACTATTGGAATGGGATGACAAGACAGCTGTTAGATCCAACTATTGGAATGGGATGGGACAAGACAGCTTTTAGATCCCACTATTGGCATGGGACAAGACAGCTTTTAGATCTCAGTATTGGAATGGGATGGAACAAGACAGCTTTTAGATCTCAGTATTGGAATGGAATGGGACAAGACAGCTTTTAGATCTCACTATTGGAGTGGGATGGGACATGACAGCTTTTAGATCTCACTATTGGCATGGGGCAAGACAGCTTTTAGATCTCACTATTGGAATGGGATTGGACAAGACAGCTTTTAGATCCCACTATTGGAATGGAATGGGGCAAGACAGCTTTTAGATCTCACTATTGGAATGGGATGGGACAAGACAGCTTTTAGATCCCACTATTGGAATGGGATGGGGCAAGACAGCTTTTAGATCTCACTATTGGAATGGGATGACAAGACAGCTTTTAGATCCCACTATTGGAATGGGCTGGGACAAGACAGCTTTTAGATCTCACTATTGGAATGGGACAAGACAGCTTTTAGATCCCACTATTGGCATGGGACAAGACAGCTTTTAGATCTCAGTATTGGAATGGGATGGAACAAGACAGCTTTTAGATCTCAGTATTGGAATGGAATGGGACAAGACAGCTTTTAGATCTCACTATTGGAGTGGGATGGGACATGACAGCTTTTAGATCTCACTATTGGCATGGGGCAAGACAGCTTTTAGATCTCACTATTGGAATGGGATTGGACAAGACAGCTTTTAGATCCCACTATTGGAATGGAATGGGGCAAGACAGCTTTTAGATCTCACTATTGGAATGGGATGGGACAAGACAGCTTTTAGATCCCACTATTGGAATGGGATGGGACAAGACAGCTTTTAGATCCAACTATTGGAATGGGATGGGGCAAGACAGCTTTTAGATCTCACTATTGGAATGGGATGACAAGACAGCTTTTAGATCTCACTATTGGAATGGGATGGGGCAAGACAGCTTTTAGATCTCACTATTGGAATGGGATGGGACAAGACAGCTTTTAGATCTCACTATTGGAATGGGATGGGAAAAAAACAGCTTTTACATCCCACTATTGGAATGGGATGACAAGACAGCTTTTAGATCCAAGTATTGGAATGGGATGACAAGACAGCTTTTAGATCACACTATTGGAATGGGATGGGACAAGACAGCTTTTAGATCTCACTATTGGAATGGGATGGGACAAGACAGCTTTTTGATCTCACTATTGGAATGGGATGGGACAAGACAGCTTTTTGATCTCACTATTGGAATGGGATGGGGCAAGACAGCTTTTAGATCTCACTATTGGAATGGAATGGGACAAGACAGCTTTTAGATCTCACTATTGGAATGGATGAGGGCAAGGCAGCTTTTAGATCCCACTATTGGAATGGGATGGGACAAGACAGCTTTTAGATCTCACTATTGGAATGGGATGGGACAAGACAGCTTTTAGATCTCACTATTGGAATGGAATGGGACAAGACAGCTTTTAGATCTCACTATTGGAATGGGATGGGACAAGACAGCTTTTAGATCTCACTATTGGAATGGGACAAGACAGCTTTTAGATCTCACTATTGGAATGGGATGGGACAAGACAGCTTTTAGATCTCACTATTGGAATGGAATGGGACAAGACAGCTTTTAGATCTCACTATTGGAATGGGATGGGACAAGACAGCTTTTTGATCTCACTATTGGAATGGAATGGGACAAGACAGCTTTTAGATCTCACTATTGGAATGGGATGGGACAAGACAGCTTTTAGATCTCACTATTGGAATGGGATTGGACAAGACAGCTTTTAGATCCCACTATTGGAATGGAATGGGGCAAGACAGCTTTTAGATCTCACTATTGGAATGGGATGGGACAAGACAGCTTTTAGATCCCACTATTGGAATGGGATGGGACAAGACAGCTTTTAGATCCAACTATTGGAATGGGATGGGGCAAGACAGCGTTTAGATCTCACTATTGGAATGGGATGACAAGACAGCTTTTAGATCTCACTATTGGAATGGGATGGGGCAAGACAGCTTTTAGATCTCACTATTGGAATGGGATGGGACAAGACAGCTTTTAGATCTCACTATTGGAATGGGATGGGAAAAAAAACAGCTTTTACATCCCACTATTGGAATGGGATGACAAGACAGCTTTTAGATCCAAGTATTGGAAGGATGACAAGACAGCTTTTAGATCACACTATTGGAATGGGATGGGACAAGACAGCTTTTAGATCTCACTATTGGAATGGGATGGGACAAGACAGCTTTTTGATCTCACTATTGGAATGGGATGGGACAAGACAGCTTTTTGATCTCACTATTGGAATGGGATGGGGCAAGACAGCTTTTAGATCTCACTATTGGAATGGAATGGGACAAGACAGCTTTTAGATCTCACTATTGGAATGGATGAGGGCAAGGCAGCTTTTAGATCCCACTATTGGAATGGGATGGGACAAGACAGCTTTTAGATCTCACTATTGGAATGGGATGGGACAAGACAGCTTTTAGATCTCACTATTGGAATGGAATGGGACAAGACAGCTTTTAGATCTCACTATTGGAATGGGATGGGACAAGACAGCTTTTAGATCTCACTATTGGAATGGGACAAGACAGCTTTTAGATCTCACTATTGGAATGGGATGGGACAAGACAGCTTTTAGATCTCACTATTGGAATGGAATGGGACAAGACAGCTTTTAGATCTCACTATTGGAATGGGATGGGACAAGACAGCTTTTTGATCTCACTATTGGAATGGAATGGGACAAGACAGCTTTTAGATCTCACTATTGGAATGGGATGGGACAAGACAGCTTTTAGATCTCACTATTGGAATGGGACAAGACAGCTTTTAGATCTCACTATTGGAATGGGCTGGGGGGACAAGACAGCTTTTAGATCCCACTATTGGAATGGGATGGGACAAGACAGCTGTTAGGTCTCACTATTGGAATGGGATGGGGCAAGACAGCTTTTAGATCTCACTATTGGAATGGGATTGGGACAAGGCAGCTTTTAGATCTCACTATTGGAATGGAATGGGACAAGACAGCTTTTAGATCCCACTATTGGAATGGGACAAGACAGCTTTTAGATCTCACTATTGGAATGGGATGGGACAAGACAGCTTTTAGATCCCACTATTGGAATGGGATGGGACAAGACAGCTTTTAGATCTCACTATTGGAATGGGTGAGGGCAAGGCAGCTTTTAGATCTCCTTAGACAATGTAATATGTGCAGCGCCCCCTAACCTTTTCTAGTGCTACATAAAACTCCATCAATTTTTGCTTTACTTGTTGTGATCTCTATCTGAAGGATGTTTAATAATACACAAAGGCTCATTTTGGACACATTCATGAAAATGATTTGCATTTTCACCTTTAATCCCAGATTTTGGTAACAAGGATTATGATTGCATCATTTTTGTCTGGTGGCATTATTCACAGTAAACCGAATAATACAGCAGTTGCTTTTTTCTGAGCAAGAAGTGTTACATGAGACCACTGTGGCAGATTCTGTGGTCACATAGAGTGAGAACAATGCCTTTTTACTGGTGATATTGTGGTCTGTATGCTTAGGCCCGTTAGTCTCAGCTTTTAAAGGGACCGTATAGCTTTGGTTGAGATCTAATAATGATAATAATACAGGGTACCGGTACTTATAATGCATCAATTCCACCTTCTAACTTCAGGTTTCTAACTGTTTTGGTGAGATAAGGAGAATCCTCTTATTAAATGTGAAAACATATATGTCCAAGAGAAATTCAATGTTTATTTGATGAAAATTAATTTTGAAATGGCTGAGATATCCAAGACAGAGCGATCCTAATAAAAGGTGGGACCCACCTTTTATTACAATTGCTTTGTTTTACTTTGGTTTTGGATGTCTCAGCCATTCCAAAACAGATTTTCATTGAATAAACTTTTAATTCCTCTTAGAATGGTATGCTCTGTTCTATTTCATAAGTGGTTTCTTTGTATCTCGCAGAAAGTTGAAAGCCCAATCTTCATCTCCACCAATACTATACCATCCCTTTAATGTGTGTCAAAGATTACCATATTCAGACTAGATATTTCCATCATATTATGTATCATTAACCACTGACCTAATCTCTTTTGAGTTTTTCCTAGAAAATGAGTTGAAACATAGCAAATAATTTCTGACAGGTTTAGGAGCTGCATAATTAGGTTTCCTTTATCATTCTAGAGATCACCACTAAGACATGTCTGGGTGGATCTGAAAGAAGATTTGTGGCATGTTTTGTGGACCAATATCATGTTCTGCCAGATGAACTCCTGGAAGAGGAGTATTTCCTGATGATCTTGATCTAAAGATTAGAAGAGACCTGTGTCCAGGGACCAGTCTGAACATAGTGTGTTGCAATGAAACCTCATGGAGTCATTGTAGGTTAATGTGGGATGTAAATGTTATGCATTCTTACAATGTAGCTAGATCACAGGGAAGCAGACTCAAGTTTTGTGTGTACCCATTAGGGTTCATGTCTCACCCTTTTTTAAAGGTAATGGTCATGCATACCACTATCAAGTCTTTGTACAAAGATTGCAGGAAATTTATGGCATTTGTAGAACTGACAAGTAACTTGAAGGAGGCTTCCTTAGTTTAAACTCTGTGATGAAGGATACTCCGATCATTTATGCCATCTTGATATACATGTAGAAACACATTACAGAAATCATGACAACATACAAACAAGGAGTTACTACCATCAAGCTGAATGAAAAGACAGGAATATCCTTGAAGATCATTAAGTACAACATTTCGTCTCATATTTTATACATAGCACTCATTCACCATCCACTCTACCGGTCTTTTGATGAATAATTTGCCTCACCAAGTTTGATGATGAATTGATGTACAATCATTCTAATAAGATTCAGTGTATGTACAGTCTGGTGAGCCTCAGGTGTTACTTCAGGTGATAGGATGTTGTATTCACACTGGTGATGTGAAAGAAGAAAACACTCTCATTGCATCAGATATAGGGCTTTTTTTCTTTTCTTTTTTTTTAGCTCACCTGAGCTGAAGGCATAAGTGAGCTATTGTGATCACTCATCACTCAGCGTCCGGTGTCTCTCGTCCATGGTGCCTAAACTTTTTACATTTTCATCTTCTTCTTGAAAACCACATGATTATGGATTTTCACCAAACTTGGCAGGTAGCTAATAATGGCCACCATGCTCCCCATGGAGGCCCAAGAACCAGAAGTATTAGAGCTCAGTTAATGCTATGATGACTGTAATTTCAAGTTTGTTCATCCCCCCCCCCCCCCCAGCCCTGGTGTGGGATCCAAATTGAGGATAATCTTCACATTTACAACTTCTCCTTGAAAATGCATGGTCAGATTTTAACCAAATTTAGCAGGGATTACCACAACCAGGGCTATAGAATATGTACCTGTGCTATGGGCATCATTCCCCACCTGATTTGGGGGTGGGGGGGGGGGGGGGGGGGGGGGGACCGACACATTTTCTTCTTCTTCTTGAAAACATTCGGCCAAATTTGTCATCAAACCCAGTATGTTATCACAAGGGTGAAATTGATATTACAAGGACCCCAGAACCTCCTTGTTTAGAACTGTAAATACTCTTTACATTAATGAGTGCACTTTCACGGTTTAATATTCGTAGCAGCTCCAAGGATTAAGCGAGATCGAGGGGGGGGGGGGGGGGCAGTTTTTTCATTTATTTTTTGTTTGTTTTCTTAACCCGTTGAGGATGACTCTCGATTATACTCGGGCAGGTGTCAGTGGAAAATGCATGTTGTAGCAAAATAAAACCGTCCTCAATGGGTTAAACTGCGGAGTCAAACCTTTTGTTAGATTACAATGTAATTGACAGGTACATTGCGGTAGAATATGCAGATGGACACCATGCCCCCATAGAAGCTCTAAAAGCTGCCTCCCCCACCCCCCCCCCCCCCCAAGTTCGCAATGTTCTCAGGTAGGAGTTTGCAAGAATGTGTGGAAGGTGAACTTTTGATGCTCAGGTGAGCGTGAGACCCTGCGGGTCTCTTGGTTATGTTGACATCAATTTGAAGATAAACCGAAAAACTAATAATTGAACGGATGTTAATGTCATCATTCTGAGCATCAAGGTTAGCAGTGCATCCTGGGTCAGTCGCCATGGTGACTGTCAGGTGGGAGGGGAAATAAGATTGATGTCAAGGATGTTTTGGTCCAATTCTACAACTAGCTTGTATCCAAATTTAGATCTGTTTGTTCTAAACTATTTGCCATCTAGGATCGAATCTAAATCTGTGAAGTACATGGAGGAGGTTTTTTTTTTTTTGTATTTTGTTTTGAACAATGAAAAATATTGTTGAAGGGTAGACTGCCTCTAGATTGGCAAGGTCCCAATGCCTTAGGAAGTTTGTTTCTCTAGATATCCCTGACATCTTGAAATGCATTTAAAGACCTTTTTCACTGTTTTGGTTTTCAGGAATGTTTTCATACTCTACATACATGTATAATGACATTTGATGATTTCTTCTGAATGCAGTGAATTCAGAGAGACTGGAAGTTACTCCTAACCTTGCCAGTGTTTTCATGGTTTATGTTTTCATGGACAATTTGATTGGGTATTCACTCAATTGATGAGATGCTATAGAAGATACACTGATAAGGACAAAATGAAACAATTTGCTGGAAAATGGGAAACTCTTGGTTTGCTTGTGAATCAAGGGTCAAGGGTTAGTTAACACCATTTTTAGCTCACCAAAGCTTGATTTTAAGTGAGCCATTTTCATCACTCTGTGTTTATGGTATGCCAGCTTTTACCATTTTTCATCTTCAAACTCTGTGATCAATATTTTTAACATACTTGGCAAGGATAGAGATACAAAGTTGATTAAGTGATACAAACTTCATAGGTGGTCTGCTCTTGGAGCCCAGGGGCAAGGCCCTAAGGACCGAAACTATTACATTGATTTCAAACACGCCCAGATCTAGGAGAAGTACAGTGAAGTGATGTTGAATAGAAATGCTTTCAGAGGTAAAAAATAGAAGTGGTTCATGACAGTGGGAACTGTGGCCCAATATGGGCTGGAAGGGGTTAATTTGTACATAAATTAGAATTACAGATCATTTACAGCTAACATTGCATAACATTAGGATGATTCAGTACTAACATAACAGAAAGGTCCCGTCTTAGGAGGATAAAAAATGTAATTTCAGTGATTTGTGAATGTCTCAACTGGTAACAGTAATAGTTCTTATGGCTTCTGGAAAGGTACATGGTATATTTGCATTTTGTCATGAGAAAACAAGAGAGCTTTGGTTGCCTTTGATTGCAATCTTTCCACCAACCGTACTAAAAAGGTGTTTTTTTTTTTGTAATGATGTATGTTGTGGTGACTTTGGAAAAATGCCTTGCAATCTGACAAATGGAGGCAATATATTTAATTTTTTGGCACTGTTTTGGTGCCATGTACTACAATAACATCCTTGATTCAGTGTAGGAAAGGAAGTCATGGTCTGTTGTCACGTAAGGAGGAAATTTGAGATACAGTGACATTGAATGTCTCTTCATACCTAATCCTTTATGAACAAAGTTAATATGTTATCTCATCAAATTTGGTCAGGAAGCAATTTATGTTTTATATCAGATATCAGATGTTTTAACCCGTTGAGATTGAGTCCCGAGTATACTTAGGCAGGTGTCTATGGGAAATGCGTGTCATATCAAAATCAGTTTATCCTTAATGGGTTAAATGTACACCATTTTAATAGTAAATGACATTTATAGATATTACTTAATACGGATATTTCTGAATGCATTGATACACAACTGAAAAGTTGAATTAGAATACAGAATCATCATAATTATGAACATCGTGGAGTGTAAACATAAAAGAGAACAAAATATTATTGATGGAATACTTGAATATTGATCATCTATTTAGACTTGTCTTCACCTTGAACCTTTCACATGTGAAAGGGGATTTTGTTCCACAGAAATTGAGCAATGACAAAAAATGCCCTATCACTGAAATGGTTACAAGTGCGAGGACCCAAAGTGGTTAAAGGTGTGAGGACCATATAATTGCAGAGTAGAGGGAAAACAGAGAGACAGGGATGAAGTGGTGGAGTGGAGAGAAATCTATTGAGACCTGATAGCCAACATTATTATGTAGCGGGGTATCTTATAAATTCTAAGAAGGACTTAAAAGTTGAGATGTTAATGTATGGGGACCCAATATAACTCACAATAAAGGAAATGTTTTTTTTTTTTCTAAACAGAAGGGAAACATGCAAGTATAACCAACCCTTCTTGCCCCTTATGACTTTTTGCAATGTCTTTAGGCTGTAGTGGTGTAAAACTACAGTGTACTCTTTGTCTGTCTAGGTGAATTAGTGTAAAAGGCTCTCTCTCTTTTATTGCTTACTGGTAAAAAATGATTTTGTCCCATCTGAGGTGTAGATATTACAGTGGGATACTGTATCTTGCCATGATGTTGAACACAAACTGTCAATTCAAGTACACTTGTCTCTTTGTCTTACAGCATTCAACAGAAAATCATGATTATGTTTCTGATTTTTCTCTCAGATTAAATTGGAATTATTTTACATGTGTGTGACTATCACACACTGTCTGACCTATCTGTATACCTGTTTGCAATGTTTGGTAAAGATGAGCTTCTTTAATTTGTGTAGGTGCGTTCACTCCTAGACATGTACACCATCAATATAAGTCAATCTTCAAGGCAAACTGGTATCAAATGTAAATGCATTCATTCTGAGATCACTTTGCATTACTCAAAAAATCTCTTGGAGCTTTAACAGTGGTTTCATGTTTCATGTAGGATACAGCTGACAAGACTACCAGAGAAAGGCTAGAGGCTCGCTGCAGGAAAGCCCAAATACATCTGGCAAAACTGCAGGCAACGATGGCTGTGCCAAACTATAACCACAAGGTACCAGAGACAGTTAAACAGTCACATCAAACCAAGGTTAGTACATTGTATTAGAACTGTCAGTCTATTGTAGATGGCAATGAAGAGATTAAATGCAAGGACCGATTTATCAATTTTTATTAACTTGTGATATTTGTGATTGAAGCTGCTGAAAATCTTATAAAATAGTTTGAATACTGTAAAACACAATATTTTTGTGGCATGAAATTTTTGCGAGTTGCCTCTAACATTCAATGCATATAGTGTAGACAAGAACTTTCATATCCATTTTAATTTTGCAATTCTTGGCTCTCGCGAAATTTGCAAAATTGAAATGCATGCTAACATTCCTCGTTTCACAGTATAAAGTAATGATTTAAAAATCTTTTAAAATGGCATGCATCCATTTTTGCATTCAAACTCTTTAAACATAGGTAGAGCGTGTTTGTGTGTGTTCTTCTCACATACTGATTTCATAGAGATGAGAGCAATAATCATATGTTCTGTGAAACTCATCCCAAGCCCACCTGTGTCCCCATCCAGGTTTCTTAGTATCGATGAAATCCCAAGTGGAGCAGCCTAGCATGCTATACAAATTAAATCTGTGTCATTGTCATTGCCACATTCTTTTTCTACCATATCTTTGTCCTCTCTGTGATACAGGTGGAAGAACTTGAGGCAGAAATCAGCTCCCTGGAGGATCTCCTCTCATCCTTCACACAGGCTTCCTCATCCTGACGTCACTTTCCCCTCAGCACTAGTCTTGGTCTCAGACCTGTCTCTATCTATTCTCACAAAGCAAACTAGGGAGAGTTTGATGTGCCCCTCCTTTACCACCAACCTCTCATAGCTTCTGCTTGCCAGCAAGTCAACATTCTTAGCTCAACAGATATCTTTATACCAGATCTTGTCAGCTATTGTATTATGTTCGGTGTGTGATCAATTAAAGGGTCTACAAGGTGTGTAATGACAACATTAAGAACTGATAATTCATGGCCAAAATCAGATCAGGGCATTATTGATGGTTACATGCCTTCCTTTTATCCCATCCCATTATTTTTAATCTATATCGGTAGCCATCAAACATTCTTTGATGATTGTCTTCTTCTTAGAGACACCTCTTTAAATAGCACATAGCTGTACCTGAGAGTTAGACTGACAGGATGCCAGAAGTCAAATGTTTTTAATGATTTCTAGTGTCACTCTGATGAAACATTGTTGAGATTTTAGCTGACTTTACATGTTTGTATTTCATGCCTGTAATAAGTGTGTGTACAGGGAAAACGTGTGTAATCTCCAGAGCTTCTCCTTGCTTAACCCATTGAGGACAAGTCCCAAGTAAACTCAGGCAGGGGTCTATGGGAAATGCATGTTGTAGTAAAATCAGCCCGTCCTCAATGGGTTAAAGCTGCATGTACACCATGTTCCCAACTGTCACGACAACCCCGTTTGCATGAGATGTAGTGTGCCATGGGTAGATTCTCCTGTCCCCCCCCCCCCCATCTTCGTCATCTTCGTATTCTAGTCTTGTTCATTCCACTTCTCGTCCCAGTGAACATATAGCTATCAAACGCTGTTCTGAGGACATCTGGTCAGGCTAGACTGTCAATATTTTTTGTCTCGTCTAGCTACAGACGGCCTCCAAGTTTTGTTTCAGCCTATTACATGCTGTCACATTCTGTTGCATTCACTCCATTTTATTGTTGCATATGAAATTCCTCATTAGCACTGGGACTGGCAATTATTTTGAGTGTCTAAAAATCTGACATAGCATCCATGGCAATCTGAGCCTGTTGCGTTTGCCTATCCCGTCTCGAGGTGTTGTTTCATGTTCATCCCGTTTTGTCCTCGGTGGCCTGAATCATGCCTGCCGTGGCTGCCGGGAACATGGGGTAAACGCAGCATTAAGTCATGCATCTTTTAAATGCCTTGGCAAAATGTGGATGGTAGCCCTAAAGGATCTGTGTTCAAATCGTTATGATTTCTTCATTATTGGCATACACTCAACAACTTCCCCATGCTATCCTGTGGGGGGCAAGGGATTTAATATGACAACATTTGCTATAATAGACGGGCAGTTTGATTCAGGGACACAAATAATTTTCAATTGGATAAAAATCAAAGTGACTGTGTTTATAATGAATGCATTAAGAAATTGTCAATATTGTGTCAATGATTCTACATGTGTTATTAAAAATCACATGAACAGAATAGACAATACAATTTAACCACTGATTACCAATAAGTGTAGACTTTTTTTCAACTTTATTTCCAAATAATTGAGATTGATGTACACATGTTATAAATAATGAAGACAAGAATGTTGTCCATTATCTCTTTGCTACAATTATTCTGTCCAGATGATCTTTTACCATGCAACATTGTCAAATTGGCAACAAACCACTTGTAGCTTCCCATTTATTAGTGCAATGTCAACACAAATATCCTTTTTTCTTTATTTCTTTTTTTTGCTGCCAGTAATCAAAAAATTGTTCTAATAGCCTAGATAAGTGCCTAGAAGGCTGATTCTGGACCACTAAAGGAGGTTATCAGAGAGATTAGACACAAGAAAGACCCTCTTCCATGGCTTTTAAAGTCTGAAAGAAGGACTTGATGATGAATTTGAATTGCCTAGAATTTACTTTAAATATCTTTCTGGAATCTTACTAGGCATATATAGCAGGGCTCGACACTAATGGTGGCCCGGGGCCACCAAAAATGAAAGTCGGGCTACCAAATTTTAAAAAAGGGCAAATTTGGTGGCCCGCCTCGGGCGACCAAAATTTTGGGAAAAGTATGTCAATAAATTTGTAACTTTTTGCGCCGGAAATGCATAAATGCATGCAGTGAGTGTGTGCAAACGTAGTAACTTTGTCTTTGTGTTTTGAGAAATAGAAATATGTTTTTCTAGCTTCTTGATTATTTGCATGTAAGCTAATGTCATTTATTTATGTTTAGATGTTGCAACCCATGTGCCTGTTAATGAATATTTATACTTAGTCTTCAACATTCAGCTGTTAAATTTGTTTAAAGGATGGATGAAAAGGACTGAATGAGTGCCTGAGAGTGAGTGTTGCGAGATTGTTGAGGTTTATTTATGAGTAGACATGTCCAGCTTCCAATTCTTACTATGATAAAACTTAAATATTTGACTCATTAAAAAAAAAAGGACTTTTAATGTTTCTTATTGTTTTTTTCGGGCCACCAAAAATCTGAAATTGATGATTTTGGTGGCCCCATCGGGCCACCAAAAAAACCCGTTTAGTGTGGAGCCCTGTATATAGGGTGATGTGCATTAGCTTCAAAGCAACTATGTACACCGTTGCATATTATGTCATGTGGTGTCACATGAAAATCTGAACAAAGTTTTAGAGTGCCACCTGTTACAGAATCCGAAGGCTATTAGTATGATGCATAAGTTGTTTGGGAACTAGAAGAGGAAAACAAGCCTCAAAAGAAATACATGTTCTTTTTGTTGTTGTTGCTGTTGTTATTGTTGAGGTTTGTGTGTGTGTGTGTGTATGTGTGAGGGTGCGTGCGTGTGTGTGTGTGTGAGGATGCATGTGTGTGTGTGTTGTGTTTTGTTTGTTTTGTTTTTTGTTTCAATTTTGCGCTTTTTTGTGGGAGAAGTATTTTGGATGCTGATATATTGGGCTGTGATTCATGTGTAAGAGTGAGGAGAGAAAGCCATTGATAATGGTCATGTCTAATAGAACATAAACTGACCAGTTTACTTCTTGTAAGATTTCATACTCACAGCAAGCAGAAATTAAACAGTGTATCATCCATGTCTAGCTATTGTATGTATTTGTATGCAAAAATTCTACTCTGTATGTCAGTGTATGGTGACAGAATGATGTACACAACTTCATTTATTAAAGTCATGCAGTCTGTGGAAATGAGAAAAAGCCCTGAATCTGTGTCTTTTCCTCACTAACACCTACTCACATAAACATGAATTATTTATGTATCTGTATATGCACTCTGTATTTGGATGTGAGATGGACATACATAGTGTACAGTGTGTGGACTAAGGTACATTATTCATTAAACACCTTAGTTATATGATATGTAATAAAGGCTATTTACACAGACTTTAAGTAATATTTTATTTCCCAACATTTTATTCGAAACAAATCCTGTTTAATACAGTTCTCAATAAATGCAAAATGCTATTTTAAAGTAAATATCTCTTAATTTCTGTTCCAAATGCTGACTGTCTTGATTATTCATCATGATTTTACCATTTTTTATATCAGTACTTACAATCTATAACAGTATGTTCAGATACACTCGCATACAATTTCATTTGTAAAATGAATTTGTAGTCACAGATAAAAAGTAATGTAGGCCCTACACCGTATATTACACAGATTGTATCAGACCCGACGAAAGTGTCATAGCGAAGTCGCTTTATAGAGACACCTGTTCGTTAGCCACTGCCGTCTGCCCAACGTGATCAACGCGTGATTCACCACAGAACCCGCCCCTTGGAGCCAGGCATTGTATTGGAGGGAGTTCCCCCGACTGAACGGGGTCCCTAGCTCTCTCTGATCGCCCGTCCCCCTATAGGAACTCATTTATTTAGATTTGAAGATAAAAGATTGAGTGTCAAATAGAAGACCTAATGCATGCGCCAAGCCTTTTAATAAAAAACAGTCAAACTGTGGTACATTATATCTCGAAAGTATTTTCCCCAGCTCAGTACGACAGCGTGTGGCAGATATCACCATGAAAACCTTGCGATTATACTTCCTAATTGATTTTGATTATAAGCGTGAAAGACTAGTGTGATTTATGTGTAAAGCTTTATTCTAAGTCTGGGTATTAAGAGTAGGTCTGTGAAATTATGAAATATTATCGCAGCATTGATCTCTCTTTTCGTGGTAACAATATTATACATATACAGGCCTTTTTACGACATGTACTACTAACATTTCATGTGGCCTCCGTAGTGCCTCCATGTGTAACTTTTAAAGTAGATTGAATTGTGCCACTCGACAGCTATGAAATTTTGTCCCGAGTTACGTAACTGTAACTTCGTAATAAGACGGTTGGCTGTGGCCTGCACGTGCCTATCCGCATGTGAAACTTGCCTAATCGAAAATTCTGTCTTCTGTATTTCAGTCACGTGAGCACGGGAGTACAGTTGTTGTTGTTGTTCTCTTTATCCATTTCAATATTCTGGCATTCGGAAGACGCCGATTAAAAAACAACAACAACCTTTTCTGTGAACTTCGCCACTTTGTGTTTCTACTTTTGCTCTCCTAGACCGCTAAGTACTTTTTTTTCACGCTGGAATGGTTTTGTAAGACGAAAATCTTTTAGAGGTATGCGGTCTTTTTTTCTCTATTATTATAGATGTGGTGTACATCTCTTCGTACAAATAACCGCCTACGTGTCAAGGTATTTCATTCAGTGAGATACAGAATACACCGCTCAGTCATTTGAACGTCATCAGACCATTTAATCTCAAACCACATTCCTTAAGCCTATATCATTTCTCTAGCCTCCACGATGTGAGCATAGCATGAGCCGTCTCTTGGACGATGTGCTAAAAGTTTGTTACCATTTATTATCTAAGCATTAATTCTTGGTGAATCTCAAAGTGAAACGTCAATGTTTTTGCAGCGTTTCTCAGCATTTCTGTAACAAAATCAAACGAGATGATATCTGAAGGTATAGGCCTATGTTTAAACACGATGGGCACTAAGATTCGCACGCATCAAAGTAATATCTACACGAATATAGTTTAAGATAATTTCGTCCATATCACATCGTGTATAAAAGTGCCATACATCGTATACGACCTTTGATACTGTCATGTGAAATTTGAGCTAGTGGGCTGTTTATTCTTTTTTTTTCTGCTCAGTGACATTGTATTTCCAACAAATCTTGATATACGTAAGTATAGATAGCACTGCGATCTATTTGAACTTTGGGGGAAACATCTCTAGAAGCAAAAAACAAAAAACAAAAACAAAACAAAAAACAAAACAAAACAAACAAACAAACAAAAACAAAACAGCTTGTGACGAGTGTGCCCTTAACGTAAGTAAATTTAGATAGGCCTATAACACTATGCAGGAAAAGAGAGAGAGATAGAGACGAAGACGGGATAGTGGAAAGGAAAAGTTCAATCTGAGATCAGGGGCTGAACAGACATAAGGTGGACCGATGAAAGTGAACAACAGACTGTCATACAAAAAGACGGTTCATGCATTTCCGTCTGCATCCGTTCTCCGGGTTTGGCCAGCAAACACGGAAGAGATGCCCACATCTCAAGGCCGACTTACTCTTGCTATGTAGATCAGGTCTCATATACATGGCGGGTCTCCCTGAATGATGCTGAAATCGACAACTAAAAAAAATCCTCTCTTTTTCAAAATAAGTAATATGGTTTGAACGCAAACCTTTAATTTCACCTCCGTTTACATGTAGATTCCGTTGACCGTCTTTAAAGGGATAGTACAGTTTTGGTGGATATGGGAATTGGGCTTGTAACTTTTTGCGAGATACCAAGAAAACACTTATGATATAGTACAGAACATACCATTTTAAGAGGAATTCAAAGTTTATTTGACAAAAATCGGGTTCGGAATGACTGAAACATCCAAAAACAAAGTAAAGCAAAGCAATCATGATAAAGTGTGGGTCCCACACTTTATTAGAATTGCTCTTTTTTGATACCTCAGCCATTTCAAAACCAATTTTCATGAAATAAACGTTGAATTCCTCATAGAACTACATGCTCTTTCACATTATATAAGAGGTTTCTCATTATCTCACCAAAAATTGTTAGAATCCTGAAATTAGGTCTCAAACATAACTGTACGATCCCTTTAAATATGTTTTGAAGTCACGTACTCACACTAAAAGGCTGGGAAGGGGGATGTATAAGGAACAAACCGAGCATTTCAGTTGGATTCAATTTACTCAATATACTTCATATTACCCGCGAGGTGTTTGAATACATTGCATGTTTGAAAGATGAAGTCCATCTACCGACCCGGGGACAATACACAGCTCATCTAATACAACTTTGGCAGTTAGGTCTAGGAATGATAAAGTAATTCTGTTGGTTCAATTTTTCAATTCAGTTCAATTCAATGGTTTATTTATTTCCATCAACATGATAAAAAAAAGAAAACATGATACAAAGTGGAACATGAATTTTGACTTTCATCCAGTTGGTTGTGGAATGGAGGCTGATAAGTTTATCCTATTATTTCCACAAATATCAGTCTTAAGATGGTGGTTGGAACTAAGATTCCATCGATTGGATTTCAATTTCTTTGCATGATGCAAAATCAAAGTATGACCACATGGTACATATCAATGACATTACACAAGAAATACGTTCAGCCATTCGACATAGGCCCTCATTTGGTGTAGAGTACATATTCCGTGTGTGACATAAGAAACTAAAGCATTTTAGTGAGAAGGTGTGTAATTAAATGTTCGTTTCGCACTATACACTACACAATCAATAGCAACTCCTCTTCACCAATCGTAATTAGAGGGAAAGAAACATCAGACACGCAAGTTGTAAATGGCAAATTGGATTTATTGTGGGAGAAGTTGGTCCGAGTTTCACTTGAGCGAGTAGTTATGACATATCAATGTGGACAGTCAGTATATCTATCTACAGTGTATACGGTATGAGGCTATCTAAGACAAGGGAGTGCTTTTGTCAGTCGGAACAGAGAAAAAGTCGTAAGACTTTCTGAGCATTTCAAACTGAGTGTTTAATGAGGAGAAAGTGAAAGAGTGAAGAGTGAAAGAGAGAGAGAAGAATGGATAGGAGATGGAAACAATAAAAAAGTTGAGATGCTACAATATCGTGTGATAACAGAGCTTGATTCAAACCAAAATAATATCATCTGTAAAACTTTTGACTACCACGGACCCAAGTTATTTTCTCGATGAGACTCACTGGCGCCACGAAGGGGTTATTCACACCTGTCAGTATTTTTTTTTTTATTCCTGGGGTCAGGTAAAGAGGGTAAAACAAAGGATTTCAAGGTCGACATACCACGTTCACGGCAAATGTGTGAAAATGGCTAAATCACCAGTCATTCCACTAAATCTTATCTCAGGTCCTTGATGACACCAACGTGCTGCTGACAACAAAGAGGTTATGGTGAGATCGCATGAAAGTCAGGGCCTTTAAGTTAGTATGACGTCGGTCATTAACCTTATCTGGTCAAGCCGTAAACGTCACTTGTCAGAACGATGACCATGCTCAGATAATACGTGTCTATTCCACTGGACAAAACCATGCTTCCTTTGTCACTTTAACAGAATTAATATGTTCAAGAAAAGAACTGAATGACTCCGTTCTGAATGACTAATCTTATTTTATTTGATTTAGTCTAATTTAATCTGTCATTAAAAAAAGTTTGAATATCATTGTGTTGTAGTGAGGACATGCAGGTTTTTTTTTCTTTTATCGTAATGAAAATCTTCCTGTATATTGTGTAATCCAAGATTTAAAAAAAAAAATGTTTATTGTGAAATGTAATTGCCGCTCATTATTCTTTTTTTCCGGTGCGCATAGATGTGCGCATAGATGAATAAGGCATTTTTTCAGTGATCTTTTTGTTAATTCCATTTCCTTTGAAAATATAACAATTAAAAAAAAAAATACATAGGGCCTACCTTATACATAACATTTGTCATAAATGTTCGTACATGTATGAGACATGATATTATTCCATAAAACAAATATAACCATTCAATTCATTTTAAGGCAGAAATCAAGCAAGAAAAAGAAAACAAGATGATAGGATGAACCAAACAATTTTTTTTAAACTACAAAAAAAGATACATATGCAGTTGTAGGCAATTTAGCCAAACACTAGAAGAACAGAAAATGGAATTTCTATTATATTAAAAGAACAATAGTCATCAATAGCACCTGCTTTTGTTTCTCTTTTAAAAAGACGTACATGTATTACCAGTATTATAATTATTACTATAAGAATAGAAAATGTAGGCGTACACAATATATGACTACACAGCCGGCAGTGCAAGGTTTAAACACAACCCCCACTACACTAAAAAATATTAAACCAAGTCGATACACCTATCTCGAAAAAGTATACTATGAGATTATAAAGAAAATGATAATTGCTGAAGTCGGGATCCCTGCTATGCCGATGAGACTTCTCAATAATATCTATACGTAAATTACTGTTTACCACTGGAATTATAGTTTTAAGATCCAATTAGTCGACCTCTGTAGGAGACCTACTTTATCGGATCGAATTGCCTGTTGCCTTGAACGTAAAACCCTCACAAGAAACCAATAAAACTTGGCAGTAATATATTTTGTATCTTAATCCCGCATCCTGGACCGTCTTTTGTGGAAGTGGAACTTTCAGAGATTTTGTTTGATCTTCCAGGATGAGTTTGTCTTCCTGCCCTGATATTGGTTTCATACACATCACCTTTAAATCGTAATCACTCCGTCCAGATATGAGATGATTGATTGCACAGAATTCCTTGAGTCCGAGGGACGAATCCATGCCAGCCGGATCTGGTTTGTGAGGAAGTCAGGGGTTAAAGGTCATGATATCATGTACACACGAGTTTTCGGCAGTCCCAGGAGATTTTCTAGACCCGGATCTTTGACTGTCTGAGAGGAAAAATACGTGAGTTTTAAGAAATTAAAGCGCAAATAGTTTGTTCACGCGTTCATTATCTTAATATTTCTTCTTCCTCTTTGATTTTTTTTTCTTTAGGGCTGTTTTAATTTCCAGTATCAATTACCTCAGTAATGCTGCACACCAGACTGTGCTATATCCCGTCTCTTCTATACCACCACGTGTATGATCATACTCTTGGTATAGTCTTTAATCTCTGCTTTACCTTCAGCCTGATGCTCCTCCAATTGATTTAAAGGGACTGTACAGTACTTGTTGAGGTGAGGATTCAGATTTATAACATTTTTTGGTGAGATAATGAGAAACCTCTTATGAAATATGAAAGAGCGTGTGCTCGGTAATTTCAAGAAGGATTCAGCGTTTATTTGATGAAAATTGGCATTGAAATTGCTGAGGTATCCCAAGAAAGCAATCCTGATAAAATTTATAGACCACGACTTTTATTAGGATCTCTTTGTTTTACCTTGTTTTTAGATGTTTCAAAACCGATTTTCACCAAATAGACTTTTAATTCCTTTTAGAATGGTATGCTCCGTACTATTCATAGGTGAGTTCTTGGCATCGTGCAAAAAGTTAAAAGCCCGGATCCCATCTCCACCAATACTATATACAGTCCCTTTGTCACCTTCGGTCAGCCTGGCGCTCCTCCAATTCATTTAAATGGTCCAATCAAGGAGCTACGTCTCTTGTAGCTCCGCGACATAGATAACACCGTTATGAGACATTATTAACATCCAATGCAGGAAGACAATTCAGTTGGTCAGCAAAATGAAAATCTACTTTAGGGCTAAAAGTATTTCTGTAGTCATTGACGTACAAACACATTTGTTCCTGCTGATGATGTATGATTTTAGCATTGCTGAAGGAAGGACGATTTCAAGATACTAGTACATCGTGACGTCATCGAGGGGGTGGGAGAAAACTATGCTGCAGTATTATAAGTAAAGAAAAACAAACAAACAAAAATTGGGTCAACATCATCCTACAAAGCTGGAGGTGCTTACTCTCACCAAGAATGAAAATTATAAGATAAGAAAGTATCCAGACTGGCATGTCTTGAAGCATTGCATACAGCGTTTATCAGTTTCCGACGTTGTAAGAAATACTTTTCCCCGAACTCCGACAAATAAAACTGTTTGGTTTTCAATACAGACTTCTGTTGAGGCAGTCCGTGTGTTCATTGTGCCCTCGTTGAAACTGATAGCATGTTAGGCTGGAGGGAAGTATCACGTATTGTACGAAGATTGGTTTGTGATTACACTCCTTGTCCAAGCACTGTACACAGCAGATCAGATTGAATACTGACTATTGGATTAAATAGCATGGAGTCAGTGAGACCCCTTTTTACCTCTCCAACGGCGGTTCATCTTCTCCTGCTCCCTTTTTGACAAAAGATGAAACAAAATCCGAACGTATACAAAGGCTTCATCTATCCTCAGTGATTCAAATACTCGCCTGTATTTCTGAGTTTAGAATTTTATTCATAAAGAACTACAATGTATTGCACAGTCGCTTCTTTATGAACGCAGAGCATTGAACGCATCTTATTTGGGGCTTCAGCCCTCATACAGGAGAGTCTCTTTAAACTTGTCATTGGTACTCATACTTCTTGGATAGACTTGACTGACCATTCTTGATATTCAAGACAAATTTTTGCTCAAATTCTTGTTTTGTACAACAATCCAGGAGTATCGTTTATATCACAGACGGTTCACGCACATTATATCAAAGCAACTGAATTGGCGAAATGTACAAATCTGCTCATGAATCTTAATTGACTTTGATTTTTTTTAACAATTCACTCGACTGAGCTTGTTAGCAGAACTGCATCTCCGAGTGCAGTTCTTTTAGTGGCTCTGCAAATAAGGTGAGCTTTATGTATACTAATAGTTTTCTATTGTTATTATCATCATGACTATTTTCTTTGTTGAAAACTTTAAAGACATGAAAGATTCGATTTTTTTTTCGATGCTAGAGCTGTAGAACACACAGTGAACCAGAACGAAGGTCAAACAAGAGCTAAAAAAATCGAAATGTTCCCTGACAATTATAGGCCATGCTGAATTATTCATACTCCCGTTGTATCATGGTTGTTGTTTTTATCATGATTCTAACAAGTGGCCTTATTCACTTCATGACATTAATTCGCTAAGTCGAAATGAAAGTGCAAAATGTTTCGCACTCTTTGATGGAGAAATCCAGTCCAAATATGAGTTAATTAGTCTGATTTTAAAAAGCGTAAAATCTTACGTGTTCAACGGTAAAAATTTGACTGAAATGAAAAAACGAGATGAGAAAAAGGAAGTTATGACATTTTGATAGTTTTGCGAGACAGATCTTGTGCAGTGAATATGAATATGCAAATGAGTGAACTAACCATGTCATACCCTTACAAGTTTCCGTTGATCGTGTAAAAAAACCCAGAAAATTCAGTGTTTCTGTTATTGAAGTCAGAAATATGATGTTATTCCTGGTTGAATAACTTCAGAATAGTTATCAGACAGATATACGATGATTTGAGCCTCGGGCATAATTGCGTCCGAATGAATAACTGGAAATTTCAAAATTTTATGTACAGACTACATGGACTACATGGAAAGTTGTAAGGGACTAACATGCTCACTTTGCCATTTGCATATTCATATTGACTGTTCAAGAACTGTTTCCCAAAAATATAGCGAAACTTCAAAATGTCATAACTTCCTTGTTTTCATCCGATTTCAATCAAAATTATACCGTTGAAATTGTAATGTTTTACTCTTTCTTATCAGACGAACTTATATTTGGACTGGATTTCCCCTTTAAAAATGAGATTGTCTCCTAGGATATGACTTGTACCCATTATTTTAAATTTGTACCCACGGTAATCTCATGGACTGACCCTCCTGTGCCTATTGCATTGCATTCATATGACAGATGTTTTATCATCCATAAGCATCGGGCATGCTTTTGGAGGACCAGTCCTGAGTATACTCGGGCAAGTGTCTACTATTTATGGGAAATACGTGTAAAAGCAAAATCAGCCTGTCCTCAACAAGTTAACCACTTTTTATCAGAATTACTAATAATGATGCAAGTATAGCGAAAGACAGAAAAGCCATCCAGGAGATTCAAAAGTAAAATAGTTGGATCCTGAGTCGGATTTGAAGAGCGAAAGCGATGCAAGATAAACGATCAGTGTCGAATTGCCCCGAAATACTATGTGTGAGATTTGTAGGAGAAGCGAGGTGGGGAGAGACACGAGCGCGGCTTGTAGCCTGTGTAGGAGAGACCCAATGAGGGCGTGCTATCGATCCTTTCTTAGTACACGGCCGAATGACGTCATGTTGTAGGGAGAGATGACGGCAGATAAACTCATGCCTCGAAACTCAACACCTTTTCCATGTGTGTTTGTGATTGGTTGTGCGTGGGGAAACAACCAGCCAATCGCAGCACTCGGGTTTGTTCACTTTTGCGAGGTAGCGGTGGGGGAGAGTCGTTCATTCAAATCACAGATCGGCCTTTTTCCCCTTTTTGTAGTGATTATCAGCTCTCCTCTCCTCACTGGCATCACAGTCCACAGTACGTTAGCTGCTCAGGTTGGATACCGTCAAGCGCTTTTGCAAATACTTTTGTTTGTTGCAGTAAATTCGGGCATGAAGTGAAGCGAGGAGAAGCTTCAAATAGCTAGTTTGGTGGCAAGAAAGCTCGGAAAACGTCGATATCTACTGGAGCGAAACGCATAGATGCTACTCAACTAGACAGAGCAAGAGAAGAAAGTTCTATCCACTGGACGGCCTAACCAGATAACTTTGTGGAAATTCTTTAAACCTTATTGTCTGAACTTTGCCATGGAGAAATCAAAATCTGATAGACAGACGTCATGTCGTGTAGGAATAAACCGAGCAATGCTCCCTTACAAGATGTTTTACTTTTTCTCAGACGGAGCCTCATCATGCATTGCACCTTATCGCTCTCTGTATCTCAAACAGCTTGGTCTAGGCCCTAGTCGAATTGGTATCGTGGCTGCTATGAAACCATTTGCCACTTTTGTATCCAATGCCATGGTCGGCTTCCTCGTCGATCGTTTTGGGTGGAGGAAAGGTTTCATGCTGACCAGTCTCGTTGTCTGGATCGTCAGCCTCCTCGCTCTCGGCTTCATTCCCCCCGCAGCGGAGGTCGCCGACCCGGTAGCTAGGAGCCAACTCAGACTAATCCTGGATCGCATCAATAGCAGTGAGTTCGTTGAGGAGGAAATGTTGAGCCGCCAAGTTCGATCAGCTGGGAGTGGAAATCATCACAACCATGCACAACATCATCATCGCGATTTTCACCATCTCATGAACGAAAGAATTTGGAAGCTCCGATGCCTCCTTTTCCAATGTCCTTCAAACTCATCCCGTTACGATGATATGTTTGCAGATAAACAGATTACAAGTTCAGGAATTCCCATGCACAACTTTGTTACACAATCTTCATCAAGTAAAACATTGGAAGATGCTACTACTCCTACGGCCAGGTCAACGGTAATGTCCACAGATCTACTGAGCCAAAAATCTGATCCTGCCAACCTTGATAGCAAAAATGTCAGCGGGATTGTCAGAAACGAGAATGACGTTTTTCTACTGGGTTCTGACACGATCGCCGAACTTTCGGCTGATCGTAGCTGGTTGTACGACCAGGCCGAACTTCTCCGTCTCTTTATCATCATCATCCTGATCACCAACGCCATCTACATCTCTCTGGGCTCCTTCATGCGGCTGGCTGATACAGCAACGCTAAATGCACTCGCAAAGGATCCAGCTAGCGACATGTCCGATTACGGCTGGCATCGTTCCTTCGGAGGACTCGGCTGGGCGATATGGTAAGTCATCTAACCACGTGTCTTCGTCATTTGATTCAAGAACCAAACGTGTAACGATTATACTCCTTTTTTTTTTCGTTTTGACGTCTTTTCAATCAGATTTCTTGAAGGAAGTCTTTTGAAGGTTGCCAGCGTAGTTTTGAAAAGGAGTACAGATTAAAAATCTTTATTGTAGTCTTGTCTAAAAGAATATTTTCATTCCTGTGGAGAGAACAAATAGTTGAAGATATTTCATGAAGGTTTCAGGAATGTGAGATAATAGTTCATGCGACCTTTCATCTAGAACGCACAGGAACCCTGACATCACCGTTTCTAAGCGGATTATGTATCCAGGCCTGTGTGTTATCTACGATGCAGAAGAAATCATTGTCTAATTTTGGATCTTGGCGTTTTAGGGGAAATTCACTCCAAACATAATGCAAATTCTTAACATAAGTCTATCTTTTAGTTTATTTGGTCCTCTAGCTCTGGCAACAATTTTCGGTGTACCACTCAATGCCTGTCATTTCGACAAATCTTACACAAACGTTTTGATGAGCCATTTATCTACACTCATCCGATTTCAAGTCGTTATTACCCAGTTTTTTTTTCGAACTCAGTTATCATTTAGCGTGTATCTACAGAGCGACAAAGGGTGTTGGGGCTCTATATTTATTTATTCTATTCAAATTATCATAAGGATATCTGTTGAGAGAATCTGGGGAGCTACCATCATTACGTCATCGAATACGTTCATATAGATCATAAACTGTGACTACACAACTCGATGACCTTTATTCAGATTATAATGATATTCATGCTCTTCGGTTGTTTGATTACTCTATGATATTCTACAAAGCCAACGTGAAGAATAACGAACTTCACATATGCAGGGAAGAGGAAAGAGCTCTTCCACCTCCTCGGTGCAAGGTTCAAGGTTCAAAGTTCAAAGTTTAACGGTTCGCATTGACTCTTATGCTTTATCTGTACGGCCACGTGGACAAAGGGGAACTCCCATTCCCTTTTCTCTCCCCTTCCCTCCCTATCTACCTATCTATTCGTCTTTCTTTCTCTTTTTCCTCTCTTACTCTTCTACTTGTAGAAAAAAATCAACAAACAATAACAAACAAACAAATAATAACAAAAAAGTCTATTGATGACCATGTCCCTCTAGGGTTAAGTCTGTTCATTTAATACCCAGCCTGTGTTGTACTTCCTATGATGTCTTTGGATATAACTAAGTCCCCGAGGTCTGCAAGTCATTTATATAGAAAAAGAACTACAGCATATTAATATGGAACGTAAAGTCATGTCATGTATTCAGCACGTTTTATTGGTGATAAAGACAATATAAAGCAAGATATAGGCCTATGAGGTGAGGCTGCCTGCACGTCGTAAGAATGACGTATCTACCTGTCTACACACAATCTACAGCGTACTTAATGTCCTTGGGATGAAGTCTACTATAACCTGAAAATCGTGATTTCGATGGAAAGAGACGATAGCTGCCGAAATATTGACCAAAACAACACTTTTCATCTTTTTTTTTATGAACAAGCCATTGCGAACATTCATTGGTCAGTGGGTGAGTTCTCATCTTCCTGGTTCTCATCTCGCCGTGATGGCGATCGTGTGATCACTGCTGGGAAATGATATGAAGCTTTGGAATTATTTCATTTCTTTTTGTGTATTATGCATTCATTCATGCATACATTCTGTACATTTGATTTTACTCTCCCAATCTGGTTCAATCAGATTGATAATTGGAAAGTATTGCATTTTAAATGAGCAATGCAGATCAAACTGAGCTGCCGCTACTACCGCATACTCGAGCATTATTTTATCATTGTGAATCATCAAAGCACAGAGTGAAACATCACATTACACCTCGGCAAACTGAACATTAGTGAGATGGCAAATAAGTGATAGCGAAACCTTGCCTATACTGTGGAATGGAGGAATTGCCCATATAGGTAATGTTACGTTTCAAATCGAGAACTATTACAAATCAGCTTGCCTACCTTTGACATTGTTTGACAAAGTGAAGTAGAAGTGTGAGTGAACGCCACGCACGATAAAACTCCTGGAATGACGGACTGTGGTAGCGTGTAACAACCGTATTACGTAATTAATCTTTGTGATACAATATTATACTATTTGGCATGGGATCAGTGAGTGCCTCCTTAAACGGATATGGATGACGTAGCTCCGATTACAAATTAGCAGCGTGTAAACCATTCACGTGTCTAGAATATGAACCATACATTTGCCTAACTGCTTATAGCTTTAAAAATCACAATATGTGTCTAAATCAATAATAAGAGCCTCCATCATTGGTCATAGCTTAACTTTTTTTTAAAAATTCAGCAAGACATTCATCTCAAGATTAATGATACAGTGAGTGCTAGCCACGGCACAGGGTTTCAACCCGCATTTTTTGGCATCTCAAAATGTGTGTTATGAGAATGATATCCCCAGTGATTATAGGACCATACATCGAAAAAAAAGGAGAAGAAGAAACCAGTCATATCGGCAAGATCAGACTCTCTGCCACTACTTTCGGATGGATAGAACATTGCTTCATTACAAAAAAAAAGAAAAAAAAGAAAAGCTTATATAGCATAAAAAGCGAAGAGACCTCCTGAAGCTGTCAATAGGAAGCACACCCAAGATCTGCTACAATGATTATCATCTGTAAAAGTGTTATATATCAGGAGATTAGTATCAAATCCCTTCTAGAATGACATGTTGTACGATATCAAATTGCAGTATATTTGCGCACACTGAGCGCTTGGCATTCTACTTTTCAGATTATTCATTAATTTCGAGGCAAACTAACTCCACTGTAGACATGAATGCATATTAAATACAATAACTTGGTTTTAAGATAGGACATCAAGATGCATGACCCGGGTGGCTTCTAGAAAACAATACATGAAATCGTCTAATAAGACCTATCTTGAGAGGAATCGCAAATTGATCGTCTCTTCATTTCTTAACGTTCTAAAATAAAGACTGTGAATCTGAATTGCTGGGTTTTTGTGACGTTATTACAGTAGTATTGACATTTCGTAAAATCTCAAAATGCAGTAACTCTCTCAAAATTACTTCATTGTTTTAAAATGGAGTTGTAACGCCCTGTTATAAGTGGTTTGGCCCTGTTGGATACCCACAGAGAAATGTTCATCAAACAACGCTACGTGGTCTTGTGAACATTATGGAGGCAATATTTTCGGGTAAAAAATCATATAAGAGAGAGAGAGAGAGAGAGAGATAGATAAATAGATAGATAGATAGATATATAGTGGATAGATAGATAGACAGAAAAAACGATCAAATGTGTTTGGTACGTGAATACGCTGACCTATTTTCAAAAAAAAAAAGGAGCTGACTGCGTTTTGGTGGCACGTGAGCTGGTCTTCACATGAGGCACCATGTAATAAGATGGCATTTATAGAGACTGCCCACCAAAAGAAAGAATAGGGTCCATTCTGGGGTGAGTGCAGTCATTAGAATAATGCGGCTTTGACAACCTGGCAGAAGAAAAAAACAACCGTTATTTTCAGAGGTTTAACCTCCAGGACAGTCGCTAACAGTCTACATCCGGTATAATGACCGATATTGCTCAAAACGCGTCTCCGACACGCTTTGATTATATCTTGTTATAAACCTTGTCACAATCAAATCTTCTTTGCCTTCATAATACTATATAGCAGACAGTAAATTTGTTTTTTTTTCTTTACGTTTCATTTTTTTTTCAATTGACCAACCTTGATCAAACTGTAAAAATGAAATGTATGAATCACATTTCCCCTATTCTATACCCTGCATTCAAATAATCGTTAAATCCAGTAAATAACTGCGCTTACTGACATCTTTAACAAAGCGTATTGTGGACATTACTTTTCAGATATCCAAGAAGTTCATTATTTTGTTTTCTGTCAGTGTTGTCCTCGATGAAATGCCAGAGGATTATTCATTTTGATTTTTTTTTTAGATACCAGGAAGAAACAGTATTCGAAATAGATCCAACCGAAGATCACTCATATAGGACGCATTATATGAGCATATGAAGGACTAATCAACTGAACACGAGTTCGTGTTGGTTTTATTTGTTTATTTCTTCTTTTGTTTTCGTTTCGTGTGTTGGTGGGTTTTTTGTCTTCTTGTATTTATTATGTTGTTTACACATGTTGTCGTTTTTCTACACTGTCACTGACCCTTGCGCTAGGCCCTTCGTTGTTTGTGTATTACCACCATGATAGCTCCAGGTCCCTTTTCACGATGCAAGATCACTCTTAACTGTTCCGACCCAAGGACTCGAGACTAAAGGTAAAACCCTGAGCCAGGATTTCTTCGCTAATTTTCTCTCTCCTTTTCTGTTGCCTAATCAGTCTAGCACGTGATCCGCGCCTCACGTGCGCCCTACGGTCACTGGAGTGGTGCGTGAGCCGCCTTTCGGACCGGTCTCGGTACCTGCTCCTAGTAATACAGCAGGCTTCAACCTGCAGAATCTTCTTACTAATAGCATCATTGAGTTTGGTATTTGACTGAAATTGATCTCTGCATTAGTTTCTTTATTCTCCTCGTTTCAATGTTCTTTCCGTTAGTTAACGGATATAGATATAAAGTCTAACAATGAGAGTGATAAGGAGTAGCTGTTTAGCCAACAGGCTATAACCAGGGAGAAGGTGACTCACCTCCTTGCTATAACCTTTGGCTTCACGTGAGACCAGGATCCTTGCGATCTTATCGACTAAAATTTCTTACTGACATTGTTCAGATTATGCTATCAATCCTACACCACATTACACACGAGGACAGCGATCGAGAGCTACCATCTTCTATTCCGTCCGTAGTTATCAAAATTACACACAAAATGTAGGTCAGTTGAAGGATGAATAGCTGGCCAACAGGAATACCTGACAAAACTGTGATCGTTAATAAAGGCGCATTTAGTGAATGCTTGAAATCGTTAGCAATCCAATGAATTCCATGTTGACGTATGAATTTTCTTCAATTTGCCTCCCCCTACTTGTGAGATCGCAACTACTGATCTGTAATTTAACAAACAGGTCGGATAAAAGGAAGCACTAGACTCGAACATGTCATCTACTGCTTTCCGGGCGGGCACACCTCAACCTTCGCCCCTCTGCTTGATATTTACTTGTTTTCAAATTCCACGTTTTTACGAAAACCTTCTACATGTCATTCTCTTTCCCATTCTATTCCAGAACATGATTTGAAAACAATTTTAACATTTGTTTTTAAAAGATTACTAGACATGCTAGAGGCAGGAACATTAGCGGAGACTTTCCTAATCAAGATTATTTCTCGCGTTACATACGATAGAAAAAGTGACGTCATATCCGTTTAGGGAAGGGAGAGGAGATGGCCATCGACCCCAATCGATGCCATCGATGAGACTAATTACCGGGGGATGGTGTGGGTGTGGTAGTCTTTAGTGGTCGTGGTAATAGGTCACAGTATGCTCTTTATTCATCGTCGTGAATAGCGCAATAACACTATTATAACTGATAACAGCGCATGTACAAAATATGTCAGTTACACCAGTCAGTAACTAGCTCTTTAACATTTTTTTTTCTCTGTCGCCAACGGTAAGATTTGTAATTTGGCAGTTTCACTGGTTGTTCTGACCAGTTACATGAGATTTAACTTCATGACAAACATGCCCTAAAGAGGGGCATTTTTTTAAAGTTTCTTTTTGAGACAAGTCTAAACTTTCTTTCGAATATATCTACATGTATATTATTTTCTTCTTCGCGTTTGACAAAGAAAAAAAATGTCTGTAAATATGATATCAGACTTGATCACCAAAAAAAAAAAAATAACTTCCAATTATTTCTTTAATTCTGAGCTACATGCTGCTACTGTTCTGACACAGAAAATCATCTTCGAGTGGGATGTATGAATAGAGCGGTACGCCAAAGAAGGACCTTGTAAGGGGAGGAATGTGACACCATTGTTGGCCTTTGCGGTGACGCCATGTAACAGGGATGACAGTAATTGAGAGAGGTGGAATAAGAGTGACGTTAAGCTCCGGCTAGTGTGAAGAATTCCATGGAAAAAGAGTAGTCAATGACCACTAACGTAAGGCACATTTGTAAGAGAAAAAACACAGCGTAACGAGGAGCCATTGGAGTAAGATCAAGGAGTTATCACGTGATGATTCCTTGGTAAGATTTACCGCAGAGTGCGGGGTCTTTATTCGTGCAAGGCCAACGCGCTCGACGATTGACGCTTGGCGTGGACGTAGGCCAGCACTTGGACGCATTGGCTGTGTCAACTGCGATACATCAGTAGACATAATTATACATCATCACTAATATCAATGATGATGTAGAGAATGATATCAATGATGATGTCTGTGATGATATCAATGATGATGTCAATGATGAAATCTGTGATTGTATAGAGGTGATGATGTCAATGACGTCTATGATCATATCAATGATGATGTCAATAATGATGTCAATTGATAATGATATTAATGATGATATCAATGATAATGTCTATGATGATGTCAATGGTGATGTCAATGATGATGTCAATAATGATGTCAAAGATAAAATCTGTGATTGTATAGAAGTCCGTGATGATGTCAATGATGTCTATGATGATGTCAATGATGATGCCACTAATGACGTAAATGATGAATTCAGTGATTACATAGAGGTGATGATGTCAATAATGTCTATGATGATGTCTATGATGATATCAATGATGATGTCAATGATGAAATCTGTGATTGCATAGAGGTGATGATGTCAATGATGTCTATGATGATGTCTATGATGATGTCTATGATGATATCAATGATGATGTCAATAATGATGTCAATGATAAATTCAGTGATTGCATAGAGGTGATGATGTCATTGATACCTATGATGATGTCAATGATGATGTCTGTGATGAATTCAGTGATTACATAAAGGTGATGATGTCAATGATGATAGGAATAAAGATGCCAATATTGATGTCAAAGATGATGGCAATGACGACAACAATGAAGATGTCAACGTTGACATCAATGACAGTGTTAATAATGATACCAATCATGATGTCAATGAAGATGTCAATGAAAATGTCGATGACAGCGATGCAGATGTCAATGATGGTAGCAATGATGATTTCAATGATGATGTCAATGATGGCTATGATAACCACGCAATCTGTCGATTTGTTACCAACATATGATTAAAGGTAACATTATTCATCCTAATTTCTGAAAGTGATAAGACAAATTTTGTTTTGTTTTGTTCATTAGCCTATCAAGATGAAAATTGTTGACTTGTCTTTTTATTCTCCTAATATCTTTGTCCTGTATAGTGTGACATCACAAATTCATGTTTTCATATCCAGCGATGAAGGAGCATTGATTAAGCCAAAAATATAACATTTTCATAAGTTTTTAACTAATTGTCCGTGGTACCAAGTGTGCGGTGCATTCATTTCAAACTCGTAGGACCGGTCTTCGGGCAGTAATGTTCTGTCCCCTCATTCCAATTCTCACCATAGTTGTCTTTACAATATGCATGTGTATAATATGCATGGACACTGGTCTATGTGTATAAATGCATACAATATCGCTGATATATATAGGTAATTCTACTTTTTGTGTTTGGAGAGTGGGGGGGGGGGGGATCAAGAAAAATGATGTCAGTAATGTTGACATGTAAGGCATATTTCAATCGTCACATGAGCTATAATAATAAGTTGTCGCGTACTATGTGTTACAGGTACATAAACCCGGTGCAGGGATTTAATGAGATCATCTGTTGTCAATCACAATCAAGCACTAAGGTTTCAGGTGTACGCTTTCGCATTCCTCCGATTTCATGTATTGTACTTGACTGGTTGCTTATACCAAGGAGGTACTAGTGTTCACTCGTACCTACCTGCTTGTACTTCGAATTGGATCGTTTAATCCCTTTGGCGTCGCTTAATCAATGACAGACATCATACAAAATTGTGTGTTCTTGACTTCGTTAGGTAACCCGTTGACCATGGCGCCACAATGTTCAACACAAAGCTATTTTCGATCTGGTGTGCATCGAATCGATCTAGATCACTGATTTGGCTTCGCTTATCAGTGTGGTACGTCCAGCTGACCGACAAAAATGTCATAAATTTCCTTTCGCAAGAAGAGAATAAAAGTATGCATCATCCAACCAACTAATGACTACCTATTACACATGACTGTCATATGCATGTAATATGAGTAATGTGGGGGATTGTGGGAGACTGTCATTATAGGTTAAGAGAAATGGGAGAGACTGATAGACATAATAAATATATAGACAGACAGACAGACAGACAGATAGATAGATAGATAGACAGACAGATAGATAGATAGATAGACAGACAGATAGATAGATAGATAGATAGATAGGTGGATGGATGGATGGATGGATAGATAGATAGACAGATAGATAGATAGATAGATAGATAGATAGATAGATAGATAGATGGTAAGAGAGAAAGGAAGAGAGAAAGAAGGTTTCCATTTAACAAATTACAGTCCATACGATGCAATTAGAATTTGATTGTAAGAAAAACTTATCCTGTCACTATCTTAGTGTGAAGCTGTAATCTGTATAAAGATGAAGCCCCGTCGTGAAAGGGAGGAAAAAGAAAAAAGGGCAATGTATAGAATAGGAGGAAGAAGGGAAGAAAAGAATTCTTTGCCATTCATGCGGTAAGTGACCAAATCCTTCTACCGACGCATGGACGTGGTACTGTGTGTGCCTTGACCCATTCAACCATGACGGCTTGGAACTTTTGAGAAGAAATGAAGATTGGTTTGTTTTATCAGGGAGGTGAGTGTTCCGCTGTGCGGACCATATCGCAAGTACATCAGTCTCATCACTCCTGTGTAGGTCACATGCACTTAGACATAAGTTTGTTGGATTAATTGTTTCTTGAATACATAATACTTTAATAACACGACGATTTTGCATAAAAACCGACGTCATTGCTTCCAAACATTCAGCAATAACATGCGCTTCGCATCACGATTATTGTGTCTATTTCATTCACCTGCTAACTGCGGATTAGTATTGGTAATATTTTGCTGTTTGCGAGTCGACATTGGAGTTATTCCCAATGTTTGTTAACCCTAGAAGGTTCGTATACCTCCGAGAATGAACATAGACTTCTTTTAGGTGACAAAATACAGTGTTGTAGATAAGGAATCATTGGTGGGATATTTCGCAATGACAATTGACTGAAAACATGCACACACACACACACACACACACACGCACACACGCACACACACACGACACACACACAGTTATATTTGAACTGGAATATAATTGTAATGTGTAATAGTATTATTGATGAGGAATTTATATATAATTTCCCCTTCTCCGTATGCCCCCGTCACAGGGACCATTACCTTGAACAACGCACGATGTCAGGACTGCTGTGTGATGTTACAATAATTATTGTTTTGTTCGAAAATATTACATTTCACAGGGCGACGATAAGAAACCGTGCCCAATGACAAAATTGCTTTGTGGTATCACAATATTGTTTTATTAGAAATTGTTACATTTCACAGAGTGACGGTATGACGCAGTGCGCTTTGTGACACCATTTTGCAAATAGTATGCTACACTCTATTCGCAAATATGTCGTCGTAGAAGTAACATCATTTTGCAGGTAGTCCACTTGATGAAAGGTCAAACACATCAACATTCTGACGTATTTGAAAAATACCTATAAGCACGTGAAGCTCTTTCAACCAATCACTAGAGAATAAATTTTTGATCCAAAATATAAAACAAATCATTATAAAATGGCATTCAGAGGCAGAAATACACAAAAAAAAAATTCACACATGTGTGAATTGATCATCACCTTTGAAAGAATCCTGCTACATCCTCTGGTCATGATAATCAGCCCCTTCTCACACTCACATAACTACGGCATATAACTTAACCCCCCCCCCCCCCCCCCCCCCCCTCTCGGTTTTTCCACGCATTATTCAACTTTTGAATCTTATTTCGTTTGTAGATTAACTACCCTTATGTAGGTATTAACAATCCGCATGTCATTTTCAAACTATCGAACCTTCGGAGTAGCGAACATCCAGAATAACGAACTTTATTAGGTGATCCGAGAATCCTCTCGGATCACCTTCTGTATCTGTACTGATTAGGTGATCCGAGTATCCTCTCGGATCACCTTCTGTATCTGTACGGATTCTTTGTTCTTCTTCTTCTTCTTCTTTCTTTATTTCTGGACAAAAGTTGTGTATCTACGTACTCAGAAAGTACTCAGAGTATCAACTTCAAACTCATACCATATATGTATCATGTCCCAAAGACGACAAATCTAATGTATCATTGTGATTGGTCGATCGTGACGTCACTATGACGTCATTATATGAAAACACATTCTCAATCATATCTCATTAATGGAATGGAATTTTTCAATGAAATTTACGTCACATATATTTCAAGTTATGCGCATTCTACTCATATTCTCAAAATTCATGTTTATCTCAAAACGCGCGCGTACGCGCGCGTTGAAATATTTGTATGCTCAAATCCAGCTCAAATTTTTTTTGCACACGTTTCAGACCATTTGGAGCATTTTTTGAAAAATTGAAAAAATTGGACGGACGCGTACGCGCGCGCACATATACGCACGCACAGCTAATATGAAATAGAAATTTTCAATTTTTTCACACGGATCGGATGTCCGAAATTTCAAGGAATATTTCTACCAAGTTTCAAGTCGATCCGACTCAATATGACGTCATACGGGCCCGTCAAATTCAAAATTCCGCGCGTGCGTCAATGGGGATACACAGTGCAACTATGCCAAAAAACCGCCAATTTTAAATCGGATTTTACTCGTCAGGATGGACGGTGACCCCCCATTTTCTTTACATATTCTGAAAGGTGATGAGTTGTACATGTCATTTCATGGGCTGGCTATGCTGATAAAATGATTAAAAGATATCAAATTTCTTAATAAAGTAAAAAAAGTAAATTTTCGAAATGACGTCATCAAATTTCAAGTTTACTCGAGCGTATCTCACTAATCCTTTGCCAATTTTCACCCAAATTTCAATATATTGTAGCTTATGAAATGTTCTTTCATAAATGTAATTAAACAATTTTGATTTGATGACGACATCACCTCAAAAAAATGGATTGAAGGTAACCTTGTCAAATTTGACCAGTTTACGTGTAATCTCTATGGGAGTGCAATTTTTATGGAAATGAAAATTGACATGACTATTTTTATCGAGCACTAGCTCACTTATGCTTCGGTGAATTTCTCTAAGATTTTAATATGTTGTAGCTGAGATGTAGGGCTATCGTAAGTGTGCCCTTTGTTTTTTCATACGTTGTCGGGATCACGTAAAAAAACTTGGTTGAAATTAAAGTTTATCTTCGATGTATTGAAATATTTCTTTCTTTTTGCAACTTTCTTTGCAATAACTCAAGAAAAACAGCCCCTATCACCTTCATATTTTGCACATGTTTAGTTCATGTCACGAAAATTATTTCATAAAATCATCTTTGTTCTTCTTCTTCTTCTTCTTTATTTCTCCGCAAAAGTTGTGTAGAGACTAGCTCAGAAAGTGCATTGCCTATGAATGTCAAACTTATACCATATGTGTATCATGTCCCAAAGACGACATGTCAAGTAAAATCGTAGTGATCAGTCGACCGTGACGTCACTATGACGTCATTATATGAAAACACATTTTCAATCATATCTCATTAATGGAGTGGAATTTCTCAATGAAATTTACGTCACATAAATTTCAATTCAAGGGAATTCTACCCATATTTTCAGAATTCCTCGCATCGTAAAGACGTGCGCGTACGCGCGCGTTGAAATATTTGTATGCTCCAATCAAGCTCAAATTTTTTTTGCATACGTTTCAGACCATTTGGAGCATTTTTTGAAAAATTGAAAAAATTGGACGGACGCGTACGCGCGCGCACATATACGCACGTACAGCTCATATGCAACAGAAATTTCCCGATTTTTTACATTTATCGGATGTCTGAAAAGTCAAGGAATATTTCTAGCAAGTTTCAAGTCAATCCGACTCAATATGACGTCATACGGGACTGTCAAAGTTGAAATTCCGCGCGCGCGTCAATGGCGATATACAGTACAACAATGCCCCAAAACCGCCAATTTTAAATCCGATTTTACTCGTCAGGATGGACGGTGACCCCCAATTTTCTTTACATATTCTGAAAGCTGATGAGTTGTACATGTCAGTTTATGGGTTGGCGATACTGAAAAAGTGATTCAAAGATATCAAATTTCTTAATAAAGTAAAAAAAGTAAATTTTCAAAATGACGTCATCAATTTTCAAGTTTACTTGGGCGTATCTCACTTATCCTTTGCCAATTTTCACCCAGATTTAAGTATGTTGTAGCTTATTAAATGTTCTTTCATTAATGTAATTACAACATTTTGATTGGATGGCGGCATCACCTCGTAAAAATGGATTAAATGTAATCTTGTCAAATTTGACCAGTTTACGTGTTATCTCTATGGGAGAGCAGTTTTTCTGGCAGTGAAAATTGACATGACTATCTTTTTCGAGCATTAGCTCACTTATGCTTCGGTGAATTTTTCCCAGATTTTAGTATGTTGTAGCTGAGACTTTGGGCTATCGTTAATGTGCCCTCCATTTTTTCATACGAGGCCGGCATCACGTCGAAAAACTTGGTTGAAAATGGCACGTGGCTTCGATGCAGCGTCATTTTGCTTAATACACAGGGCCTATGGAGCATGAAATAGGTCATTGCATAGCGCATCCGACTCGTAATCCTAAGGTCCCTGGTTCGAGCCTCACCCTTGCCAATATTTTTTTTTTCAAACTCTTTTTTTCTTCTTTTTCTTTATTTAGTCTTAATCTCCCTTCCTATTTTTATCTTTTTCTGATTTTTTAATGCTTCTCCTTCAAATTTCTATAAAATAACATAATTTTTTCTTTATTTTTCTTTCTTTCTACTACATTCTGTGCAATAGATGAAGAACAACAATGGTTATCAATCCCATATTTTGCACATATTTAGTTCATGTCACCTACATTATTTCATAAAATAACAACTTCTTGATCAGACACCATCTTGGGTATGTAAATTAGGGTCAAAGGTCATAAATGTTTCATCCTGTATCTTGGTGAATACATGTCCTATCTTTCCAATATTTTGCACACACAAAGATCACGTTACCAGGATCATTTCACAAAATAACCATTTCTTTCTCAGATGCCATCTTGGCTGTGCAAAGTGGGGTCAATGGTCAAATATACTTTATTCTGTATCTTCGTTATAGTGTATACGGAATATGGTACCAAAGATGGCAAACCCGACTCCCTTTTTTTTAAATGAGAATCCAAACATCACACGGCCAATGTCCATAACCACAGATGAACCTTTACGGTCATGCCTATTGGGATCAGGACTCAAATCATTGACTTTCGAAGAGATCGGATCACCTAATTTGTCAGTGTTGACAAATTCCGAGTCTAGTTTCATTTCGGATTCATGAAATACCCCCATAAACGTGATAAATGTTCGGATTAACAAACCCTATTTCATTTTCGAATTATCGAACATCTATAGGTATGTAGGACATTTTGTGTTTCGGAATAACGGACCTTCGAAATAACCCTGTTTCTTTTTCGGATTAACCGCCCTTTGAATAACGAACATCAGACCTAAAAATGAGATATCAAACATACTAGTGTAAATAAATGTTATTTCTGATCAATCCGTCTCTATTAAACAAGCCAGCCAGCACCCAGTTTGGTTCCTATATATCTCATACCTCACAATCCATTCCAAGACTGAAAAAATAGCCAGAAGATGAGTAAGCGTATAGACCTGGAACCAAAGATACATTTAACTAACGTTTAATACGTCATTAATTTGACAAAAATAGGTGTCTGGTTTTCTCGACTGTGTGCAGGACAGGAAATACATCCCTTCGACAGGACTCTCAACCAAGTCAACGAGTGGATCCAGCAATTCCATAATGGGGAGATGCCTTTGCAAACTTAAATGGGCACCCACTCCCCCCCCCCCCCCCCCATTTTTTTCTTTTTATTCCTTTTGTTTAAAAAATGATAAAGAGGGGGCGCGCGACCGGTGCGCCCAACTCTGGATCTGCAACTGCAAGTGAAGTGTTCTATGTACGTTTTCACTATTACTATACCCGTGTTGACCAAGAATCTCCTGAATAACGCAGCCATCTGGCCATTACGAGGGTAGTTTGGGGCCTTTGAAAAATTTAGGGAAAGGTAGCATACACACTAATAAGCACTTAAAACAAATCGTTCGAAAGGTGTTTTGAATCCCCTTTAATTTTCGATAAAACCCCACATCACACAAATTAAGTGAGACAAGGAAACTGATGTTAGTTGATAAGACTTGAGCGTTCAGTCTTCTGTATAGCGTAAAATGTTATGTGAATAAAAGACCATCATCATCTGTAAGTGATCACCTTTTGCAATAATGGACATTACTGACATGCTTGGTTTGAAACAGACTACCGGTAAGAAAAAGAGCATTATATCAAGATGACAGTGTAGCACCGCTGTAAAGCAAATGTATTCAGCAAACAATGGCTGACAAGAATAATTACTGTCAAGAATATCGACGAAAATTAACTTGTGAGGCTAGGTGCTACGATTTGATGACTTCAAAGATCCATTTATTAGGAGGGGATTGGTAATGCTCCCATTAAGCACTTAGCGTCATTAAAATTGGTGTTCTTTCCATGAGTGAAATCAACTCAACGAATCCGCACTGCAGAGACAGGCTTGCATTATATCAATTACGAGAGTGGGAGAAGGCCTGCATCTCTCGTAGATTTCTAACGCTGACTCCCGAACCGGGGCCACATAGATGAAATCATGTAATTATAGTATTCACTCTGGTTCACTTTTCGACAAAAGATTAATGAATAGATAAATAAAACCGTACAAGCGTACATTATCTGAATCGAAAGTCTCTCTATGGCTTTAACTCGATTGCATTTGATTCTCTTATCTGATTACATTTTTTCTATTTATATCAAATTATTTACATGTATGCTCCCACAATAATTATGATAATGGCTTTCTGCTACTTCTGCGGGCAGGTCCAACATGGTGGAATCTGATATCTTTCTTTTCAAGAATGTTCCGTCCATATCAGGCGTTTTCACATCAGCCCGATGTTTCGAAATAGCGCACTATTTTCTGACCTGGTAAGTTAAAAAGTATCTCGAGCTTGGATTTTTATCGGGCTGATGTGAAAACGCCTAATCGTTATGTAATTGTGAGGATACCACTTGTTACACTAATCTTGACGACTGATAATAACGTGCGTTAAATGATCCGACTGTAGCAATGATAACGATGCACACGCAAAAAAAAAAAAAAAAAGGTGATTATCCTGACCGCTCGAACGTCTTACGAAGAAGAAGAACGTTTATATCAACAAAAAAAAATCAAAAAATCTCCTCTCTGAAATAAGTGTCAAATCTAAGACATATGGTGATAGGTCTTTTGGAAAAATGGCACCCTCATTATGGAATAATCTCCCTCTCAGTGTTAGATGCATTACAGATTTTGATAAATTCAAATCTGTGTTAAAAACTCACCTTTTTGATAATTGTTGATTACATGTTTGAATAGAGAAATATGTGATACATTTTGTTTCATTATTTTGTACACGCATAGAGACTATCTTATGGTATTATGCGTTTCTAAGAACTGACTATTATTATATTATATCACAAACCTTGGTCTTACTATACACAAACTAGCCTGGAATGTTACCATGACAATAAACGCACGAATTCTTTGAAAATAAACATGATTAATGACCAGCTGGTGACGATATACGAGTGGAATGACAGGGTCAACCCTGATATTACCTTTAGTTCATTTTATCTTTTTATCCTTCAATATGCTAAAAGCTCTTATGCAATTTTCAGCTTCAATTACACAACATGTGCGTTCTGCACATTCAGAATTGTCTAAATGTGTTGTTAATTGCGTGTTTATGATATAAACATTCACAGCAGCCATTTCTATAGCATACATAATACTTTTGTGAATTTTTAGGAATTAATTTATTTAATGGTGTCTCTGTAGTTTCATCCCGAATATCATGCATTCCTGAGTCTTGATAGGATCAATCGTAAGCTAATAGACCACGGATCCATCAGGGAAAGTTGGGAGAACTAGTATTATTCTCTTTTCTTTTTTAAACAAGAGCCGGCAATATCTAGTAACAGGCTCGAGTAAATCCTATCAAGACAATATTTGTTAGAAAGGCTGTAGATGAAGTAGGTCGAGTTGCTATAATTGCATCACCCCAAATATAAATTGATCACAAAAACAATTAACTGGATAATTGCTTATAGCAGTCAACACGAGTTATGTCAATATTAATGACTATCTATAGCGTTGTTGAAGGCCATCACCCTCCCTTCCAACCAAAGCATCTCAACCTTAGAGTTCCCTCCTCTGTTTCCTATTTCTGCAGCTTCACGTAAAGCACGCTTCCTACCACACGGGTCAATGCCATTGGTTTTACCTCCTACAGTCTGAGTTTAATCCCACGCTTCCGATGATAAACAGAATCCAAATCTCAGGGGTGGTGGCTTTTAGATATCTCTTTAACAGAAGAATGAATCTTAGTCTTACTGGTATCACAAGTTGGTAAGAGCTCCATGTGAATATAACACCTGTCAAACCAAGGAGGTGTACTGAGCTGTACTGAGCTGTACTGAGGTGTACTGAACTCGCCTCGTACCTCCTTGGTCAAACCAGGGAATGTATATCTCTCCCTTTCCCATCAGTCTGTCAAACCCCACTGCCATGTTTTGTGCACGTGTAATGTAGCTACATGGTTTGTCCCTCCAACATGTTCAAGGAGGTATAGATATCTCCTTGGTCCCTCGTAATATCCTTTTAGGGTACAAGCAAGTGATACTACTTTCAATTCCTACCTGTCTTATACACAATTGCGGCATGATTTAGCCCAAACCGAAATTTATGAATATACGAGGAGTTTCCTATATTGAACGTGAAGATAGGATTTCTGTTTTTACTTGACATTATTATCATTTATTTGTTAGAACATTTGCACGTATACTTCAACTGCCAGCGACCTATAAAGTCTGCTCACCGTCCAAAAATGTACACCCTTAATTGGTCCAACCCCCTTTCCTGTAGAACTGAACGAAATGATGGAGAGGACGTTAGTTTAGAAAAGTGATGGGTGCCAAAATGGACCGGATAGCCTCATCATATAAGTGAGACGGTCAAGAGATCTCTATTGGATATGACTTGGCATTGAAGTTGTTGTCATAGTGATGACTCTTCATGAAACTGCGTGACATTCTCATCTCTGCCAAAGATTATTTCTCTCCTTCTTAATTGGCCATTTTCCGTCCGAAAAGATAAGAAGACAAGATGTGACAGTTCGCCTTCTCGGACCCGAAAAGTCGAGAGGACGTAATAGGCACTGCCTCTTGCCATCACTTTTTTTAAATACTGTGGAGCTGGTTTAGTAGCTCCATGTAAATACACTGCATAATAGGAAGCACTTTGGTGAGGAAATTAATTAGGCGAATTTGATTAAGTCATTAGTTCTGGAGCAATTTACACAGGCACCAGGGTAAAAGAGATACAATGTCGCATTGTTTTAGATACCTCTAAAGAATAATATGGAGAATCACAGAGAATAAGAATCTTCTCTAAATAGCACCAATTGCCAGACATACGACTATGAAGTGAAAGCGAAGTAGGGAAGTTTTTTTTTAATCTGTTTGAATGAAATAAACGCGAATTTAATTGAAGTAATCAGATTACTATCGTTTTTACACATCACCTGTCATTCAACAGAGTGCGATAGCTTTAGAAATAGACCGCAGACTTAAACTATAGGACAAGACGCGCCTTCACAAATGACTAACCAAGTGATTTTCTTAATCTGGAACTCTGCCCATTCCCCTTGATGACTTTGTAAAGCGTCTCGACTAGGCCTACAGCTATAGTACTCCTTGGTGACACTTACTATGGAGGTTGTAGCTCCATCATGTCCGTGGTGACAGCCGGAATACTGGTAGCATGGAGCGTGAAAAAAGTGGCAGATATATCCGGTGAGTCAAGAAACGGCCTAAGACAAAGCAAACCCACCCACTGCCCACTTCCGGTCATCGTGATCGGCTGGTAGAAGATTCATGTCTGAGATGATGTAACGACATCCTAAAATCAGGCCACAACATTCTTTCTTTCATATCGCTGCCCGCCCACATCCAAGTATAGGAATGAGTCTTTACTGTCCTTACGCCCAGCCATCGCTGCGTCTGACCATATAAGAGCCCTGTGATAGCTCTGTGGCCTGGTCAGCCACTTGGTAGTGTTCAACAGGATTTCACTATCCAGTACGTCTGCAGGGCTCCGGCCTTTATCCTGTCCACACAGTGGATTTCCCATAGCAAACTATCCAATCAAGAACATGTTCATGCACGCTTTCAAGTGAGCTCCATCTCCATTACAAGCAAGATCTATATACAGTGTAATTACGAATTAAGTACGAGTCATTACTGCGCGTAGGGTGTGCCATTGTACATTGTATTTTCTCTTCGATTGTGTACTTATTTTTGAAGGTAATAAGGAGAAAGAGAAAGCAACGAAAATAGAGGATTAACTAGGGCAATGAAAATGCAATATCAATACAGCGCTTGATACGAAAAAGATTTTTATCCACATCAAACATATACTAAGATGGCAACCGGACGCCAATTATAATTATTAATCAGTCCAGAGTGTCCTCAAAGTGCAAAATTGTTCAGCGATGTGACCTGAGAAATGTTACATTCTGTTTGGTTTCTTTATTTGATGTGAGTATGCGTGTGAGTATGTGTGTGTGTGTATGTGTGTGTGCGCGCGTGTGTGTGCGTGTGTGTTAGCAACTACACCGTTGGAAACGTTTTGAATTGTGAATTGTTTTCGAGCAACGATTAGTCCTGTACAATCCAGACTCAGATACAGAAGTCCTGAGTTTGATTGCCACGGTGACATTTGAACTAAAAAATGCTTATAAGCTTGTCTTCCCGTCTCGAATAAGGAAGACATTAAAAACTAACATGAAATATGATGCCATGCTGAGGTATGCCGCACTTTTGGAACCCCAATTGTTGATTCTAGTTGATCTTCCTTTGCCTTCTCATGCAGAGGAAGGTGCAACCCTAAAGCTTCCCGCGGCGCCCAATTAACGGTAGTCGATAAATCATGTTTTGATTACATATTCAAATATTGATCTTCTAATCACTATGTAGGTGTATATCCTAAATGAATGAGTGGAGAAATGTGTTATCTTTTGCTTTCTTTGCAGTTCGCTAACGGTGGGCGTACTTCTGTCCGGATCGAGCACGACGGTGGTACGATGGGGCGTCTCGCTGGTGGTCACCAACTATCGTGTAGCTTTCCTCAGCTTTGCTGTCGTCGCCTCACTCGCCACGTTCTGCTCACTCTTTATGGATTACGAGGTAGGTTCATTCCTTCATTCACAGGCCAAGATTGTTGTTGTTTTCTACATTAGATCTCATTGCATTGAATTGTTAGTTTGCTTGTGATATTGTTTAAAGGTATTAGCCCACATTTGCAAACCCACGAAAATCAAAACTGCATAAAACAGGTCCAATATGACTTCAAGTACAAGTTATAACAGTAACATGCCTCACCTGTTGCTATTTGTCTATACCATTCGATAAAAGAGAGAAAAATCATCGTTTTAAAATCAATTTTCAAACCGAGTCAACCCGACCGAAAATCAAATTACGAGCGCGGGCTAGCTACGTACATATGTAACTTACACATGTATCGCATGCATGTAGTACGTACGTGGACCGGAGCTAGCGAGCGTTATATGCATGCATACGGTGCATTTTCATTTATTTTTATGAAAGTAATGGACTAATTGGAACGAAATTTTGCACACTCAGGTGTTACTGCAATCATACCCAAATTCCATGCTAACCATGAGACCAATTGCTGCAGGTTTACAAATGTGGGCTAATACCTTTAACTTGCTATAATAACATGCATCATGTCTACATCTCGGTCAAAAACAATGACACGTTGCTGTATAGTCTTTGAAATCCATGAACTTCCGGTATGGAATTATTCTTCTTGGAAACAATAGGCTTAATGATGCTAATGACGCCTAATCACAAGACAAATATACTTTTTTTTTTTGCGCCAGCAGTATACTCATTGACAGTCAAGCTATATGTGAACATACACATGATACAAACTTCACCTGAATTCACGCCTATTTTCATGCCATTGTCTACAAGCCAAGTCATCTTTCTCTATTCATATTGCAGTATTCTAAATGTGACTGGGACACCCAGTGGTCAGAACTCCGGCGAATTGTGCTCAGTCCTCATTTCGGCTCCGTCTTTTTCATAGCCTTCTTTACAGGCGTTTGCAATGGTTGCATCTGGGGCTTCCTGCTCTGGCACTTTCAAAACCTAGGTAATTATTGATATTCAATTTTAGTGTATGTTGATAGCTAGTATTATTTGATAATTCTCGTTTGGGCCTGAAAATTCAAGGTTAGCCCTGTGGCCTGACCTGAATAATGCAAACTGTATATTGATTTTAAGAAATGAATGTTTTTGTTGTTGTTGTTTTCGTCTGAACTGTTAAACATATCATTATTTTTGCAGTTCCATTAGTGACATTATGCGAATGTTAACGTCGAACATTGATAGTTTTATGAAAGTTACCTTTTCATCACATGATTTCCTAATTTAGGACCCACAGTCATTATCTTTCTTATACTCACTGGCCATTAATTCTCGGATCACTTCATTCTATTCCCCCATCCCCATGCCCCCCCCCCCCCCGTTCTGTTATAAATGTATGTATGTATGTATCTATGTATGTATGCATGTATGTATGTAAATATATATATATATATATATATATATATATATATATATGTAAATGAATTGAATGTCACCATATAATAAATATATATATGTATGTATGTATGTGTATATATATATATATATATATATATATATATGTATATATATATGTAAATGTAAATGAATTAAATGTCACTTTCACACTGCTAGACCGACTGATTTATGTCTCCTCAGGTCTAGTTACTTCTAATTAAATATTGTAGTTGACATGATTGTGTCCAGATAGTCACAGAGCATCGTATGTCATCTCTACAAAAAGTTGAGTTTCCACATCCGCGATTTTTCCATTTATATCCTGCTAATAACTGATTTTTGTTGTTTAGACAATACTGTACGAGCTGTAAGTCGACCGTGAGGGAAAGATGTCTGGAAGACCTAAAAATTAAAATCTCTGCTCAGTAGCTCTCACCGTGTCATTGTCCTCTACTTTTGCAGGCGCAAGTCAGACTTTGATAGGCGTGTTGGAAGCCTTACAGAGTATTTCGGAATTAGCTCTCGGGTACTTTTGCCGTAGTTTCTTACGAAGCATTGGACATATAGCTGCACTAACTCTTGGGCTAGGAGTCTACGCTTTCCGCTTTGTATGCTACGCTGCAATCACCAACCCACTCTGGTTGATACCTGTAGAGATCATACATGGTAAGTGATTTTTCCTCCCGTTCTCCTGCTTGTATCATTCGATGTTCATCATCCTCTTGTTCATTTACTTACCAGCCTTTCTTCCTGTATTTTCTTGGTTTTCCTGTCTTCAACATCTCTTCACTTTGTTTCGTCATCTTGTCGATCTATTCTTAACTTTTTTTTTCTTTTTTTATCTTCACTACTACCCGTACTCCCCCTTTCTCCTCCCATTACTGATGCTGTTTTTCAGATCTCTCCTTTTTTCTTCTCTTCTGGTTCTCTTATCAGATGCTCGTCATCCTTTTGTAATCACTGTTTTCTCTCTATAGATGCAATCATTTCCGTCTACAGTGAAGTTCTTTCTTTTCTGCTTTCTCATCCGCTGCTAGTGAAACAAAATATTTCATCACACTGATTTTAAAATGCTTGATATTTAATCACACTTTTTTTTAATGCTTAATAAAGTGTTTAATCTAAATGTCTTACTCCAATGTTTCTTTCTATGATGTTATGTATTGGACTAGTATTACAGAATCTCTTCTCTTTGTTCGACCTCTTCCTCCTGTAGGCGTCTCATTTCTCCTCACGTGGACCACCCTGGTATCTTACCTGGGAGCGTCTGTTCCTCCGGAGTGTATGACCACAGTGCAGGGAATCCTAGGGGCTCTCTACTTCGGGCTCGGTGTCGGGGTCGGGTCTTTGGCTAGCGGCCTGCTCATCGACCATTTCAATGCCGTCACCACCTTCTACGGTTTCGCCGTCGCCAGCTCCATCGTCATGCTCCTCTTCATGTTGTCCCAACAGGTATAATAAATGATGATGATGATGATTGAAATAAGTCTTATATATAGTTTATTTCAGGAAAGTATTACGAGAATGTAACAATTCTCAATGAGCGAATAAATACCGCCATTTATACTTCGTCTAGAGAAGTGGAGTTCTGGGCATACTTGAATCTACGTATTGCAGATTGATTGTGTGTTTAATGTTCAAATGCCTGCATATGATTCCGATGTTGCTGGTCGCAAGTCCGTTTAGGTGACAAAAAAAACACACACACACAACATATTTTGGGAAAAGAGCCCGTTTTGTGTATGAAGGAGATGTATTAAACTCTCATCACGCGAGTAAATAAAACTCTTGCTTCTACTGAATGCCATGATGTCACGAATCTTGTTCTGCAACATTATTTATCAAGGAAAATGCCGGCATTGTAACTGGTTGGCTACATACCAAAGTAACTTGCCTACAACAAATTGTCTCAACAAGACCAATAATATCAGAAACAAAGTCATGTTTTAATGTATATCTCTCTTTCTTTCTATATGTTTCTCCTTCTCCCTCTCTCATACGACTTTTGTCCCGGCGTCTAATAATTTCTGCACTTAAATACATGAAAAAAAAAATAGACAGTAGGTCATTAGCAGACTCAGCAGACCGATGCACTATGAGTAGGGAGCTGATATATCAAAGATTAGCTACACTTTTCATCACAGTATACGACCTACGCTGCACTAATTTGTTTACTAAATGATCTCCTGTATAGCAAAAAGAAATATTCCATTAATATCATTATCATAATTGTTCTTACGGTTATAGTTATGTATTTCTAGCTTAGAGTCGAAACGTACTAGTTACAACTCTCTTCAGTTCTTTCAAAAAATAATCTCCTTTTCCTGTTAGACGGTTCGATGGCGATGCACGTGTTGATTAAAGAGAAATGAAAGATGCACTCTTTGTGGCGTCTACACTTTTGGAGGGACGTCTCTTTGTTGGATGCTTAGTTTCAACAGAAATCAGGACGTCGTTACTTTTCAGTTTATCTTTCAATCCAAGTCAGCAAGATAGAGAACCATGCATCAACCCGTTAGTAATTTTGAATATGTCAATCTCTTGTAGTCGATATCTCGCGAAACTATATGACGAGGTTACGTATGACAAATGACAGACCGTATGATTTTCAATAATGTGATGCCCTGTCGATATCATTCTGCCACTGAGACAGTATTTTCTCTTATCTTTCTTCATTTGTTTTCCTCTGGTAGTTTTTCCCTCGCGCTTGTGACATCGTAGACGACGTCAGCATCGACGTGGAGATAGGAAAGCCCCGCGCTGACAGGCGCGATGACGTGGACAAAGATGAAGAGACGAGCACCACTACAACCTCCGATGAGCTCCTCTACTCCGAGAGCGACGACCAATCCTCTGTCTCCACCCCTCTGGCCCCGTTACCAGTGAAGCTGTATTCCCAACAGGTTCCTACTTACCGTACACTGCCTTCTGTAGGCTTGGTGTCCTCAGCCCGTTCCCCTCACGCAATGCGTCCTCTCAGCTGCTCCATTTTGGAAGGAGACTTTCAGCGGGGTCTAAGCGTGAGGGACGCCTCGGTAGCCGGGACCCAGTACGACGAACAAGTCGCTTCCCCGTTGATACAAAAACCAAATCCGGCCACTGCGCTCTTGCTTCAAAATGGACGCTTATTATCACAAGACCCGTCTACCAACGACCTTCGTGTAAATTATGGAATTATACCATATTCGCGGGCAAGAACTTACACGATGGACTAGTCATACCACCGTCTAGTCATCTGTTACACAGTATTGTGTGGTACCTATTTTAAGAAGAAGAAGAAGAAGAATTTGCCGTTAATTTATTTTCTCTCGAATAAAAGTACTCGCGTCTTTGCACCAACAAACAATGATGAGAGCCTTCTCCTCAGTGTTATGCCCAGAGTGGTGATGAAACTAGTATATTGAGGGAGATGGTCTATACACCACCGGTAAATGTATGTGGCATGTGATATACTTGTACTGCTAAAAACACAGGAACTAACGGACTTCCGTTCAGTCAAAACACACAGTATTGTTGTTCATGACTCTTGCCTGAGTTTAATTCCCTTCAGAGGAGAGTCATTTGGTCGGTGAAGTAGTGTTTTCACTTAATGTTAGTTCTTATTATCGTTAGTTCGATAATCTGCATCTTTTAAGTCTGTAAGTTATCGTGGCGCAGCTAAAGAGTGAAAAAATGACAACAAAGTCTCTGCGCTTGCTAAACGGAACGAAAAGATTTAAATAGTTCATTGATGATGAAAATAATAATAATAATAATAATAATAATGATAATAATGACAATGAAGCATTCAATGCGTGGCTTCTGTCACACAGTAACACTCATGGCGCAAAAAACACGAGACCACTCTTTGACACTGCTTCATTTGGAAGAAGCCACGAGTTATAAACAACGAAAGAATTCCCAGAAAACAATTTTGTTCTATAATTGAAAATTGTTATACCTTTTGGGCTACATAATAAATCTGGAAATGAAAATTTAATTGAATGGAATTTAGATAAAAGTTTCGGCTTTGACCATTCAGTATTTAGCATTATTATACAAATTCAAAGATTTTTAGTGTTTATTAACTGTCATTGTGTGAGGCAGTTTGTATCGGTTTAGCGATATGGATACGTACATACATACATACATACATACATACATATATATATAGGCCTACACGTGCCGCCTTGGGCTAGCGGTGATAATGTGGTGCTAGACCCAGTTCAACGTCAGTCGGAAATAAAAACTTTTAAAGCACATGGTCAAGTCGAAACAGCCTCTGATGACGTCAGTTAAAACTGTGCAGTAAACCTAACTGACCTTGAATAACATGATAATTATAACATAATTTACATTATCAATATAAAATAGAAAACCCTCCATGTAGGGAGGTGGAAGGTCCCTGCTCCAAGTTATGTGGATATTTGCTTCGAAGGCATGAAGACTTGTATTGGGGGGGGGGGGGGACATGACGCCAAGTATACCAACTTAAAATGGATTTATCAGGTTTGTCACACTTCAAGAGGGTCACGTGACACGACTTACCCACCTCTTACCAACTTTTAAAGAGAGAGAGAGAGAGAGAGAGAGAGAGAGAGAGAGGGAGGTGGTATTGGGAGGAAGATGCTAAGTAGTACCATGGACCTATGGTAGTACTGATGTGCCAAAGCATTCGAAGATTTACACTGACTTCCTGTCAGTTCGTTCAGATATGAAAAGTGGTTTTTAGTGCCATTTTCGGTCTGTTTGATCTTATGTGTTGCTGTTGTTGTTACCAATGTAAATGTGCAGATTTTCTCTTCTACGTCACCTTGACTATCGACTTAAGTATACTAAAATGTAGAGATGATGTGATAATGTGACTGTTTCGAGTCAAACCATGGAGCTCCATGGTCAAACTAAAAAATTCAACCTCACGAGAATCACTTTAATAGAGTGGATAAGGGTTATATGCCTGGAGGAGAATGAACGGGCTTTAATCCTTGTGAAAAGAATGTCGCTTGCATAAAAGTCCTAAAATGGTTATTTCATCCGCCTGAAGTCATGTTAAGATAGCTGCATTGTAACAGAGACAGACTTTGTATGGATGGCTTTTGAAGAATAGATAGATATGTGGGTGATTGGAGTCTAACCTAGTGCAGAAATTTGCACATTGATAAATGCCTAACGAGGGGCAAAAAAAAAAAAAAATCCCTCCTTCGAAATCCATATAAACAATGAATTGTCATTAAGTTGGTCCCAATATTGTCTTATACAGCGTGTCGGTGTAAGCAAATGTTTCGTATCGTTCAAAACTGATTTGTCTTTATTGCAACCAATGTGCTCAATGCCAATTGATGTAATAAAATCTTACTGTTGTGTCTCTTGGAATTTATTGTCTGTCTTATTGACGATATCACATTGTTATTGTGTGGATGGTATACCTGCAGAGACTGAAAGTTTATTGCGAACATGCGAGTCGAACATGCGAGTCGCATGATTGTGAAGATGGTACCAACATGTCTAAAATAAATCTTAAAAGATTTGGTTTCTATCGGGGTATTCTTCACATCCGGGGTATCACTGAGGGACAGTCCATCATGGTTACCATGGTTACGGTCCCTCTCATTGTGGCTTGTGACTCCAATGTGCCAGCTGCCGGTAAACAACCAGGAAGGATACCGTTCAAGCTGCTGAATTCTACCTATAGGCTGTGTCCAAATAATCACTCTATCCTACAAGGAGAAACATGCTTACTTACTTCACTGAATGGATGGAAATACATAAGAAGATTTAGATGACATAATTGTAGAAGAATTTCCTTTTGAATATCTGTTCTCTGCCCAACAAAATCTGCATACTTTCAGACTTAGGACGTTTCATATGAGTTGGAAACCGTGAATAAAGCTTCGATTTATATTATACTCTAAATAGTCAGAAATTTAAAAACTTGGTTTCCCCCTCCCCACTCCCCAAGACACAAACAAAAGAAACGGTTACAGCTCGTTATTCCGAAGGTTCGTTATTCCGAAGGCTCTTTAGTCCGAAGATTCGTTATCCCGACGGCTCTTTAGTCCGAAGATTCGTTATTCCGAAGGTTCGTTTTTCTGAATTTCATTTTCGGATTAACGAATCTCCGGAATAACGAACCTTCGGAATAGCGCCACATATGTTCGGATTAACGAACTCTTTTTTCATTTTCGGATTAACGAACCTCTTGGTATAGGGAATTTGTGTGTTTCGGTTTAATAACGAACCTTCGGAATAACGAACAGCACCCAAAGAAACAACTCAGAAAAAAAAAACCACGAGAAACAAATTAAATCATGGGACAAGACAGGGAAAGGATCGCTGTAAGGATAGGATAATTCTAATCTTTCCGAGGAAATTACACAAGATTATTGGCTCAAGATATTCATTACTCAAGGTAAAAGGTAAAAACTGACTTTTAAAGTAAGATTAAAGATAAGTCATTGTCGTTATATTGTTGAAGTTTGTTTCTGTTTTTACGTAACTGTAATACTGTATTGGTCAAATACCAATATCTCAAGCAAATCTGGAGAAGGGATGGTAAAGTCAAAATTGTCCCGTTGTCTTGCCAAAACATTTGTAGAGCGGTTATGTAGCTGAAATATTTCTCAAGTTGAGCGACGGATAACAGGGAGATTGTCAGCTTAGGGTGAAGGAATGTAATTCGTGTATCTAGACTGAATCGGTGTCGGGTAAAAATCTCAGCTGCCAAGATCTCAAAATATGTCCCAGGTGCAAATGCCAATTGTAAAAATGTAAGGAATGAAAATTACATTTTTACGCCTTACATTTTTCCAGTAACAATTTCCTCCGAAATTTTACACTCGATATTTTTCCCCTGACATTTTTACTCCAGACATTTCCACCAGTGATATCTTTACATCTGACAGTTTCTTTTTTTTTTTTTTTTGGTGGGGGGGGGGGGGGGGCAGTTTTACCCCTGACATTATTCCCTGACATTTTCACCCGTGACATTAATACTCGTGACGTTTTTACCTGTAACATCTTTTATCTCGTTCCATCAAACTCATGGCGAGAGAAAGAGAGAAAAAAAAAGCAAAGAAAAGATGCGAAGAAAAAGGAGATGGATTTAGAAAAAAAGGTGAAATTTCAATAGTTCAAACTCGGCACCATTTATCCCCCCCCCCCCTCCAAAAAAAAAAAAAAAGACTCACCCCTCGAGTATAGAGTTTAATTGTACAACAGTATTTCTTTTATCGTGTTTCATCTTATCAAAGTGCAATCCATGTGCTGTTTTTTTCTTCTTCTCTGAATTCCAAACAATACTTATCGATGTTTCAAGGCAGATCGCAAAATCTGATTTTCGTGTCCCTTCACGCTTCCTGTTGAGGTATTTCGTTTATTTTTATTTCATTCATTCCGTGTTATTTTCGCTGGGTAGCCCTTTCAGTTTAAAAAAAAAGACAAAAAAGGAAAAAAACATACAAATTTACATTAAAAATACAATATTATACATAGATAGAAGGCCTATACATATTACTTACAAACTTGATATAAAATTAAGATTACTAATAAAGATTAAAACCTGTGTTTAATGTTGTGAAGGAAGTAAGTTTTGAAAAAAAAAATGTTGTTGAAAGGTTGAAAGACGTTGAAAGAAAGTGAAAGCGTGTGAGGAATCAGCCACATTTGATTCATTCTTCATTTTCTCAGTGCATGGTTGAAGAGTAGCGCCAGGAATCTCTTTACTTATACAATGATATATGCTCATTATATCCCTCCTTGATGGAAATAACAACATATAGTCTCTAAAACATTTCCTTCAATGTGAAAATGTTTATACAATCTAGCCATCAAAGTTCGAACGTTTTGAAAATTGAGCCACCTTAACTGTACAATAGTGTCTTCGGCGAGCTCCGCAGACTTTAACCCTATTAAGCCCAAGCTATTTTGACCCCTCGCAGGCCCAAGGAGGGGGGGGGGGGGGCACATTGTGCCCCCCCATATAACTTTTTTTATTATTTGATGAATCATCGTCATATTTGGCACATGAGTAGAGTAACTCATTCTCTACATGACCGTACATTTGAATTTTCTCAAGGTCACCCATGGAGGGCGCTATTTTCCAAAATATAAAGAAATACATAGGAAATATGCTAAAAACACGATTTTTCTGTATAATTTCTTTATCCCCATTATATATGTCTTATTATAGACCAATCATTTTCATATTTGTCACAAATGATAAGCAAGTGGAATCTTATGATTTGTTACAGTTTAAGTTTCTCAAGGTCACCACATGGGGGCGCTATTCATGTCAACATAATAATACATTATGAGACCTGAGATGAAATGTTTCAGATGGGTACATGTATAGTTATGACACTTCATATTTGCATAATAGTGGAATTTCAAGATTGCAAATTGATAATATGATAAACTGATGATATTAGAGGCATAACTTGGGTGAGGGAATCAAAATAACACAAAATAGAAGGGCAATCTTTAGAAAATATTATTTTTTTCAATTATCTCTATTATATTTATTGTTTTATGCCTTTGTCTCATAAAAACAAAGGAAATGATAAGAAAAACTTTCCAGGACCATAATTACTTCAAATTTTGCTCCTTCAACAAATTTCAGCCAAGAAACACCCATTTCATCCACTGTAGTGCTGTTAAATAAAATGGGAACAGAAAAAAGATGCAAAATCTGACTGACATGGTTGTCAGTTTATGGCTACCATGGCAACCAGCAACATCAAATATTGCTGAATTATATATCAAAATGTTTGCAATAAGATCTTAGGAAAAGTAACCAAATTTGGTTGAAAGCGGATAAAGGGCGAAGGAGTGGCAAATGAAAATCTGGTAGGGGGGCACAATGTGCCCCCCCCCCCCCTTGGGCTTTATAGGGTTAAATCCACACCCAAGTTTGTATCATGTACAGTGATGTACAGACTTACAATACTAACCTTCAAACTTGAACTGTATATAGCTTTGGCTTTGAAAACAAATGTTTATTTGCCATAGTCAGGACTCAGTCAGAAGTGAGGTAACATGTAACAGTACATGACATTGTACTAATCTTTGCGTAGGCACTGGTATAACGGGGATCCTATATAGGGCTTTTCGAATAGATACATCCATTAACAAAATCCTGCGGAGCTATGAAAAGTATCTCACCCTGCATTGACAGTCTGACTCGATCATAGAATGCCCATAACACTCGGTTTAGGATTCAGCTGTTAATCTTCTCAATGTCATTTTTTCGAATTCATTTTTCGAATTACTATTGAACATAATAAAAATGTGCTTGCTATAGGGGTAAAGGATTTCAGCTCAAGTCTCACTACGATCGCTATTCTGGAATTTATCATATAGCTGTAATAAATTGTCACGTGATTTAAACGAAACACATTGGACCTATTGGCAACAGGAGGTTCTACAAAATGTCTCATGTAAAAAGACTGCATGTCATTCCGAGAAATCCTTGGCGTCTGTTTCGATAGATGAATCATCATTGCTCCAGCTTATTTCTGTTTTCTCCTTTCAGCCAAACACAGCGTCAATGACAGACAAACTACGTCAAACAAACAGACAAAGCCATGTATGTCACAAATGAAAGATAATCACAAATTACAACAACTGTGGTATGTGTTTACAATTATGTACAGATCCGTTACAAGTGTTTCAAAGTTCATGAGAAGACACGCTTATCTCCAAATTAAAGAGAAAAAAAAAGAGAAAAAACACACCAATTCATAAAAATCTTTTCGGCGTGCACGTACCAATAATAGTCACCAATACTGACACCTCCTCCACAAATTGATTAACATAGAATTAACATCTCTACATGTTACTATGCCTACGTGCTCCATTAGAACGGCTACACTCATATTAAAGGCTTGTTTTGACGATAGTGTTCAATTATTGCTCGAATCAAATTATCGCGGTCCTCTGAAATGTCACAGCAGACTAATTTTCATTTAAAGCATTCCAGATGAATGAAGGCAAGCCATGGTTAACGAACATACAAATATTATATAAACGGCACACATGTACACGGGAATGCTATAAATCAGTGGCTTTATAAAGAGTAGGCCTATGCATTGACATAGTCATGCATTACACATTGAACTGATTTCTATCAACCTTATTCCTGTTATACGTAACCACGGTCATACTCGTAAGTTTGGTGTACAAATATTAATTTTGCATGTAGGTAATTGATGTCCATTAATTGCATTCAATAGAGACTATCATATTTAGCTCTCATTTGAAGATGTTAAATGAAAATAAAGATCAAGTTGTAAAAAACTGATAGACATTTCAGTATAACCACACATTCTTATAGAAAATACAAGGAATATGACTGAATGATAAATCCAGACGACAGAATAATGTATGATTATGCAGCATGAAATGATTGTGGAGTTCCAGAAACGTATTAACAGTGACAGACGCGCAAGAGGAAATTGTGCCTTTTTATTGTTTATTTATCTAAAAATGTAAACTTCTTAAGTGTAAGGCCATATGGGATTTTGCACTTTATATCTACAGCCTCTTATACCTTATTCTCAGTCTACGTCTGGAAAGAAAATTTTCGCAGAAACAGTGTATGCTTAATATGCTTTCCAGTTTTTGTTGTATGTACTGCTTGATTACATATAATAAAGGTAGACTTTTGCCTTTGGTTAAAACTAATCATGCTTACCAGATCACATTTCACGAAGAATAAATTTACATCCATACCTTCGAGACGGAGGTTCCCACGCACAAAATATTCTCTAGGATAATCATAACTATAACATTGAGCTCTAGATTTTCATTTTTCGTATCATTAGCCTTGTGTAGAATCGGTATTGATGAAGTGATCTTCCGTTGTATATCACGATAAATTTGTTTTAGCATTGATGGCCTGCAGCCGTAATAAATCCTTGTCACCTTGATAGAGAAAAGCTGCAAGTTAAACGCTTTTTTTTTCTCCCAGAGTAAATAATTGATTGAGCTTTGGGAGACTTGTTTCCCCTTTCTGCTCATTCGTTCAATCAGGGTGCGGGGGTACATTGACTCGCAAGCTGGGATGTTCGTCGTTTTACTGCATGCTTTCAGGGAGGTGAGACAGTCACCTCCCTGATGCTTTATAGGACAAGTTCCAGTCATGTGAAAACCTGTTGGATTTTTCCTTTTTCATATTCAGAAATTTATTTCTTTATTTCTTTATTTTATTTTTTTATTCATTTATTTATTCATTGAATTGCAAAACACTGCAAAAAACAGAGGAGAATCGAACAGACAGAAGACTCTGACGGACAGTCAGACAGACAAACAGACAGACAGACAGGAGCTGAGGGACTGGGGTAGAGTCGTGGTGGGTAGCAGGTGTATTAATGCACTATCAGGTCATGGAGCTACTAGAGAGAGCTCCATGATCAGCTTGTAGACTTCGTTGTCGGTCCCGCCTGTGTATTCTTTTTGTAATTGCTGTTCTTGAAAATATAGGAAACTGCGAGACCGTCCTAACCTGACGTCAACACTGCCGTACAGTGATGGATCGTAAGGAGTTTTCGATCAATAATTAAAGCCCGCCCCCTTGAACCGTAACGGGAGATGATTCTTGCTCCTATGACCTTTATCGCCACGCGATTGGATGTTGAATTCGTCAATTTTGCGCCTGAGGATCAGTTGTGAAATCACCTTATTCGGTATAATTGCATCATCTTTCATCTTTTTTTTTTTTTTTTTTTTTTTTTTTGCAAAGGGACTGAAGGAGCGGGGAGGCAGGCTTAATTTCTTTGAAACCTGAGACGTCTCTATCCTTTCTTTAAGCCCAATGCAAGTCAATACAATGCAAACCATTGGAAGTTTGCATAGCATAACAATTAATGATCTCTAATTTTGTCAACAAGATCAAGAGTATTTCTTCTTATACGTATTCAAAGAATTGGTGCACTGGTTGCTGTTTCATACATGCCACTATTACATGTAATTGTTTTCTAATTCATATTCTTTTTGTCTCCTGGTATTTTCCCCTGGCTGATGACAACAAACTGAGTATGCTGAGCTATTTATGAAATCATAACCTTTCGGGAAATGTGGAAAAGATATAACTTGTGAATGAAAACAAACTACAGGATGAGGGAAGTAATTAAGGGAGTAAAACTAGTACAAATGTCTCATTTATTTCATGTTTATCCATAACACTAGTCTCAGAGCCCTCGGGGGATAGCCGCAGCACATTCAAACAAACAAACAAACAAACAAACAAACAAACAAACAAACAAACAAACAAACAAACAAACAATCAACAAAAACAAAGAACAGTGAATGTGACAGATATGACAAGTGGAGAGATAGAAGAAAAAAGAAATGGGAGAAAAGATAGGACTAGCCTCTAAGGAGAAAAATAATCATAATTGTTACAGAGGAAATATAATTCTGAAGAGAAACTGATCTCAAACAGATCACTTAGAGTGCTGTAAACCAATTGCACCATCCACACCTGGCAATTGCCTGGATAAACACGAAAGAGACAAAGACAATGTATGCAGTTTCAGTAGGAATATCAAAGCATCGTTGGTTTAAAGGGATATATTAGTGTTTGTTGAGACGTGGCTTCAGGTTTTCAATTATTTGTAAGATAATGAGACACCACTATGAAATATAAAAGAGCATTTATACAATCCTAAAATTTATTGATATTGATGAAAATTGGTTCTGAAATGGCTAAGATATCCGAAAACAAAGAGGTTCTAATAAAAGGTGAGACCCACCTATCATTAAGACCACTTTGTTTCACTTTGTTTTGGGATATCTCAGCCATTTAAAAACTGATTTTCATCAAAATGAAAGAAACTTCGAATTTTTCTCTCAAAAAGTTAAAATCTAAACCCCCTATATCTTAACCAAAACTTCATCATCCCTTAAATATATCACTTAGGAACATGTTGTTTGCCCTTTTCTGTAATTATACCCATCTCATGAATACAGCAATCCTACATACCCTCGTTTTTCCAATTATTTCTGGCTTTTAGACGAGGATGGGACATTGGTCGTTTTAAAGGCAGATGTTTTCTAGAGGTTGTCCCCGGCTCGTTGTCCTGATATGTTGGATGAGTCTCAGAGAGGTGTAAACAGATTTACGGCTCACTCATCACCCTGCTAAGACACATTTCAAGATTGTCATTTATTTGGACGATACTCGAGACGAAACTCATATGAAGGCGTGAAATACGACCTTATGTCTCCTGTATGGTATTTTCTTTTATTTCTATTTCTGTAACTAGAAAGGACGTGATGACGTGCTGGTAGAGGAGATTTAAAGAGCAAAACGTGGTGATACATGTGGCCGGATCTGAAGATTACGCAGTTTGAAGCTTTGTAATATGACATGATAACAAATACCCGAAATTGCGAACAATTACTATACACATTAATGCACCCCTATTATCACGACTTAAGCTTCCATTTTGCGACGCATTATAACTTATTCCTCGTGTATGAAAAAAAAACCACCAAAACCCAAGTATTTCAAAATTAGTCGTGAGGCACGGTGGTGTAGTAATAAACACTCTTGACTTTGAAACGGAGGTCCGGAGTACGAGTTCTACCTAGTGCCTTATGATTATTCTATTATTATCATCGTTATTGTTATTATTATTATTATTATTATTATTATTATTATTATCATTATTATTATTATCATTATTATTATCATTATTATTATTATTTTTATCATTATTATTATTATTATTATTATTATCATTATTATTATTATTATTATCATTATTATTATTATCATTATTATCATTATTATTATTATTATTATCATTACTCTTAATAGTATTATTAGTATCATCATCATCATCATCATCATCATCATTGGAATAGGAAATCACACACGTCACTTCATTAACTAGGATTCTAAATGGCTCTTTTGAAAGAAAAATATTTAAAGAGAAACGTTTTGATGCTGTCAAGACGCTTTTAATGAGATTGATAGAGAGGGGGAAAAATCTTATTCCAAAAGAAGTTCGGGAAACCCTAACATTACCACTCGATATAGAATGAATTGGCTCGTTCACTTGTGTATGATGAGTATGAATTTCCAAAGAAACAGGGGAGATAGAGAGAGAGAGAGAGAACATGGTCAGAATGCCGGGCTCAAACGAGTTTGATGGAAGCACAGCTCTTGTTACCTCAATCGGTCATGATTACAAAAGATCAGTCACTCATTGTCCATGATCAACCATCAACGCTCAAGACCCAATTTTATCATTTTCAACTCAACCTACCCCCCCCCCCCCATCAGATTCACTTTCAATTTATAGGGGCTAGAATTCTGTCATAATATTAAGAGAAAATACAAACAGTAACTTTCTTTATCTTTCTTCGATGGTGACGTCATAATCATTTGATAGATTCAACTGAGAATATTGTCTGCAGACAGTGATAGCAAAACTTCACCGTAAAACAAAAGTAAGATAATTCCTGTTCTATTAACGATTAACAGTTAAAGATATTTTCAGCTGATTTCATTTTGCTGTTGCTATTCCTGAGAATGCCGTGATCCATGTATAATTAAGAACCTTGTATCATGCACCAAGGAACTAAGTGAACAATGTTGTTTGTCATTGTGTGTGTGTGTGTGTATGTTTGTTTGTTTGTGTGTGTGTGTGTGTGTGTGAGTGTGTGTGTGTGTGTGTGTGTGTGTGTGTGTGTGGCTATTTGTCAGAAACGAACACACCTCATTATTGTCTCGATTTTAAAAAAAAGAGAGGAAAGGGAAAAATGCACAGCTTGAGGATGTTCAGACAAATTGTCATGTCGATTTCATAAAAATAATAAAGGCACAAATTATTTCATATGCAAAGAGGAAACCATACAAAAGGTCAGTGGCTAGAAGGTTACATGTGACTCATTTTAAAAAAAGATATATCATATGAGATAAGATAATTTGACATGAGTTAAGATACCTAAGTCTTCTGCTCGCAATTTTCGTCAGTACACGAGGATGATAAGTTTGTACATTTAAAGATTGGTGTTTTGGCTTAAATGCCATGGCACTTATTTTGTGAGCCTGTTTTAAATGTACATTTTACATGGCCGTGTAAAGTGTGTCGCTATTCTTATTTTAACTCATTTCTTTTATAATATCAAACGCTTATCTAATACGTAGCAAGAGATATCAATACCACAACTTCGTGTCCATGCTTTGGATCAAAGAGACAGACACAAAACTCAAATCTGCCTGAGAAGTTTGCACAAAATTCATTAAATTTTGCTAAAATCTTGTTTATGGGAGAGATTGAGAAGATCTATATAGAAACCACTACGAGCCTCTGTATGCTATGTCCATATTGACGTCAATATCAATGGAAATGTCGTATCTGACGTCAACGAAATAAGCTGTATTACACACCCTACTCCTATACCGTATTTTCAATAGTTATGCAACTTTAGCGTAGCTTCGGCTTACCAGGTTAAAATTACTCTCATTAAGGTTGAACTTGAACTTGTGTCATTGAGCTAACTATGGATTTTTGAATAGCTCATGTATAGGCAAATAAGGGATGGATGCATTTAACAGATTTACCAGAACATTAAATGACCGTTCGGTGCATGTAAACATATCAACGGCAAAAATGTTATAGGTAAATATACCACATTAAAACATTTAAATGGGTAATAGGTTCATGGCAATACTTAGCTCATGATGAAATCATTTGTCTGATCTTAATAAATCAATTCTACAACTTGACCAGGGCTGTGTTCGAAGTTTTCACTTTTCTAAAACTTCAAGCATATTATATTTAGTGTAATTTGTTATCATATTATAGGAGTATTTAAAATCCTTTTTTACACGCGTTCTCATTAGAATCACGATATAAAACTCATTATGAAGCTGACTCCCTCAGTCTTAAAGGGAATAATCTCGGTGGAAAATGATGTATTATTCTTTTTTAGAGTGTTAATATGACTTGTATTTGATTCTATTAGCTTATATAAACGAACTGACGCGAAGTTAACACTATCAATTGTTTACTATAGTGGTATATACCATAAGTTATCGTGATTGAAATCAATCAATACATATGTACAGAATAAGAAATGGTTGCAGCTTACGTGAAAATCATGTCTTCAAAACACACACTCACACACACATAGAAACAAACAAACAACTTTAAGTAATCGTTTATCCGAAAATGTTCGTTTCAGTATACATTGAACCGCAGAATACACTTTATCTGTGATGATAGTGGTTATAGCTGAACTGCCTGATAGCTGTACTAGGCTGACCACTGACGGGGACGAACTCCATGTAGGTCTTATGTCTCTCTTGGTTTCATGACGTTATGTTCAGTCTTTTTCAATCATTATTTACGTTAAGGCAGGTCCATGGCAAAAGTTCTTAATCTTGATAGACTACATTAACATTTCACACTTACCCGGACCTTACTGAAACCACAATTTTCATATCATATATCAGCAATGCTGCTATTTGGTGAAATTTCCAGGAACTGTCGTTTCACTGTTCGTCGAAATGGCAGAATCTCCTTGCTAACACTGTTAGTCAACTCACGTCACTGGTTTTTGCTCAAGGATATGTCTGACCGCAGCTCTCTTTTTCTCGTATTTATGATCTCCCCGAAAATCGCACGTTCTTTTCAACGAGAAAAAAAAAAGCCTCCCCGTCTATATGCACAGGCCTATAGTTAGCCATACCCTATAAAGTAAGTTCAATCAGCTAATTAGCACATCCATGTAGTGTTTGCCACAATGACTGTAACGATTCTCCCATCCCAGATGTTACACTGCATCTCATCCGGTTGATCCTTGATGTACCCAATACATTCCTCCAATTCCTGATGGTATGTTATACCCCATACACTCACCCCATGTTGAATGGTATACATGTACATTCTTTCCGCTTCTGATGGTACATGTTATGCACCATACATTAATCCTTCATATCACTGATGGTACATGACGTAAATACAGACCTCCCTTATTCAGTGATAACCGTATTATTATCCTCTATCATACCACTCCTTCCATCCTAGATATATACACGGACCACGCATTACTCTCCTTTACTAAATAGTATCATACATACCAGCGTTAAAATCATGCCTATTACACTGACTCCCCTCAATGACTCAAGAGCTTTCATCAGCCAAAGTGTAATAAATGGTATGGCATTTTTTCGTCTGATAGTCATTGAACGGGCATAGGAGAGCTTTGATGGGGAACTTTGGTTGTGGTCAGAGATAAGAAGAACGACATAAAGCAGGAGAAGACATAAATAAAGTGATGTAAGGACAACCATGGAGCTACTGTAGCTCCATGGGACAACCTAGCGATTTGGTTTTGTCATTCTATGAAACGCATTTCAACGAAGTTCTTGCCCTCTTTCTTCCTTCCTTGCATCCAGGGACGGACTCATGTAAACCCGAGGCACTGAGACCATGCGATAGTGATTGATTGCACCCCATGACCAAAACATCGCAAGATGGCAGGTATTATGCTTGTTTAACCGACTTCCTTGAAATTAGGGAGATGCATACGTCGATGTGATTATTTGTAATGGTTCCATGAATGGACTAAGGGCACGAAATGCGAAATTGAATAAAAAAAACAGCAAAAGCAAGGGACTGTATATTCAGTAGAGAACATACGCAGAGAGAGAGAGAGAGAGAGAGAGAGAGAGAGAGAGAGTAGATGGATAAACAGCATAAACAGACATTATGAAAGAAAAACGGACAGATCGAAGGATAGAGCAGATTAGAAGAACCATGTATTAAACTATGATTTTAAAATTTCACGAAAAAATTGACATCCATTTATGCGGCGTGCCATACTCCATTTTGTATGATGAGGACGAACAGTTCTTTTTGATTTATCATTACAGGCACATTCTATTCTATCTTAATTGTTTGTCAAAAGAGAGCTCAATTGTAGAGCCCCCCCCCCCCCTAAATGTCAAAGAAGTTGTGTCCAGCCACATAAGAAGATGTGTTTTGTAGAGCTGGGATTCGACCTCGTCAACCAACCGTACCTAATTAGTTCTTAACAACTACGCCGAGAAAAATGCATAGTCCCCCGAGATGTCAAAGAAGGTGTGTCCAGCCTCAGAATAAGGTGTGTTTTGTATTAAAGGGGGTTTTAACTCGTCAACCATGCGTGAATAATTAGTTCTTAACAGACTTTCTCAAGGTTTTTTTTTTTTCTATATTTTCCTATATTTTCAGATTCATTTTAGTATCTCTCATACGAAGAAGTGATGGGGCTCAACCTCACTTACAGGACTGGTATGAGACATACACAACACTCTCAGTTATGATGATAAACATATTCTTGAAACAGCAACCATTTTAAGAAGGATACTTTCCAACACTCAAATGACCCACGTACAAGAGCTGTTTTTCCACAAGGTCTCGAAGCACACGACGTACAGTATTACCGGGGAACCCAGACGTAACAACTCAACGACGTTAGTATGATACGGAAACCCCCTTACGACCGATACGTTTTCGTTCATGATTTGACATCATATCGATTAAAGTACACCTGAGTGTAGAAAACCACCCAAACACAATCCCTTATACCACCGGCTGGCCGGGATGTAATTTGCTAAGTAGCTATTTTCATTCTTCTTTTTTTTTTTCTTTTTCATCCTAACCGCAAACTCACGTAACAACTCGTACACTGTAACAGAGTCCTTGGACATAGTTATAAAACCGTTTTGCTTGCAAAATCCCATGTTATAATATGAACTTTCGCAGGCCCGTGAAACCGTCAATGCTTTATATAGACACTTGTCTAGACCACAATTAGACTACAAAGATTTTTACATAAACTGAGAAGATTATGTAATCTATTAGCCTACAATTTCCCTTAAATGAAAATTAAGTTTTACTGATGATTTAGCAATCAAAAATATTTTCCTTTAAGAATAATAATCTCTTCTCTATATTGCAACACAAAACTGATTCGATGGAAAGCAGAATTTGTTCTTTCATGTCATGTCATGAAAACATAGTTTAGAAAATGTTTTGATTTGTTTGCTTGTTTGTGTGTGTGTGTTTGTGTGAGTTATGACGTCATCACTTCAAGTGGTTGTGATTATTGCATTACAGTAAGTAAAGAAAAAAGTTGAAAAAGTGAAAGTGTACGGTCAATAACTTTCTCATATTAGGTCTGAACTTCTCTGCCATTTTAACAATAATTTGAATATGGTGTAGCATTACATTGGAAAAGACTTCAATTGCTTTAGTGCCGATTCATCAAACACGTACATCTTTAAGTGGTGATAGAGCCCTGTAGTTTATATTCATTTAATGAACTCTGAGTGGAATGTGGACAAACCTTCCACCTCTTACAATATATAAGATTGTATATACGAACATTTCATTGTATTCCTATTTATTTGTTTGTTGGAAATAGAATAAATCAACTTACTTACTTACTTAAGATTTATTGAAATTACTTATTATCTTTGATACCAGATTCGAACATACGGGGTCTTTCATGAACATCACCGATAAGCTTTCTTCTTGCTGATATAACCTCTCGAATGTAAAACCTACAAGCGTCGAAATGAGTGATGGCGCTCTTCAAATAAGGTGTACTTTTTATGTGATCCGAGCATCCTCTTGGATCACCTTTTCTGTATCTTTTTTTTTTTTTTGTGCTTTTTGAACCTGTGTGTCTAACCTATCGTTCGAACAATATATTTTACTTTAAGATTCATCTCTATATCAATCCAAATTGTCATTCAAAAGCCAACATAAGTCCCACAGAAAGTTGATTCCTCCACACTCTAGCTGGTAGCATTATTGGTTAAGAATGCTTTTAAAGCAATGAGATATAGTGTACACTTTTCAGGAATCAAACCTGTGTTGTGACAAAACAGCTCTGTGAGCAGCTCTCTCAGCATCTGGAAAGCAGTTGATAAACTGTAATGCTTTCACTCAGTCTGTACCTGGGCTTAGTAAAGACAGTCAAACCAAAACAAAGATAATGGCTCGATCTTAGATACTACAAAAAAGTTATGAAAATCCCAACTCTCTTATGCAATGATATATACACCTACTCTGTTTTTTCACTAAGATAAGTTTTCATTTGACGACGGATGTTTGGGCACTCCAGAGACCTTCCTTTGCACCAAAACGCTCTACAAAGAATACTAGTAACGCTCACACTATCATTCTTATTTTCAAAGCAGCAGTCATGTTATGAAGAACGCCCCCTTCTAACCCTTACCATGAGAACAGCTTTTCTTAGTTTCAGATAACACTGACGTAACAATCACATGTCGATGCTTAGCCTACGGACACTCCGTAAACACAAAAAACGGTGGCGATCGACTAGTTCCCCTTCAGACTTCAGAGCATGACATGCTGCATATTAGTACACCTGTGTGTGAAAGTGAAACAACCTTCCTTTGTGTGTCGTTCAGACCTTTTGGTATAAAAATAACAATTCCGTATGCCACCGGCGACCTAACCGCAGTTCCCATAGTTCTTTTCTTGATTTTCCTTGCTTCTTTCCTATCCGGAGACTCACACGTAACAAGTAACAGAGTACCTTGACATATTCAGTTATAAAACCGTTTTGCTTTCGAAATCCTATGCTTTATGAACTTTCCAGGCCAGTGACACCGCCAATGTTAGGGAGAAACGTATAGACCACAAAGTACAAACATTCTTTTACAATACTCGTCATGCTGAGATGTTTTCTACAAAATTTAATGTTTTATAAGCACTCATATCATAATGTATATGAAGTGCCTTTGCGCCTGAAGCACATACTCAGAGGCAACACATGCACGTTTTACTTAAGAATCATTAATCATTTTTATTAATTCCTTGTAAAAAAAAACTGAGACTCGAGTGGCGTAGATATTAATGTTTTGATATTCGGCATTGCCATCAGCTGTTTTTTTTTTTTCCGGAGACAAGTATAATATGGTTGGAGGTTTATACGCATCCCTTAAAGGAGAAGTCCACCTTCATATACATATTAAAGATTGAGAGAATGCAGCAATATTAGTAGAACACATCAGTGAAAGTTTGAGGAAAATAATTGGACAATCCGTTCAAAAGTTATGGATATTTTAAGTATCTGCACAGTCACTGCTGGAAGAGAAGACTACTACAGTGTATGATGTCACATACGTACAACTATATAAGAAAAATAAAAAGAGAATCTCACAAAACTTTACTTTTTGAATAAAGTGCACATTTCTTCGACTTGCTACTGACGTATGTGAAGGGTAATATTATTCCCCCTGCCTTCTGAAAGAGAGAAGTCAAGTGTTCTTTTGTTGTGCGAGAAAAATGGAAATAATTATGTTGAATTTTCTTTATTCTTTTTTTATATCGTTGTACTCATGTGACATCACAAGCTATAGTAGTCTTTTCATCCAGCCGTGACTGAGCAGAAACTTCAAAAATTCATAACTTTTGAACGGATTGTCCGATTTTTGCTCAAACTCTCACTGATGTGTTCTACTAATATTGCTGTATTCACTCAACTCACGTGTCTATGAAGGTGAACTTGTCCTTTATTAACTTTAAATCATAAGCTATAGAAAGTCTATGCACTTCATTTATGAAATTGCTTAGAACGTTAATTCATATGTAAGAATACCAACAACAATACAATCAGATAGCCCTTACCCTGACCTTATCACCGTGGCTTATTGAATATTTCATTTTAATTTGGAATAAAAGCCAAATTTCGGGTCAATTAACGGCAAACGAATGGTTTGTGTGGGCGAAGTGTGTCCCCTTAGGTCTACAATGCACTGTCTTCTGAGGAATGCATGTATCGGATTGTTATTATTATTATTATTATTAGAATGGTTTATTAGGTAAAATTTGCAAAATCGTAGCCCGAAGGCTAAAATGCATTGCAATGACAACTAAATATATTGAACTGTCATACATTACATCCACATTAAAAAATCACAATTAGACATAAAATATATTGCACAAAACAATTACCACATATTACTACACAAGAACCCAAATATATTATGTAGATGTAGCCCAGATGGCTACCAGCACACATAGTAAAGACTAGAATAAAATAGAATAGAAAGTTAAAGAAAACAGAAGCACTAAAGTTGTTTTCCTAGTTTCCCCGTGACGTCAATATGAATCAGTCTTTTCCCCTTCTTAAAGTTTATGAAACCCTTTATTTTGCTTCCAGCTAGACTTCCTTTTTTTTGTCAATTCTCCTCTCCCAAGAAAAGTTATTGGTCTCAGGAATTTATGAGTTTGACACTGGCTACTTTCTCCAGCTAGTGGTCAGTTCCATGCACTCTCCATTCCCAAAGCCTCAGTCCAAATTCAATTCAATTCATTTCAAAGTTTATTTCATTTTTCGACAAAACATACAAATTACACTTCTTTTGACAACAGAGAATAAGGTAAACAGAACATTATGTATCAAAAGAAATGTACAACAATTGAGAACCTTATAGTAATTATACATTGTAGTAAAAAAGAAACAGAAATGATCGAAATGAGGTACATAAAATTATATAACTTTGCTTAAAGTGCGAAAAATGGAGAGACCCACTAAAAAGACAGAGCTTGTAGAATGTGGGCCCCTCAGGAATAATAACATCAATGGGAAGATTAATTGAAGCATCATAAATACAGAAGGAAAAAAAAGAAAAAAGAAGAGGTCTGGAAGCCCACTGAGAATTAGATTCACAAATAAGTATGTAGACGTGAACAAAGGACAAGACTAGACAACAAAACAACTGCTGGAGAAAAGGCTGTACGGGACAAAACGGAATGGACAAGACTAACACACAGAAGACAAAATAGCAAACAAAAATGCACAACAGAGCAGCGATCTTCGACAGAAGCGTGTCAAGAGAAACAGATGATAGTTGTGGAGAAAAAAAAAGTGATATTGTAACGCCTGAAAGGAGACAAGCAAGGAAATGAAGGGACGTATGAACAGGAATAAGACAATTCAAGTCTTTGACTCTTGTGGCGATAACGTAGATGGCAGCAGACATTCAAAAGATTACAATTGATTCTTCATAGAGGAAAAAAAAAGTGAATAAGTCAGTATATTATGTGAGAAAGAAGGCAAAATGGCTAGTTCAGTACTGTAGAGTCATACGACTGCTATAAAAAGGACTTTGGAATATATGGATAGGACGTTTTTCATTTCATGATTCAAAGAGTTCCAATAATTTGGGCCTATATAAATAAGTGTATTTTTAGCAAGGATCGTGCGTAAAAGGGGTAAATGGAATTCATTGGAACGCCTAGTGGGATATTCATGAAATGATTGTTTTTTTAGGAACATAGAATCAAAGATTGATGGAAGCAAATTGTTACAATACTTGTACATAAATTGACCTAAATTATACAAAAACAAATCTTTAATTTTTAAAAGCTTGTTAGAGGCAAACAACGTGTTTGTATGAGAACGTACAGAGGAATGGCAAATAACGCGGAGGGCTTTCTTTTGCAAGAGGGACAGTCTTTCAAGTAAATTTTGATGCGTGTTGCCCCACACTAAAACTCCATAATTCAAATGAGGCAATATCAACGACGAATATAACATAAGTAATGTTTTTTGTGGAATATGAAATTTCAATCTATTAATAACACCTATATTACGCGATATTACATTACAAACATTATCAACATGTGATTTCCAAGATAGTTTATCGTCTACAATAACCCCCCAAAATTACGGTTTTGCCCTTCTGCTCCCCAAACTTGAATGACCCTCTAGGCTGGAAGGTCGTTTGCCTGCCTCCTATTTTAATACTGTTTATTGGAGTGGGTCAGACAGAAATTTCCAAAGACAAATTCAGGGACAACGACTCAGAACAACGATGACGATGACGATGACGTTGGACGTCATAAGGACACTAACATTCATTTGGTTTATCATTTTATTATCCAAGAAACAATTAAGTCTTGACCAGTGGTAACTGAGAAGAAGGAAATAAAGAAACTAAAAGACAGTGGGCGAATTAATCAGAAATTGAGATGAATCAGACGAAATGAAGTTCCACAGAAACAAATGGGAGGAGCTAATGAAACATCTGACCAATAGGAAATTAATTCCTAGTGAACTCCACATCCCAGAGTAAGATTTAGGCAATGAAATACTTTTAGGGAAAGGAAGTGTGTTAGTTAATTACCTATAAAAATCACGTTTGAAGCGAGAAAATAAGCAGAGGAGTGAGGAGAGGAAGCCTGGCAAGCATCATGGGAGCGGCTTCACACTATGAGGTGAAGCAAAGGCTGCAGAATATTTTAGAAGTTTGGGAAACTTTGAATAGTTGGAGACCACAGAGATAGAGTCAGGAGATCCCCTTCCTTGTACATCATGCTCCCCTCCATATTAATCAACTCAACTTTATCGACGCTCTGTGATGTGTTCCATTGTGTAGCAAGAAAAGAAATTCGTTTGTGTTCAAGTATCCGTTTCAGACCTATAAACGAGAAGGCAGGTTGGTGAATAAATAAGCTGTGAGCAGCATTAACATTATTCATGTAAATTCTATCCCTTCTCCCGCATTTTATATTCACTGTTGTTGTGGAGCAATTATATTTAGTCTTTTTCTGATTTTTTGTTGTTGTTGGAAATCTGATGATGATTGGTACCTAACCCCCGACCAGTAACAGAGCGAAGCTAACATACCAGACCAACATTTATCCGCCTCTGTACAACATTGGTCGCCCCTTGAGACAGTTTAAGGGGTTAGATATAGGTCCTACTTAAAATCTATCCATATATCACAAATGTATCAAGTTATATGAATATATTTCAATCAATATTTTTTTACCAAAGAATTTATAACTATGCACTACAAGAAAACAAAAACACAATTTCTTTAATTCAACAACCCATTTCAAAATTAAGGAGGCATATATCACGCATCAACACTTCCACTCGCATGCCCACCATCTAGCACATGTCAAGACACTTGCACTCATACACACAAAGTTAACGTACTCACATACAACCACGCGCACGCGCAACTGCATGCAAGATCCAGCACATGCAGAGACCTAGAGACACACACCCGCACACACTCGCACACACGCACACGTACATACCCACATATAATCATAACTGGATTACGTTTAACGAATCTCCTTTTCATACATACTACAAACTCACAATAATCTCTAACTATCCCATTAAATCACCATATTCAATATCGTGTTCCTGAGTGGGATAAAAAAACATGTTTCTTCATATTTCCGTTCTGCATCTCAATGTATAAAAGATACAAAAAAAAAATCATTAAAGACTGATGCTGATGGTCATGTGTACAGTGTCCAATCTAAAAGTTTGTAAAACTTGTAATCATGTCGAGGATTAGTGCACTCTCTACAGCCACAGCAGATGACCGACTTTATGTGAGAAATTATACAAAGTCGATATACGCCATCAACGGCGGGAAGCTAATATACCGTGTGTTCGCTGTGTACAAACAGGGAGGTGAGACAAAAGATCCCTCTCACCTCCCTGGTACAAATCACTGACCTCAACTAAAGATGCATTCAGCATGCAGTTTACCAGCCTGTAGTAGGCCTAGATCTATAGTCTTATATACGCTACGATTTGGAGAAAAAATGCATGCTCTGAGTTGATTAACTTTATTTTATTCCATTGCTCAAAACATTGCTATTTGTATCAAGGATACCATTCTATGCAGTCAAATCGCCACCTTTTGTCCTGTGTCCAACTATAACGCCATACAATGTGAATAATATCGAAGTATTGTGGCGAAGTCATTACTATGTCAATGCCGTAACTCGTCACCACCGTGTGGATAGAAACCATCTGTCTGTATACTCATTTCAAACTCATCTTACAATAACATTATTATTCCGCTTGAAAACTCTGACATCTTTCTATGCACGTGCAATATTTCAATTTGAACACTGTAGTTGTATTACGCAAACCGAATGCAAAAACTGTGGTGTTAAGTATAATGATACAATTAAGTATTCTCATAGAATTCCAATGTAAAATCCTAATTTTGTCATGTCATCTCATGGTTGTCTTTGTCTCTAATTTACTTATTCATTCTCACTATACGATCATCATATTGTGTTTACAATCTTCATTTGACAGCTTTATCTTGATTATGATCATCATACATCTTATGATATATACTTTTTTTTTTGCATCGTCATGTGTGATCCGCATGTAGACACATTCAAGTAATGTACTTTTTAAAGGACATTAATTTGAATGTTCCTTTTATGAACTTGTTTGCCCATATCCGAACTTGAATACTCGGAAAGAGCTGGCGACAGGTGGAGACGAATTTGAGTAACCGTAGCCGAAAATGCGCATTCAATGAATTAGAATGTGCAATTGCGGAATCGGCTGTCAAATCAGTCAATTTGAATGAAGAAAAACGATTTTTAAATGGCCGCATTTTGATGCCTGAGCAAATTCGACGAAAACGAATGCTCGGAATCTGAAAGTGAGTGACAGAACAATGAAATTGGCCTGGAAAACCTACCCTGGCTGTCCAAAGATAGGAACAGGAAAGGATTCGAACCAAGAATCTTCTCTGAACACTGGCTGAAGTGATAAGAGCCTATGCAGTCGTTACACACATTGCAAAAAGTCTGGTGTTAAATATGATACACCGAGCTGGTGTTAAATTTCAGGTGCTCATTTATGGTGTTTGACTTACACCTCCGGGTGTCATTTCAAAATATAAATTTGTTTTTTGAATATTTTCTTAGTTACTTTTCTTCTTGTTGATTTTGAACTTCAACAAGACGATCGGCAGAATTTCCAATAGAGTACTTGATTTTTGAAAAAAAAAGTGTGAACACATTTACACCACAGTAACACCAGTTGGTGTGGTCTCCTATTGAAGCTGGACGGGTGTTATACCATTGACATTAACACCACCAATATCAAATCAACACCATGCGGTGCCATCGTTCAATTAACTAACACCAGCGCAGTGTCAAAAATATCACCTGCTACAGTGTCAAATCAGCACCACGAAGTGCTAGTAAACACTTTTTAACACCATCACAACATACTTTCTGTACATGTGTGTGTTGTCCTCCTCTACTGACATTTGGTCGGTGTTAGATTTAACACCCACGGTGCTAAATCTCACACCAATGTTTGTGCAGTGCAACATTATATTCTGTTTGATTGTTTGAAGGTATTATACTAAACTGTGCGCTGCAGGGGTCTGAGAATCAGTCTACCATATTTACATAGAGATCAATGCCTATATAATGTGCTCTGTTTGCCAAGCATGAAGGTGAATGCTAAAACTCCTTATAAGGGCTTTTTACACTTGTGTTTCTTAACCCCGGACTTTCTCTGACCCAGGACTATCGTTAGTCCCGTACCAATTTTTTCAGCTTTTTACACTCGCCAATTAGTCCCGTACTATCTCTTGTCCGGGGCTAAGGAGAAAACTGACCTTTTTACACTCGTATTTCTTAGCCCCGGACTTTCCAAACCACATGAATATTCATAATTACGCTGGGCACTGTACACGTACACGCACGCACCGGCAGCACTTGATTACCTCGTTTCTGATTGGTCAGTGAGGGTCGGACTTCGTCTCCGTCGCTTAGCCCAGGATTATTTTTTCGTTCTGTTTACACTCACTTGCTTGGCACCGCAATTGCGGTGCTAACCCCTGCTATTTTGCAGGGCCAGATAGTACCGTACTATCGGTGGGGCTAGCCCACTTTGGCAAAAACGAGTGTAAACAGAAAGTGGGCTAAGGATAGTCCCGTACCAACGGTGGGGCTAAGGCCCCCCCTTAGCCCCACCGATAGTCCGGGGCTAAGCAAAAATTTACAAGTGTAAAAAGCCCTATAGTGATTTCAGCAGAGCGTGAGACTTGTCGATATCTGTCACATCAATCAATGCCAAGTAACCTTACTGACAATATGAATACATGGGAGTCTGCAGTGTACCTTATTCACATAATAAGTAAATATCAATTGATTCATATAACTATAGAAAGATAGAGTTACAACCTCACACGTGCGTGGGATATGTAATCATTCCTGAACATCCTATTCTACAAAACAAATCAAACCAAAAATCTTTTTTTTTTCATATTGAAAACTTTCGGTCATCTGCGAAGCCGCGCTTCCGCGCGAACGCTACAACACGTAAAACGGGTCAAAAATCGACGCATTTTTCCACAAAATCTGCCATAACTTTTAAACTATTTAAGAAGCAAACTTGGGGCGCCCGGATTCTGAATGTAGACACTTTAGGGATTATTTATGTGTTTATATCATTATTGTAACATTTGTAGTCGTGACGCAAATTTGATCAGAAAAGTACCTTATGAGTAGATTTGTCTATGGCGAACAGTCCAAATTTGACGAATTTGAGCATATTTTGCCGTCTTGCAATTCTTCCACACGGGATATCTCGAGAACGGAAAGTCGCACGAACTTGGGGCGCACGGTTTTAGAAAGTAGAGATTCTGCCCATTTTTGTGATATAAGAATCTTGTTCATTGGTTGAGCAGTCCTGACGCAAATAAGCAGTAAAGCTAGACTACCCAGTCACAATTGCTGTCATAGGGAACGTGTACAATCCACACAGAGCTATTACGTGACGAGACTACCAACGAAAATTTGAGCCGTTGACCTTCACTGTCTGCCGTCGTCAGCAGTGTGAATTCCTGTGATTTCAAGCTTTTGTTTCTCGCTAAATATCATTTTCAATGCAATAACAAGATACAGTTGTATGTGAGACATTATCTAGATACGTAGCAGCCTTATGAGCAACATAACTGCTAAGTTTGGGAGCAAAAACAACCAAATATATTTCACATTCCTTCTCATTTTTCGATGATGGCTCTAGTCGGACTGGTGCATTTTCTTCGGAGGTGGTAATAACGTAAGTAGGTGCAACGGTCGCTTGCCACCTGCTGTCTGCAATCGGGTGCTTATATACACGTGTTGTGCACAGGTAATCAACTGAAATAATGTTGTGAAGGAGTGATAAGGTCCTAGATTATATCTCAACTGTAGATTTAACCCGATTTCTGCCGCCTACACACAACACACTACGCGTGAAATTATGTGAACATGATGTCCCTCCACGCACGGTGCTGCAGGCCACCCCCATTAATGTGTCGACTAGCCACTCGCCCCACACGCACTCACTTTCTCCAGCGTCTGCTACGTCGGATTTTCTGCGTGAATTAGGGCGAAAGTTTTCAATATGAAATATTCGACATAGGTCTAGTTATACTTCATTAAAACCATTAATCTCCAGTATAATGGTGGATATACGTGAGAGAAGTGTGTCTTGGGTGTATTCTGGTGAAGTACCACTGTCTGATTTTTGAATGCTTATTGAGCGCACGTGTTTGATTTAAACCAATCAATTTAATATACGCATGCGGATCGAACTGTTGTATAGTGCAAACTGCACCTTTTGTTGAATATTATGTGCAACAACTTACCCTGATGATTTTTTTTTTAAATTCAGTTATCTTTTGTTACCTATACAGGAAGTCAGATTTATAATGCCATGTGACTTTTGTACCTATAAAGTTTATTTGCAAAGATAAAATGAGCAACGTGCTTATTCAAATTTTAAAAGCTACCCTTGACTTGCATATGAGCATTTAGCTTGGTGAAAAACTACTGTTATGTTGCATGATTTACCGACATTTAGATCCCCCATGTATTGCTATATATTTATTTTGTATTCAATTTCATTTATTTGAATGAGAGGTAAACTCGCATTGTTGTGAAGAGTGAACTGAATGTCTGATCCCCCTTATTCATGGCAAACATCGTTGATGTGAACGTAGGTCATTTATGTTTTTAGTTTAAAAAACGGTGTAGCATATCCCATCAGAATCCAAATAGGCCTAGTAATATAAAATGTTAGTGCACAAACGTGCACTCACAATCACAGTCAGAGAGACATACACAAGGTTATACACATGCGCATTCACGAATATGCACACATACAGACAGATGGACATTACATTATTTATTAACAGTATCTGATCTGCCTTTCATCCGATTTATGCATATTGAATTAGTATGTATATACTGTACAATTTCCCAACAGCGATGGAAGTTGTTAACAAATCTTATGTCCATTAATTTCCTAACCCTATGCTGTTCATGTTTGCTTGACTGACAATGTTTTTATTGGTTGCTATGTGATAGACGAGATATAATATTCTCAAAGAGAAAATGAAATGAATTTCTGTTTAATTGTTTGCTTAATAGACCTCAAAATGTAAAATTTGTAACCACGAAAGACCTGGTCTCCTTTACTGTCATGTATACATGCATACATCATACACACATACATACATACATACATACATACATACATTACATACATACATACCATGATACATACATACAATCATCACAACATACTTGAAGGGGTGTTATAGTATTGGTGAAGATGAGGGTTGGGCTTTTAACTTTTTTTGCAAAATATATTAAGAACCACTTGGTGAAATATAGTGCAGAGCATACCATTCTAAGAGGAATTCAAAATTTATTTGATGAAAACCGGTTTTAGAAAAGCTGAGACATCCAAAAACAAAGTAAAACAAAGTGATCGATCGTAATAATTAGGTGGGTCACATGCACCTTTTATTTGGGTTGCTGTGTTTGGGGTATCTCAGCCATTTCAAAACCAATTTCAATCAAATAAACATTGAATTCCTCTTGGAAGTACGTGCTCTTTCATATTTCAAAAGCGGTTTCTCATTATCTCACCCCAAAACGGTAGAAACCTGAAGTCAGGTCTCAACCAAAACTATACGATCGATCCCTTTAACCACAACTTTCTTTGAATATGTTGATTTGAATATGTTGATGTGCAACAGTTGAGTTGGGAAGAGATCTTTTTTGGTATAGAGCTACCAGATAAAGGAAAAGCTCAGTTAGTTAACCATGTTATAATTTTGGTGAAGAAATTGCCTTTTTTAGGAAGGAAAAATAAGACACCCCCAACGGAATTTTTCATTAAAAGGTCTATAGAGCAGGATAGGTTAGAAGAAGAAAAATTAGCAGTTATACGTAATACGTTGTCAATACATTTACAAAAGTGGGAAAACTGGAAAAAGAATTGAGAATTTGCTTTGCGTTTATTTAACGGAGTATGGTCTGCCGTACATCCACCAGGAAATGCCTTTTCCACGCACTCGTATTAAATGTTATAATGTAAGTCAGGACACACAGGTTTCAGTTGCTTTTGAGGTTTTGTTGTGATGGGGGTTTTGGAAGGGGGAGGGGGGATGGGGTGGGGTAGTAAGAGGGAGAATGGACGGGGGTATTGAGTAGTGGGGGGGGGGGGTGGCGAGGGGGGTTGTTTTGTTTTGTTTTTTAACAAAAAACTTCAATCAATGGATATTGATATTTTAGGTTGGATTGTATGAAAGCTGAAAAGAAATTATTTTTGGGGCAAGTGATTCAGTTAATAGAATTTATTATGTAATGAAAGAAAAAAATTGTTAAGAGATTGAGGAATTAATAATGTAAAACTAGAAAAGAAGAGATGTTTATATATGGATTGTGTATATTGATTGTGAAAAAAATGTACCAGAGTGTATCAAAACATGTTAAATCAATGTTAAGTTTTGATATCAGTTTTGCATCCATTGATGAAAAGGACTATAAAATTGGTCCGGAGATTTCTGTATCAATTTATTTGTATATTATGTTTCCATTGATGAAGAATAAAATATTCTTTAAAACAAACAAAAAAAACAACCTAGGCCTACTTAGCTATTGTTGTCGTACATCGCATACATGTATACACACATACATAAACACGCACACACATTAATACACTCATACACATGCACATACATACATACAATAACATACATACATACATACATACAAGCATTCATGCATATCATGTGAATACACGATTGTCTGCAAACAACAAACAGCATTACATTTCTGGATAACGTTTCTGCGGTTTATCCGATCTTGTGCGTCACACTGCCCGTTCATTGATGCGTGCACACGCCAGTCAGCATAGCTCCATGGACTGGGACGTATACATCCCGGTATTCATGCAGTCAGTGGTCAGAGGTACATTGTGCGTTCAATGGGGTGATTATTCTTTCCCCTGGTGTCTCAACTCACGGAAGTAGAAGACACCAGCAAGATCTGACGTGGGACTTGAAAAGTTTAAACCAATTGTGTGACGTGATTAGACAGCGAGCTAGCCATCGGAAGAGTTAGCTAATCGATTGTCTCCTTCAACAGACGCCTGACTTAAGATATACCTCGAATGGCAGGGAAATTACCTTTTGCCATTCTATTTCATCGAGGATTACCGTTAAAAACGACGTAAAATGCATGCATGGTTTGTACACGAAGAAGATCTGTCTTGCCATCTGCTTCGAGAAAGACATCTCGAAAAAATGAGAGACTTGAAGTTGATGATTTGGTGACTGTGAGACAGAAACAATGGGATGTGCAGATTCTATTCTCTCTGCGGTTGCATCACGACATAACGAGATTGCCACTACTCAGAATGACACAGGTAAGAATGTGGACATGATAGAAATGAATGGCAGATTCTTCGGCTTTTTATTCCACCTGATCTTGATCTTGGTCTCTCCTCGATAATTCACATAATCCACACAGCCTATATACTTAGGAGCAGAATTGTAAAGGCGCGTGTACAACAGAAAACATTTCTATCTGAAATGGCTGTAAGTTCAACACTAGTAATTAAATCTCTCGATACAATATCGCATGCGTGACTCTGCCGTTCTTCGCCTATAATTTGATAATACGTATCATGATTTCCAGTTGACGGTTAAACAAACCGGAGATTTGCTGTGAACACTCTTAAACACAAATCATGTACTAAGTATCTATAGGATACAATTAGACGGTGTTTTTTTTTTTTTGGTGGGGGGGGGGGGGGAGGATAGAATTAGACGCATAGTATCATTTTCTAAATATATATGTTTATAGTTCAAAAGGAACTGATGATAACGAGTCGTTTTAAAAGTAGATTGCTCACAATACTATGAATATATTAGGATTTTTCTAGATTCACAGTACATCAAATTCTGTGGCGTGAAATACACGATGTGTTCTGTATACATACTAAAAAGTGTTTCTATACATAAATCAGTAATGCCGCTCATCGTGAGATGCGTTTTATTCCTTGCTCCTAGCAGCTCATGCCGCCTTTTATAGGAGCTCTAAATTTTTAAACCATAGTTCATGGCTGGGCTATGGTGAACTGTGAGAACGAGGCAGCATTCAATTACAGTGCAAGATTCTTCTCTACTAATTCTTCTCGTGTTGGGCCTACAAGGTCGTTGAAGTGCTTTGGTGGAGGTGTCTGTAGCTCCTGCAGACAACTTCTATAGTCATTATTGCCAATTTTACAGAACAATGCATGAATCTTAGCTTTACCAGCCATGTACAAATGCATCGATATCGCCATTTTGACGTACGTTACCATTCAGCGCGATGAACTCGAAGTAAAATATCTACTAGCTTTCGCACCGTTGCCAGGAAACGGTGAAACGGTGCCGTCAAGACCGCTGTATAAAAAGTGCGCTATTTATCATGTGGCTCGTAGTCTGCAACGCAGTGCAGCACAGTGCAGCAAAGGTCACCCATGGGCTGCACAGGTCATGCGTGAGTAGGGAAGAATAGGCGAAATAAGCGAGATAATGTAGATTGACGCCCATTGTTTGATTCAGTTGTCTGTATATCATTTGTTTTTGCGCCGTGTCGAATATCAAAATGCATAATATTCTATAAAAGATTATTTTGTATTTTGCAAATCCTCCCCGATTTAGCAACTGAACACACTAAATAGCCTACAAGAATGTCACCTTATAGCTCACTCATTACAGCTGTTATATGAGATTTGATCAGTGATGTTTGGATTTCTTCTTAAAGTAAAGTATCACTGAAAGGAGATCCTACTAAGATTTGTGTGAGCTAGTCAATTGGATTTTTTTCTTAAGTTATCACAACGATCCTTAATCTTCGCTGAAAATATGCAAGTGGCGGGCTCTTTCGTGAAAACGTTCGAAGCTTAAAGATTTCACGTCTAATGTGTTACACTCGTGGTGTCGCAGATAAGGTCCTGAAGGTCTGGGTTTCGAATCCTGTCCCTTTTGTTCTTTCTTGGACAAGATATTTCATCCACATCATGCATGATACCCATCTCTGATTATATGAATAGATATACACTGTGTCACTGCTGCATGCTTGTATGGGGGTAGAATATGAGAGAATAATAATAAGGCCATCTTCAGATAGAACAGGACACTAAAGAGGCTACCTTCTGGAGATTTTTTGTTGTTGATAAAGAACATATTGTCAGTGTTATTACTGGTATGATTATTATCATGATTCAATATCATTGTCATCATTATATAACCATTATCATCTTAGCATAAATAATTGTCTTTGATTTGCAGCGCAACCGATGAATGTCAAAGTGGAAAAGATGGGAAGAGAAGAAGCGAAGTTGAGAAGACAGAGAATGGTTGCTGAGCGACATGCCAAGAACCAATCCATGGCAAAGGTACGTTTGTTATATACATCTATCTATCCATCTATCTATCTATCTATCTATCTATCTATCTATCTATCTATCGATATCTCTATCTATCTCTATCTATCTATCCATCTATCTTTATCTCTATCTATCTCTATCTATCTATCTATCTATCTATCTTTATCTCTATCTATCTATCTATCTATCTATCTATCTATCTATCTATCTATCTATCTATCTTTATCTCTATCTACCTATCTATCTATCTATATCTGTCTATCCATAGGCCCTTTACATGTATTATGTGTGTGTATAGAGTCAAGTTACATCTTCATATTATTATATACCCTTTCTAGGACATCTGTTCTCTTAATGCATGGTGAAATACTGAATGATTACGGGGCTTTAGTATTGTCACTTATAAGTCCGATGTTTTCATTTTCCACACTCTTTTCACTAGGACCGTAATAAAGTTGACGTCATTAACACTTTCGCCAGTATTTTAATCATTGACATTGTCGTCGCTTTTGTTACAATCCTTACCCCGCCATTATTAGGCCTACTGTAATGATATTGTTTTAATCATCGTCGTTGCGCCGCTATACAGTTTATGGCAGTTTAAACTTTTTTCTACTAACATGACTAGCAAATCTATTACATAACAAGCACATAGCGGTCGTGAAACTGATGAGCTACCTTTTGTTCAACACAACCAATCAATTAATGTTCGAGTAATGACAGGACAAGATACAAAAACTTTTATTGGATTACTATAGACCTGTATCGATTCCCAAACAGCCAAAACAAGTGAAACAGTACGGTGGTTTTAAACTTGTTTTTAGCATATTCCCATTCATGTGTCCCACCTGCGATGACATCTTGACTTTGAAGCTGACCGCATCAATTTTTTTTCTTTCTTTTTTCCGCGCTTGTAAATTGTTCATGTAGGCGATATCCGACCAGGCCATGGCGGAGAGAGAACGACTTTCGTGGAGGTCTTGGCCGTCTGAGACAAACGGCTACGTGGCTACACCCACGGTCTCCATTTCAGTACGAGGGTCCGACGGTAAGCAAAAAATAATTACAACAGGGATAAGAAACTCTGTGATACATGAGATAAAGTCAGTCGTTGTTTACACACACTTTATCAACCTGCTTTCTCATTACAACTGTACTGACAGCTACACTATAGTCGAATGGGAATGACGCTACAACAAGTACAGGGTAGAATATGACAAGAAAGTCGTTAAACCAGTTTGCGAAATGTAGAGTATGAATAAACATCATTGCATTCATTCCATCCAAATCATAAATCATTATGATTTTGATTAACCAATGGTAGCTCGAACCATGTTGATGGCAATCAATAGTAATTGAGTTTTTATTCATTTGATAGTGATTTTTGTTGCTTTTTATATATATGACCCGCAATGATTTTAGTCTCAAGAAACTTGGTCTAAAATCTGTCATGACAGTTCCATCAGGAGTAAATACAAACAACATACATGCGTTGCATAAGAGAACATCAAAAACTTCGAGCCAGATCTTTGGTGTTCATCATCAGAAAACCCCTTACCTGTGATCGACACAATTACTGTCGATTGCCTGGAAGGTATTGCATAAACCCTCCACTTGATCAATTACCTGTACGTACGGTATTTGTTTTGAACATACGATAGGTGTTGATTAAAATGTCAGACAGAAATCGGTATACACACCTTTGTGGTAACCAGTTTTCATTAATGAGTAAGCTCCAGTTTGAAACTCGATCACTGACAGTGATAGCAGGGAATTTGTCTATTCCTTGAATACATAGAACGATGCACTAGTTAATTGGAAACAATTGGATTATTTGATGCGAAAGAAATCTCGTCACGATAAAGTTTCATAACACATCATATAAGAGATTTACTTTTTAAAGAAGAACGTTGTTTTATAGGAAATTGCTAACATTATTGTTTAAAAAGACACCGTTTTGAAAATAATGCGAAAGAAGAAATCAATGACCTCTAGAAGTGAAATTATGATTTATATGATCCAAGCCATGGGTGTCAAACAAATATGTCTCACTTTAATGTCATATTGTAATATTGTAATGTCATATTATTGTACTTTTTAGCATTCATGCTTTAAATATTTGGACTGGCGACTTCGAGCAATCTTGAGTCAATTATTGTGCTAGTCTTAACGACATGATATTGCTGAACGATATTCTTGTCACAATGTACAGTAAAGTCATTTTAACGAGAATTACTAACTTAACTTGGATTTGGAAGGACACTCAGTACAGTAGTTTTCTACGTGCAGTCTAAGATTAATGAAACATTTTGAATGCAGTTTGTTAATGTAGTGGGAAGTATAATGGGAATGTTTCGTGGACTAAAGAGACACGACAAAAAGGTCAAGTAGACGGTATAATGACTAACACCACATCGACACATCCTGATCAGAAAAGTAATCTCGTATTTCTGCCTCTTAAGGTTTTAATGAGACCATCATTTCTCTATACTACGGGGGGGGGGGGGGGGGCATAGGGCGCGAGCGCTACTTTTATGTTTGTTAAAACAAAAGAAATAAAAAGAAAATAATGGGGGGGGGGGGGGGCGTGTGGCCCCCTGTATGGAATTCCTGGATCCGATACTGTATACTCCCATTGATACTCCTCTCATTGTTACTCTAGATTTCAAGCATAATAAATAGCGATGACAGCAGATTATAATGTCGCAATCGTAACCATCGAAACTTTCTTGAGAGCCTTAATGAAGAAATCTAGAATACTGAGATAATATCTCTGTATTCTAGATTACTTCATTACTTCATTACTTATCATCTTCAGAGGCAAATAACAGTTGTCACATGAGTAAACGTTCTAGTTAGAATTGAAACCAAAATCTGACAGAGAAGTGACCAAGTATTAATGTTTGAAAGTTTCTTGTTTAATAAAAGAAATTGTGCAGGGCATCGTCAACGAGATTTCGGAAACTCTTTATGAACAATGAAGTGCTGACTGAATGAGGCCAGTGCGCATGCGGGCTTTGCATATAAATACAATGCGAACCGATTCTGATTATGAAATTGTACTACACTGTATCATGTAATGATGTAGACGTGACTTGTATTAGTTATTGGGCAGTATGTTTCTATTTGGAATATTGATTCGTTCGTCATTTGGAAACAGAACAGCCACCCATGACCGATAACACGACTACTCATGTAACTATGCGATCACTCTCCCCCATTCTCTCTCCTTTCTTTCTTTTTCTTTTTACTTCAGTTTCCTGATGACCATTCGTCTCGCCATGTATTTTATGCTCCTAATCGATTTCTGTAAATTGGCCGATCTCAAATCAGACAAATATTACAATCAGGTAGAGACGCAATCTTTTTTCTACTGCGTATACATGGTCGTTGTGCTGGTTTTATTACTTTCCAATCAATATTTCCCGTCGAACAGTGTTTCTTCTTGTCTGCGTATAATCACATAATATAAAGTGGTATCAATAAGGAAAAGTCCGTTCCCGTTCATAAATATTTTTAAGAAAATGTTCATTTCATGATTGGCCTATCATTTTGATAATCATCAAGCCAGGTCGATATTTTATACTATGACGAGTAAGAATGGAAGACAAGCATTGCATCAAATATAGCTGTATCCCGCTGGTTTATTCATTTGCGCTTTGGGAGGGATTGATATCGATTTTTTTTTTTTTTATTTTTCACTGTATTGACACCATGAACACGTGATCTGCTGGTTTGGCACTGTTAAAAAAAGAAAAAAAAACTCTAGTCAAAGGACAACCTCTCGCACAAGTGCATACAAACTGTGCTCCTATCTTTTTAAACTTATTTCATTTTTCAAGGACTGGGGTATTCTACAGACAAAGATACATGCAATCGATTTTTCGCGAACTTCTGCTACGACGCTATTTATACACAAGCATGCATAATAGACGGCTTTGTAGGTTTGAAGATTCGAAATGCCCTGTTTGGAGCAATGTCGCTTGAATCTGACAGTAGTGCAGTGGGTATAGTGTACCAGGGCCCGTTTTATCAAAAGATTTAATCGATTGCAAATTCCCTTACCACAGATTTATGATAGAAATCAACTATAGTCAATTATACTGTAACTCTTCATGAAACATCGCCCTGGAATACCGAAATCTCAGTCTTGAGGACCTACTGAGTTTCCCTTCATGACAATAATTATTGTTCAAGCACTGAGGTGACTCCAATCCAACTGGGAAACAGACTAAAATCACGGTCTACACTTTGCTGTCCGACTCTCACAAAGAGGCCCAATAGAATAAAAATATGACTATTGGAAGTTGGGAAAATAATGCGAGCAGCCAAGATCACACTGAAAATAGAAGTGAAGATGTCAGTATGACAGTTTGAGAAGCTGGGGAGACGTCAAATATATAGGGGGATGAAATAAGAATAAAGCATTATCCATGAAGAGCTCGCTTCCAAAAGGCACTAGCCATTTTTCGGTGGATTTAGCGCCTTTTGGAAGCAAGCTCTTGAACTATAGATAAATAAAACTGATATGGATTGCACTAAGAATGAATAGAAACGTTTAGGAATACATCTAATTATGATCGATAATAAATTCATGAGGAAATGCTTTGGATAGATTTTGAGTAAAGCAAAGAGTGAAGGCAAAATACTCTATAAGTACGTGTATTATACACCGTACAAATCGTGAGTCATAAGCTAGGTGCACTACCTAACCCAACCAAACAACGTGTAGACTCTGACATCATTCGGTATTTTACAGGTCCTAACCTTTGACCAAAATTCGTGGGAACTGTGTTCATCTCGGGGTTAGGTTTGAAGACCAAATACCAAAGATGTTCAGACTCTTCCTGACTCCAAACACTATACCACCACCTTCACAGCATAGACACAAACAGGGGACGTTGATTTCTAGAGAGAAATAGCGTGAAAGAGTGTGGAAAGGAAATGGCTGCGATCAGATAAATGTGACACTATTGCAGCCGAGAAGAAAGAACGAAGCCCTTAAAATATGCATGTCTAAGTAACATGACTGTTTTATATCTTATTGTATAATGGTATTTACAGTCTCCCTTTCGTCGGTTTTTATAACTTTTCCTTATTGTAACCCAACAACTTGGTATACTGGAATGTTATCTAGATGAGCATACCTTACCATTCCGAGCAGATATTAGACATACGTGTTTATAGTGCTCTTTGTCTCCGTGTTGTGTCATTGTCTTACGATAACGGAACGTACTACGCCAAATCATACACTATGAACTAGCTGTAATTGTCGGCTCGGGATTTAGAAGGCAAAGGAAGGTAAAACCTTAATTTCATCACTGCTGTAAAACGTCAAGACACCACACTGTAAACACAAATATTGTTAAGGAATTTGAGCAGGGCCTATGTACAATATCACTTGTATTTTCCACAAACGAGAAATATTAAACTGATGTAAATAATAGGCCCTATGTGGAGCGTCCTGACGGGTATAGTAAGTAAACAGTTTCAGTTCGCTGAACTGCGACGTGTGAGAAAATGACTCTTAAATGCACCTGACTGTAGATCGTTCTTCAGGTAATGAAATATGAACTGTGTTAGAAATGCAATATAACACGCCGAAATTCAATTAGAGCCTATATGCCTACATGTTGGCATCAGGTTAAGCCTATCAAACCGTGTGTGTGTATAAGGCAGTCATACTTTGCCTTTGAGATCTGGTAGTGTTAACAAAAACACATCATCATGAATATCATTATTCGCGAACAGCCCAAGCCCCCATGCATGGTTAACGACGGGGCGCATATTGATTTATCATAATCATTTTGATCGTTTGAGCTTGAGCATGACACAATGGATAAAGAAATTAGTGAAGCGATGATATCCGTGTCGTACATAGCAACGGCTATAAACTGCTGGCTCGTCTATTCAGTAGATGAAAACTGGAGTCATAATGACGAATCAATCCAACTTTTGTCTGCGGGCAAACAGTGATGGGGAATGAATGGGCTTAACTTGCTGATCGACCCTGAGATGATATACGGACATCTGAATTAACGTCCCTTGTATCATGTAACACATTCAGTGCGTAGGTTATTGGCTTGTCAAATTCTCTAGGAAAGAGAAAAATAATGACGAAGTGCTTGAAGCCATTTCAAAAGGCAACTATCAATTCGGACATTACTTGTTTACTGACACACTACACAAAATAATAACAAAAAAAAAAACAAACAAACACAGAAACGAACAAACCCAAACAACTATCGAAACTGTTTTCTGTAGTGGATTCTTAAATACAGTATTTATGTTTGTGACTTTCGAAGCCCTGTAGTGTGGCACGATTTACCCAATTATTGCTTCTCTCCTTTCTTCTCTTGCTCTACCTTTTCCTTAACTCTATTTCCATTCTTTGTATTACTATCATTATCTTCACACTGCCACTGTGTGTGCTTTCCTATCATGTCTATTATTGTGATGGAGTGGATCGAAGAAGGACATTCCCACTATTTCTTTTCACTACTCCTATGCAAGGAATATATCATTGAAGTTTACTTTCAGCCTTTTCATCCCTATTGCCACTATCTTACCCTAGTATAGTTATCATCATCATCAGCAGTAGACCTACCGTTTGATACAAATAGCAGTTAGAGATTATCTTTAAAAGACATTTTGTAGACTCAAAGATGATAATAAAAATGTACACTTTCGCCTGCTGCCTGTGTGGTGTCTTAAACACCAATCGAAATGAATCACATAGCAAACGCCATTATTATCTCTTTACAGTATTTTTTTTTTCTGGTTTGCAGTAGGAACATAAAAAAAAGGGATTTCCCCTTCTAGTCTCCCAGCCACGCCTTACTGATCCATCGCGCTCTATACAATAATGAAGCCAAGGTTACACTCGGTATACTGGATGACCGCAGTGTGGGCTACTCTATATAGTCTGACCACGAAGATGCACACAGGGAAGTGGACAGCAGAAAAAACAATACTATTCACACAATACGCAATGTGGGTTATAGTAATATATCATGGAGCTACATGCAGCACCATTGTTACATCGTATCAATGGAGACACTAATTGTGGATCTTCCAGAGATAAACATTGCGTCATTTTTTCATTCAATGGTCATCTCTTCTATTCCCACACACGCGTACTCACTCACATACACACATCCTATCTAGCCTACCCTCACACACATATCTTCAAGAGTTAACTAAAGCAAATAAAAACACAGATAATCCCAAAGACCAATTGAAACAAGGGCCACAATTTCAACAGCTACTGAATCACGCAATATGCAACATTTTTATCTCTCCTTTTCTTCTATCACTATGTGCTTCTCGTATGATAATGAAAGAACACATACATAGCTATGTTATCATAAAATCATTAATTGATTTCTGCTCATTAGAAGCTGAGATTTGTGGAGATTTTCCGGTCGCAAGGCCGAAGGATTATACCCACAACTACGGGAGTACGACCATTTTAAAACTAGACTATAGTTCATAATGTATAAGATATTTAGACTACAATTTTTTGAGAGTATCCATTATTACCTTGCGTACTTATAATAGATATGATACGAAAACGTTTCATTCGTGACAGACTGAAACTAGTCACGTGTTCTCACAACCAAGCCAGAGGAATACTCTCAGCCGGATCATTTTCATCTTCCCGACAAAGGGCAAATATTCTTGAAGTTGAATTATATTTTGTACGTATATATCATTGTTTAGGTTCTGTTTCAAGCTATCATGGAAAGAAGACAACTAATTCACTTTGATAAAGGAAATGTCCACACTCATCGTTCCTTCTCTCAGTGTATAGCCTACTGTATATGTATAGATGGGTGCTGTTCGTTATTCCGAAGGTTCGTTATTACGAAGGTTTGTTATTTCGAAGGTTCGTTAATCCGAAACACACAAATTCCCTATACCCAGAGGTTCGTTAATCCGAAAATGAAAAAGGGTTCGTTACTCCGAATATTTGTGGCGTTATTCCGTAGGTTCGTTATTCCGTAGGATCGTTAATCAGAAAGTGAAGTAGGGTTCGCTATTCCGAAGGCTCGTTTATCCGAAAATGAAATAGGGTTCGTTATTCCGAAGGTTCGTTGATCCGAAATGAAATAGGGTCCTTAACGAACCTTCGGAGTAACGAGCTTTGTTTCATTTTCGGATTAACGAACCTTCGGAATAACGAACCTTCGAAATAACGAACCTTCGGAATAACGAACTGTAACCGTATAATTGCCATGAATGTAAGTACGTGTGTATAGAAAGTAGATTAACAATGATTCATTTACTAATCTCACGTTTTCATAGAAAATTATGGGCGACACAATGTATAATATTCATTTTAACCTAGTGAGTTTCATTATAACATGACATTGTATTTTTTTTTTTATTTCGTCTAGGAACCGGAAGTCCAGACAATAATTTCAATTCAGCATCTTCTCAAGTTTTGGGTGCCTTTCCAGACGAGACATCGCCTGAAGATGTACATACAAAGGATATGGAAAGAAGGACGATTGAATTGCCAAACCAGGTATCGGAAGAGTTGGAGTTACATGCCAATCACGGGGCTAGCTTACCACCCCTTGGGGTAATCAAAGACGTCGAGAGTGATGAGAAAACAGTAGACTCGTCGCATTTTATTGGTCACCGGAGTAACCACGAGAATGACTCGGGGAGTGAATCAAACAAGACTAGTGGGTGTGGTCGTGTCGATACATCGATTGGCGACCCTATCGATAAGAAAGAACATCAAGGTAACATGAGGAGACCAGCAGACGCCACTGAAAACCCAGACGATGTGAGTCGAACTCAAAGCACAGAGAGACAAGGTGCAAGGAAGGGTCAGGCAAAGGGGAAAAGTAGAGGCAAGAACAAGGCCGTGAAGTTTGAAGATTTGGAAGAAGGAGTCGAGTCTGTGAGAAAGAGTACGAGTCAAGGGAGGTGAAGATGTCAGGGATGGTAACCATGGCGACACCCCAAGAATCCATCTCTCTCTCAGATGTCAGGTTATTTGAAACTTTCTTGCTGCATTCTTATCCGGTAACACTACAACCATGTATGCGCCTACATCGCACGCCTTATACAGTGACTAGGTAGTGAAGGTAACCATGGTTACCGAGTTCATCGCCATTTCTACATGATTTAGGAGTGTTTATATGAGTTGCTGTCCAACGCTGTAAATATATGGCGATTCAAACCTAAAGCACTGTTTACAAAAACAGAGGAAACTAAACAAAACGAAACAATACAAAACAAAACTGTCAGAATACATATTATTAGTGCATAGATGTAATGGTTTCACTACTCGAGATAACTGATAGAGAAAACAATACTATGAAAGTCCCGACAAGGAGACCAGGAGTAATGATCATTTTCAGGTTACAAGGTAAAGCTGCTGAAGATATCATTTTGACATCTGAAGTATTTTTTTTTTTTTTGGGGGGGGGATTTGTCTATCATATTATCTAATATCACGAGGACTGAAACAATAGGAAGTCGGCTGAGACATGATTTTCCACTTATCCAAGTTCATTACAAAAACGAGATTCTACTGACTGGACATGGTCATAGTTATAGCAAGGTTTGTCTGAGAATGATTAACTACAGGATGTCCTGAGTATAACTTCTGAGTGATGTTAGTCAAGGTAATCAAGGCTACCTTCATGAAAAGTTTGGGATAGAATGGACTGAATTGAGGAAAAGTATTTTGTGTTTAACAAAATTGTAATAAGTATAGATACAAACTTAAGAATGTGGTATTGATAGCAACTGTTGCTCTTAGTACATTCGAACACCAACCTCGATCGCCACGGAAGGTGGGTAGGGTGTAACACTTTCACTGTGAAAAAGATACTGGAAACCTCAAAAAATGTCTTAATATTTATAACCGAGTATACATCCAGTGACCTAAACCTGGTTATGCATTCCACACTTATAGAACATGAAATGGCTGTGTAGGCCAACATCTCAGTTACTAATTAGCCATTGGGTAACTTATCACAAAAATCTTGAGTTTGTCAAGGGCTATCTCAGTGTACATGTATTCATTGAATCATGTCTGATGTTATTTTGTGTCATCTTATTCACTTTAAAGGGACATTCCAGACGATTTTCATAATTTCACATCATATAGTACATAAATCGACAACTCCATGTATAGATTGGTGGAATTTATTGAGGTTCTTGAGCAGAGAAACAATACTTTGAAAAACCTTAAACAAATTACACTGAACAAGGATGATGACAAAGGAGGTTCACATATTTCAGAAATGTAGCAGTGTAATTCCATTACCATACCGCTTGCTTGCAAGTTCACCTGTGTATAATCTATGCATGCCTTCTTCTTTTGTTCTGCTTCCTTGAGCCCCAACTCATGCATTCTTATGGTGACTCTGCCATGTCATCATCCTTGTTCATGGCAATTTGTTCTAAATTTTGAAAATATTCTTATTCTTCATCCCAATTATCACAAATTCTGAAACTCTGTCCTCGGTATAACTAATTTATACATGTAGTTGTTCAAATGTGAAAATCTGAAAATCATCCGGAGGTCTACTTTAAGTTAGACATGTGCAGGTTTGGAAATAATTCAAAATGTTGAAACCTCGTAATTATGGATCTGTAACAGACTGGATTTTATATAACTAATAACAGTAGGCACTCCACATCATGATTAAAAGGGTACAGCCGGTCGCCTAGTGGCCAAGAAGTCCCTTCTCGTATTCCTCAGCATATACATCATATGATTATGCAGATACCCATGAAGTGCGAAAACAAGGATTCACACACATTTTGTAGTCTGCGACATCGTCTCGCACTCGGTCGAAGTCCGCAAAATCTAAAGGCTTATTAATACCTTGATAGACAAAGAGTACGTCGGACTGTAACTTGACGGACATAGGGTTTAGACCCATATCCGTGTTTGCTAAATTAATGGTCCTTGTGTACACGGACAACTAAACGTGATCGAACGATAACCGTGACACGTCAACCCCGAGTGAAATGAGTAATGATTAACTTGTTGACTTAGATAATACCAACTTGCCTCAATAATCTCTGGTTGATAGGACTACACGGAATGCTAAAACCAGAGAGGTGAACTTTCTGCTAAACATTGATAATTATGCAAACGTGTACTAGAAAATCGTGGTAAATCCGCCATGTGTTTGTGTTTTTCAATATTGTCATTATGATTTTTTTTTTCTGTCGAGGAACAAGAGTGATGAGACCAGAAATACACCTGTCAGAATTTGAGATAATAATTTGAAGTTGATATTTTAGAGTCTGCATACCCCTCTTGAACACGTATCTAGACACATATTACAATATTTACACTACAATCAAAATTTCGTGTTCACGTTCACAAATTATCATCCAAAGTAACCTTTGGCTGAGTCAGAGGAACTGCCCCCCCCCCCCCCCCCCACACACACACACACCGACTTTAAGGCTTGTTAAAAAATAGATAAATAATAAATAAAAAATTCGCCCATTTGATTTAGCTATATGTTCATGCCAAAAAAAAAACAAACATTATTATTGTTTGTGATTTGTGTATAGAAATACAGAAATACCCCATTACTGGTATATTTGTGTTTGAATAGGAACGGTGTCTTAAATCTTCTTCTCATTTGGATTATACAATATTTTTTTCTTAATCATCATCAGTTCTCAGGTACACTCTGATTATAAACAAGGAAAACCGAGAAGAGAGGAATATTTGTGGAACAATAATAAAAGTTTGAGATCTTGTCAGAAACCTAAAGTGACAGAACACACTGTAAGAATGTGATCAGTAAATCATTAAAAAAAACCCAAAACATTAGCTTCAATCAATGTATGCAATGGATTATTTTGTCCTACACCTTTCGAATTTTCAGCATTCGGTAAATAGAATGTAAGATAGATATACAATTGGCACAGACCAGTATGAAAATTAATTTCCTAGCTGACCATTCCTAGACAGTCCACAGAGCTCCTTTTCCATTTTGTAAGAATTTCAGGCAATGTAGGGTCGTTGACGACTTCATTCTTGGATCATAATCACGCAGCTCTTAAAGTGAGTTGAAAAATTGTTGGGTAAGTGGCGATTGTGCAGCTCACGTTTCTCCTTCGCTTTGTACTGTAAAACAGATATCTGTCATGCAAATTGTGGAGAATTAAAGTACCTTATTTCATATCACCTTGAGAAATATTCCAAGTTTCAATTGCATTTTTTTTTGGCATTGTATACACTGAAGCACCATTTCAACCTTGATATGTTAATACATACATGTAATTGGTCAGGTAGAGTATTGTACCTTGTATAAAGTGTCTAACATTAAACATGATCTAAATGATATTTATATGACTGTTTCTTATAAACAACATTTGACAGTCTTATGTAACATTTTCAAATATCCAATGGAAATTGATTTTAATCAAGTTGAGTGAAATGAGATGTCATACCCATTCAATGATCTCTTGGGCTGTGGCATTGAAAAGATACGATTATATGATTTCCATTAAAAATCATACTAGTACATGATTGAGGTGTCAGCATAAAGTATTAATTCACAATAGAAACAGACTAACACACAGACACACATGCACACATCAATGTCATGCAAACATGAATAGACTAATGGATCTAAATGTAACTGACTGTGAGGCAAAGTAAATTGTGAAACATTGCGATTCTGCAGTCACGTACTGTACATTACAGACTTCTTCACCACGGCTCCATATTTATCATAATATCAATTTATTGAAAACATTTCTCTCCATGAAAATCTCTGGCTAAACCAGGCATATGTACAAATAATCAGCTGATAAAAATTCCTGACTGAATATTTTAACATTGTACATGTATAAGCAAAATACCATTAATCCTATATAATCAATGCTGTGATTACTTCAAAGACTACTGAGTGCAGCAACCAATGTTGACTACTGTAGGCTTCTATTGCAAACATGGACACCCCAGCAATGTCCTTTTTTCCACACATTACACTTCTCTCTCTTCATCTCCATAAGTACATTCTTTCTCAAAACAACTTCCAGTGAATAACTGATCTCTTGCAGCACACAAAGTTTAAAAAGATCACCAGTTTTCTAAACAGGTTACATTAAAATAATATAACATATTTATATGACAATAAAACCACTTGAAATAAAATATTACCATGAGCTGTATCATCCATCTCCAATTCTTCAAGAAAAGAGTAAACATACTACACATACATATGTTATTTCCTGAGAATCATACAAAGATGCCCATATCTACTTATGAATGCACTAGTAATTTGACATGTGAGTTTACAAACCCATGAGCACTCCTAGTTTAAAGGACACACTGGACATGATGTCACAATGATGCTGAAGTGGGTCTCATTCTTTCTTTGATGATTAAATTTAGTTGTTGCTTTGAAAAATACACAAAGTTGAGAAGCTTTCCTTTGTAACCATCTAGCAACCATGTACCTCATACGTAGTTGATTCTAGACGGGATTCTCTTCAGCAGTCTTTATTATACACAGTCAATGGTTGAGGAGCTAGGCTAATGAATGCTTCAACCTCGGCCCTGCCACAATCTTAAAAGATAGTTTGCAATCTTGTAGTAACTACACACCACTGAGTTACCATCTCTCAGACGATATCTCTCCTTACTGCCAGTATTGAGTACTACCCAACATTTTCTCTTCACTTTTCTTTCTTGTTTTACACATGAAAAATGAAAAACAAACAAAAAACAGGGTAATGCGTGAATATTCAAACATGTGGTATGTAAACTAGATGACAGGATAGTGGCTACTGGTGAACAAAGAACAATGAGCTTAGAATAAAACACAGTCTGAGTACTTGATTAAGACTTTAAAATATCTACATTCAACAAGACTACAAGCTGAACAATGCTGCTTTTCAAATTCATCAAATGGCACACTTAAGTGATAAGCTGCAGATGTTTTCATATAAAGACATTTTAGAGATTTCAGGGAAAACAAAGTATGAAAAGGCATGGACTCTTAATGCTACACATATCAGGCTGACAAAACAAAACATTGCATAACACTGCTTAATTTCACATCATGAACATATCTAAATAATGCTCTATAAATATGCTTGCAATACACAATTAAAAACAGTGTAAGGTCTGGAACAATCACATGCATTTGGCAAAGCTATACAGTATAATGTACAAAATAGCTTAAAACACCACAGTAATAGCCTTGGTGGGTTTATTATGTGAACTTTAAATCATGCCACTTTCCACATGCAAAATTGTCACAGTATCAATGAATGAATTCATAGAGGAAGCCTCATACTGAGTGCTTTATGTCACTGCTGACCTTAGAGGGATGGTAAAGTTTTGGTTGAGACGGGGCTTCAGGTTTTAACTTTTTGCGAGATAATTTCTTCATATATGAAATATTAAAGAGCATACGATTCAAAGAGGTTGATAAGTTTATTTGATGAAAATTAGTTTGGAAATGGCAGAGATATCAAAAAACAAAGTAAAACAAAGTGGTCCTAATAAAAGGTGGGACCCATTTTTTATTAGGACCTCTTTGCTTTTAGATATCTTGGTCATTCTTAAACCAATTCTTATCAAATAAAATTTTGATTCCCCTTGGAATTGTATGCTCTTTAATATTTCATATATGTGGTTTCTAATTACCTTGCAAAAAGTTAAAACCTGAATCCCCATCTCAATCAAAACTATACCATCCCTTTAAAGACTTATTTTAGCAGAGTATTTCAAACTAGAGTTACCACGACCCTGTCCGGACAATCTTTTTCACACTGTCTGTTAAGACAGTCCATGGAAAATGTTACTCAAACATATTCGTGGTAACTTTTGCCAAATTCTGCCCTAGCCAGCTAGGGTACTCACCTCGACATTACTGCAACGAGGTCATGACAATCCTTCTGTTAAGATGCTCTCACAGTAACATTCTGCTTAAACACTCAACACGAATGCACAATAGTCCTGGCAGAATGACAAACCCATCACATGCATAGACTGTAACCACACCCCCTTTGCACCTCAATGGGTAGGTGTAATGGAAACCTACCTGGAGAAGATTTTTGGTGTGTGTCTCTTCAGACAGCACCCCTTACTCTCTCCTGTGGTTTTATTGCCCGAGGCGAGGAATTTTGTTTAGTTGTCCCAAAGTTGTCGGAGTAAGGTCTGTTAAAACACATTATTACACTGGCATCTACACAAAATTGGCTAACCCTCATACTGGTCTTTCACACAGTACTGGCTGCCATATACTGGATTCCTCACAGTACTACTGTGTTACACACATCTCCACACTGCAGTGGCAGACCTACAATGATCTCCACACATTGTACTGGCTGCCTCATACTGGTTCTACATGATACTAAATGTCTCAGACCAGTTTCCACACCATTCTAGCTGCCTTACACTGGTTCCCTCACCCTTCTGGCTGTCTCATACTAGTTTCCACACTGTACTGGATGTTTTACACTAGTATTTAACCCGTTGAGGACAAGCTAATTTTGCTACAACACGCATTTCCCACAGACCCCTATCCGAGTATACTGGGGACTTGTTCTCAACGGGTTAAGCCGTACAACTGGATTCAATGCCAGTGTGTTGTGTAATAATTCTAATCTCTAATGAGGATTATGTTACAATGTTGTCAAGCCGCATCCATCCTCTTTGCAAATGTGTATGACCAGGCCATACTAGCCATTTGTTGAAATCAGCTTAGAGGAGATGGTTTAAACACAAGCCAGTTCACATAGGTTGAAGAAACCACCTGGGCTCACACACATTTACTCCAAATCTTGAAATACATCATGCTTAGAAACCTACTACTAGCACTGAATGTTAAATCTTCACTCAACTGAACTGAAAAGAGACGAGACTATTGTCAATACTATCATACACCAATACTCATATAGGTTTAGATTTCAAACCTATTCACAGAGCAAACTTCCTCTCATTATTCTGACTGAGATACTGTAAAACGAGGAATGTTCGCGTGCATTTTAATTTCGCGAGCGCCAAGATTCGCGAAATTAAAATGTACGCGAAAATTCTCGTCTACACTATATGCATTGAATGCCAGTGGCATTTCATGAAAATGTCATGCCGCAAAACAGCCGTCGGCTCCAATTCGCGAAAAATTCATGCCGCGAATATATCATGTTTTACAGTATGTCCTCCCGTTTTTTTGAGAGTGACCAAACAGTATACAGAGTGTACTTTGATTATACATCACTGAAAGTTTAGCAAGACTACTCTGAGTAGAAAAGGGGATAATGGAGCATATATCTTTGTTAACATGAAGGATGTCTTCATTATTTCAAAACACATTCTGTGCCACACGACTAGGGTCACTCCCCTTAAGGAGGTCATTTAGCACCAGCCAAGTATCTTGAAACACAACCTTACATCAGTATTGAAAGAATTGCACTTTTTATTTCTCAATAAAAAGACTTCTTCATATGCCAGCTAGCTCTCACTCTAACTCTCAGCTTGTAAAAGGTACAGTCCAACATTCTGACATTGCATAATGTTAAGTTATGATTTGCACCAAGAATGACACATTTTCAACTCCATGATTTCAAAGTTTGGCCTTTCAAGTGACCCAGCTGCCAAGCCATCAAATATTCTTCACATTACTACTTTATAATAAAATACAAGTGCATTTCAACTGCAAAAGCTTTCAGTTGCATGACTATCAATGTGTGTATATACACTGTAGGCCTACATATATACCACATGGATTTTAAAGATACAGTGCATTCAAGTTTTTGTTTTCATTTCTGGCAAGAAAGATCCAGAGGATTAATATGACAGTTGTTTAAAGCTAAAACATAGTAGGCCTACTTGTAAAGGGTCAAAGTTCATCTTGCATGAATTCAAATTTGCTAGCAAGATATGTTTAGCAGAAACCTCTACCAAGAAACTTGTATGGCTGACACCATTTACCAGGATAATGAGCTAGTTTTTGAGATTATGAGTTAGTTTTTTTAGTATTTTGAGATTAAAGTGTGAAATAATAATGTATCCCTAAAGCACCAACCACTGTTAATATATGATAATCAAATCGTGTCCAAGCAGCAGTATTGAATCACATCAAAAACAACCTGCAGACAATTCACACTTTCACGCATTCTTACTCACTGTGTGTTAAAGGGATCGTACAGTTTTGGTTGAGACCTAATTTCAGGTTTCTAACATTTTTCTGTGAAATAATGAGAAACCTCTTGTGAAATATGAAAGAGCATGTTATTCTATGAGGAATTCAACATTTATTTGATGAAAATTGGTTTTGAAATGGCTGAGATATCCCAAAAGAGCGATTCTAATAAAGTGTGGGACCCAAACTTTATTATGATTGCTTTGTTTTTCTTTGTTTTTGGATGTTTCAGGCATTCCAAACCCGATTTTCATCAAATAAACTTTGAATTCCTCTTAAAGTGGCATGCTCTGTACTATATCATAAGTGTTTTCTTGGTATCTCGCAAAAAGTTAAAAGCCCAATTCTCATCTCCACCAATACTGTACCTTCCCTTTAATCTAGCCAGCAATCTTTCCTACAGGAATGTAGGAATCAATCAAGTTATCAAATTTTTCTTACAAGTCTTAACCCATCCTCCAAATGGAGAAGCATCAACACCTTTGGCTACCAACACTGAATCAAATGGAAGACAATTTTGACACTGAAAGAAAATAACTAACAATTTGGGAAGTAGAATGGTGGTAGAATTTGACTCAACACTTTCACAGCAAAATCTACCCCAGGACATGCTGCACAAAGATGATACTGTGTAAAATTCATTAAAAACTGTTACAACTATTTAGAACTAAAAATTAGAAATCCTCATAAATGATTGAATGTTGTAGGTGTAATTACTGAGCTACAGTACCATGGTAGTTCATCCGTGAATGACAGAAATTACTTAGTAATTCATAGTATTACAAGGACCTGGAAATTTAAAGAAAAAAAAAAACAACTATTGCAAACTGAGGAGAGTTTCTCATATACTTTGCTTTCTCTGTCTTGTCAGGTGGGAAGTAAACTGGAGGGAGCAAAGAGGGTAGAGATGGATCATCACCAGCTATGTCAGCCATGGTAGAATACAGCAGTCAAAGACAGTCTGGTTGCGATGCCACCAAGTGTGATTAACTCCTGCAATACCAAACTGGTGCAGACTTCCTCTAGAGTCCAGGGTCTTCAGGCCAAAGTAGTCATGGATGTAAACCTTTTATTTCACATGGGGGCAAACAAAAACAATGTGATGATTGTAGCATGGATAGTTTCATCAAAGGTCTGAATTTACAAGTCTACGTAGTACATCCTCATAAACTTCTCTTCTTGGCAGCACATGTAGGTTTGTACAGCCTGTACTACAGCAGCTTGACTACGGTAATCTAAACATGTTCCTATAACTGCATTCTGCATAGATATCAACATCCACACTGCACTGTGTAATACAGGGTAACTATAAAGTTATCATTCTTGAAACCAAGACTGTACTTTGTTTAAACATCATCTCCAAGTACTTTCAGAAACAAATCATCACACTGATTTGAGATTCATTCATAGCCACTGCTTTTATATAAACTAAAGGATAATTGTTGAATGTAGAAGGCATCACCAGGGCACACAGCTCAGTGTTCACAGTGAAGATGTATAGGTGTATACACATCATCATAATCTTTCTTCAAAGCACCCAGATGAGCAATATCTCATCAACAGATCTCCGGATCAACTTTGCCTTGAGAAACTGAGAGTGACAGTGACATTGACAGTGACTGTCATTTCCTTCTTCAGGATTACAACCCAGCAGAGAGTCATTCAATCCATCCCTTCAGGCGTCCAGTTGAAATGGGCTTAGTATGACAGTGTCACCACCAGGAATGTCCACAAACCCTCAGTCTCTTTGCTCCCAACAGACTTCAACCACACTCTCATAATCTGGACCATGCCTACCTAGCCATCAGCAATTCCTAATTAAGCTACCAATAACGTTCCATTCCATGTAGAATGTATCATCAATAGTGTGGCACATAGCAATACATTCCACTTTCTCAAATTTTATGAAGCAACCTAGGTCTCACATCTCACACATTGTCTTGTAATACATGCAAGCAAACAAAACTAAATATTTGAACATGGTGTCACTTTAAACTTTGTTTTCAAAAAAGGATGTAAATATACAATATATGCCATATTTCTGTAACAGCTGGTAGATTTCTACCATATTCTTTTTTTTTTATTACTAATTTCTAAGCACAAACAGACTCGTTAAGAATTACCATGAATCATCATAAGATGTAAAGAAGCAAAACTACAATGCTTCTAACTTCATTTTGTTTCAGTTATGACTGACTTTGCAGTATGTGAGATTGTGTACAATAAGGCCCTATGAGGAGATGCATAAGAAATGTGGAAACATGAGGCTATAGTGTGACTATAGACTGAACACATACCTCTTGTTCTTTCATCTCCACAATGTTGAGTTCCTTGTCATAGGTGGCAAAGTGGCTAAAGAGGAAAAACACAATATTTGGATTTAGTGTCAGATTTCCTGCACATGGAGTCAAGACTTGAAGAGATCAGATAAGACATTCTTGACGTCATTCTAAATGCTCCTCTGATAGGTGAATACAACAAACAAACTTTATAGCCTCTTGATATGGGTCAACTATAGCAATCATAACATGATTTTATGTAAAAGTTGATGTACATGTAGCATTGATAGATCTTCTCTGTGTTAGCCAACTTATGTGTCTGCATCACTGATTTTATGCCTGATATGATATGGACTGACTGGAGCACTGTCTTTACGTCACAGCTAGAGGCATTTACATATTCAAAGAGAAGGCACAACAAGAAACTTGGGGTCTAGCTCTTACCCGGGTACTGCAAGTTCAGCTTCCACATATTCTTGCAGACTATTATCTTGGAAGAATACAGCAAACTTTGAGGGACCTCTAGAAGGGGCACGGAGTCTACTGGTATATTTCTAGCACACTGGCAATAATACCTGCCAAGTTTGTAGAAATTTTGACCATGTATGTGTGAAAAGAACATCAAAAGGTAAAAAACTGGCCTCAAGTTGGTTGACTCAGTATCTGACATAAACAAACTTGCACTAAAAAATGTTCTACAAGATTTGTTTTTAAAAGATTCTCTAATCTGGGGGTTCTCCTGCCCATCATCCTAGCTGTGTATAATACCAGCAAATTTCGGTGACAAATTTGACCATATGTTTTCAAGAAGATGAAAATGTGAAAGTTGGCCCACACTTTGATTCCCGCGTCAGGCCAAAATGTAACACACATCAGGACTGTTCTTATTCAGCTTGAATGCCATTACCTGACATAGTGGCACTCAATTATGAAAACTGAGGGGACTATTGTATCATGATAAGAAAAAATGATGCACGTTTCTTGCTATCCATCGAACAAGAAAGTTGAGAGAGAGATAGAAGTAGTGAAAGGAGCTGACCTGGATTGCCATGGTGTTATCACTCCATCATCTGGTCCTCCCAGCATCACCACATTTTTCAATTTCAGGAAATTTTTCCTCCATTCTGAATTAAAAGACAAACACACAACAGTATTTACCTACCAAGGAAAGAAGATTTTAAACCTTTCTTTAATAGCAGCTACAGATTGAGCAAGAACTGTCAACATATTCAAGAACTATATAACATGCATGTGAACTTTGCTCACTTTTGTGACTCTCATATAAAAATGGTGTTTTATGCAATCAGAGAATTTTTGATAACAAAGTTTGGAACTTTCTGGATTGTTGAGAGTGTGTAAGACTCTTGATTCTAGATTGTATCAGCCATGGACACTCCATACAATGTATGGTGAAGAGCTGTAAGTATTGACATACTACTGTAAGAGGTCAAAGTCCAGATTCAGTAAACAAGTAGTATTATCCACTGGAGACAGTCAGCATATCATGAGTGAGAAAATTGTATTGATCTCACGGGTAATATTACAGTGTTTTATTTCTACATGTATCTCCTTTATTTACTCTCTCTCTCTTTGTTTGTATAGCCAGTCCACCATATTGTTCAAGCATTATGAATACATTATTTCTTGTGCGGCCATTTTTACAGAATTCCTGGATCCGCCCCTGCAGTGTACATAATTTTGTTGTCATTTTCTTCCAACAGTCTCTCATCATAGCTTATCATAAGCATTCAGATACTGTACAGATGTTGCACAGCTGTATGCATACAGATAAGCACTGCACTAAACAGTTGATAACTCTAAAATTCTTCATCTGCGTAACACTGAAGCTTGGACCCCGTTTACAGTGCGGAGCTGGGCCGAGCCGCGGCCGAGCCCAGCCTCAATTGCGGGGCCGATCCCCGCAATTTTGTCCGTTTACACTGCCGGGCTAGGCTGCGCTTTTAATTCAAACCTTTCCATATTTGTCGTAGTGGCACTCTGCTTGTAAACAAACGCAATTTGGTACATGTATAGTATGGTTTTCAGACCCTTTGACAACTGGATTCCATGGCGACAAAGTCGCAGTTCGGACAAAGGCCTTTGCCGAAGGAAAAATCCTTTGCAGGACAAAACCACCTAAACTATACTAGTTTTCGACGTTGAGGGGGTTAATATCCTGAATAACTAAATAGTACGGGCAGAGGGTTTGGAAGCCAGACTAAAATTGACCGCGCATTTGGCCTAGTTTGCGTTCACACTGAGAAAAGGCCGGGCTCGGCCGCGACTCGGCCACAGCCGAGACCATCTCCAGAGCGTGGCAAAATGCGTGGCCAATTTTGGCCCCGCTTTTGTCCTTTTGCGCGTTTACACTGAAATGAAGGTGGGCTCGGCTGCCTCGCACTGTAAATGGGGTCTTAAAGACTGTGAGAAAGAATCAACAGAAGAATTGTGCAGGTCATTTAACTCTCTAGTGGCATATATTCATTTATAATCTCATTCTGGTTTGCTTGCCCTGTGCACCTGTGCAGTGTGAGTCTACATTGAGACACAAAAGCAGTGTTCTGAGTTTGAAAGGTTTAAAACAGAACAACAACAAAAAGACATGTATAGTTTCATTAGCTTGAATCTCATTTTCCTACAAGTAAAAATATAATGAAGAAGATAACTGAAAAGGTCCCCCACTTATTTCATGGAGGCATTCTTTCATGTGGCAGTAACTAGTAATACATGATCTATTAGTTGTTGTTTTTTTATTGCTGGAAGAAAAAAAACATAAAATTTCATCAGAGCAAACTAAAACCTCTTTCCATTCAGTGTATCTTTGTTAAAAATGTTGAAAGGTCTCATTCCGCAGTGGTTTGGATTCTAGCCACACACTACAGTTACAGTCCTTGGACATAGCTTCTTATGTTTTGTTTTGGAATGTTGCCATGTTGGATATGCCATTTAAAGTCAATATTCTGTGACCTTTGACCTTAGTTTTTCTTGCTTGCTAATTCTCTTTATATTTCCATTCATTCTACCATTTTATAATAGCATTGAACAATACAAGTTTGTATGAGCTGAAGTTATGGCCAAAAAGGCAGATTTGTTGAAGTTCATTGACCTGCAGGTCCGAGGGTTTTGCCCAAACCTAATCAGTGGATCTACACCTCAGTGGGCAGACCGAGGCAAAAATGTCATAAAATCCATTAAATAGTATTTCTCAATCAGGTTAATGATAGCAGGGGCATACAGATGGACAGATGAGCACCCTGAAAACATTGGAGTAAAAACACAGATTGTCAGAAGGGCTTGAAATTCACCTTTCACCAATTTGCTTGCAATATATCAAAAGGGTACATGGCCGGCGCAGCCGTGGGGGCCGTGGGGGCCGTGGGGGCTTGGGCCCCCACACTTTTTGTGCACCATACAAAGGAATACATAAGGTGTCATCACTTTCGGCCCCCACACTTTTTTCAACCCGGAAGTACGTAAGTGGCACTAAAATAGAAATAGATAGAGATCTTGAAGTACTGAGCTGAGGACCTTTTTTTTTTTTTTTTTTTCCCGCTTCTCACGTGAAGAAACCCGGAATTGCTTGTTAGCTCATGAAACCCGGAAGTGGGCCCCTACACTTTTGAAAACACTGCGCCGGCCCTGGGGTATACCAAGAAACTGTTTGGCTGACATAAATTGCTGGTTTAATGAGCTGTTTTGGAGAATTTTGAGATCAAAAGTGTACAATATTATTTATAAGGAGTACAAGGTACCCAACTTTTTATTCCTGAAACTCAAAGCTATACTATTGGAATGCTAGTATTAATAGACTGTAAACAGACAAGAACTGTACCCATATGACTCCCATACAATCATGGTTATATGCTAAAAACCTTTTGTGGTTGTTGCCTTTATCAATCTCTTCAGATGCATTAGTCTTGGTGATATCTTGACTACTGATATTGGAAAAAAAACTACACAAAAAACACAAGAATATTATCAGGTGACATAGGGCAGAAAGAATCATGGCCCAGTGAATGCTGATGTCATAAACAAGCAATACCTGACTCAAAGGGTGCGTTTATCAACTCTTTTTTTCGGCAGAAACAGGTTTTCCAAACAGCTTTCAAGGAATTTTGACGAGTTGATAAAAGCAAAGCTGTTTTGAAAGCCTTTTCGGAAAGCCTTTTCCTAAACAGGTTTCCTTAATAGGTTTTCAGAAACCTGTTTGTAAAAGCGTTTTGAAGTTGATAAACACAAAGCTGTTTTGAAACGGCTTGGTAGTCTTGTACTGCGATTACGAACAATGCACGCCTTATATGACCTCTTCTCCTCGGGTTGAATTGCGCAATGCAGCTGTGCAGTGACAGGCCACTTATTGTGTTCGCGAAGAGTTGATAAACGCAACTATTTCGGAAGCCGTTTCTAAAGGGCTTCGGAAACGGCTTTTGAAAGCCCTTTAAACAGGGGAAAGTTGATAAACGCAGCCAATGATTCTTGAGTACAAATGTGTACTTACCAACACTCTCATTTTGAGCAGACTGGTTGTTCATGACTGCAAGAAAATCTGAGCTTCTTATATACTCTGGCTGGTGGTATGGGTCTGGAGAGAAAACATTCACACTGCAACTTTGAAATTTTTGTCATGTCAGCTGCCTATGGATACACTGTAGATACATGGTTGTTCTATACCTTGAATCTATGAGACACACAAAACTCACAATTATGTGGTATTACAATTTGTTTGATACAGCTCATGGACAATGAAGAAAGATTACCGGCACCAAAGTCTTTTTTGTTCTTACATAATTTTACTACTCATCCACCCACATGCTGGTATATATTATGTATTCTCTTGATGTTAGGTATATACATATACTTCAGCCAAAGATATTTCATTCCCTCACAAGCAAGAGTCCTCTGGCTATGCCAGTATAGGACATTATTATCTGCACTTCCATAAACCTTGCCTTTCCCCACCCACACATTCATTAAATCTTGTCATCATCAGTTGTTTTTACCCCTTTCTTTCCCTCTACTTTGCTCATTTTCTGTATTACCACACTTCCTTGTTCAAATTCTTTCATTATTTACGATCAGATCATTTCCTTGTTTTGCTTTCTTTGCTAGGCTGACATCTTCCTTCATGCCAGAAACTGAAACAAACATTAATTACCAGACAGGGTAAAAACATGACACCAACGACCTATCAAATCACATCTTTTTTAAGGCATGTAATTGATTAAACATGAAGTGCCATATACATGTATCAAGAGGATCTATTGAAATGAGCTTTCTTCTCAAAATCTGAGGTATACAGACTGAACTCAAACAAGGAGAGAGGAATGGGCAGTGTTGTTTGTGCTCTTTATAATTCAAGATGTACACTATATGAGTATTTACCATATGGGTGAATGGAGGGGGTGACAGTTCTACAATATTCATTTCTTATGAAAATGATCAAAATAGTTACTGCACAGTTGTATGTATGTATGAAATCTGAAAACAAATGAATTTGTTTGCGAAAAGAGCACAGAATAGGCTTCTTGCTGTATGAAAGGTGGATGTTACACTTTGGTGTCAAAATGGTATAGACTCTTTTTCTTTTTTTCTTTTTTTTTTTTTTGGGGGGGGTACAAGCTCCCACAACAAATGAAATCATTGAATACCACATTTTTGTATGTGTTTAAAACAATGGATATATGACATTTTTAATTTTCTGCTCTAAAGATCTCTTTAGTGTGGTACAAATAGATAAACAGGAATGTTTGACTGGAGAAGTGGAAATACTCTGAGTTCCTACTGAATTCAGACAAGAAGAGACTGTCTGTTTACGGGCTGCGATACATGTCAACATGTTTGTGACTATAAAAGAGTGCCCTTTTTCCTACAACATCAGCTCACACAGATTTCGCAACCATCCAGCTGTTGTAACTGATTGACAAATTGCCCTCAACTGTTGTACATTATGAGTCCATGAAAGGTAATTTGTTAACCAGTTGCAATAAAAACAACTCAATGCAACAATTAATTCAGCTGTGTGTCAAGTACGAGTCTCTAGTTTATTATGGGTCTGGTTTCTCTTATTCAAAGTGTACCCAAACCATCACTAGGATCTATTCTTCTTAATAAAAAAATATGTTGTCAGATTGTGCTAAAAACATTCAGTTCTTACTAATGAAATACTTCAGAATTACATTATCACAAACTTAGAAGTGACACATTTAAGTACACAGGCTAACTTTAGACAATTGCAGTCATTTATGATCCAGGTGGAAAACTACAGTATGTCATATTGCACCATTGTGACAATCTAGGACTTCATTTTTTTCTCTTCTTTTCCACAATACATACTGGTATTACTACCAGCCATTTACCTTGCACAAATCATGTTTTGGGGCCCATTAACAAGCTCTAGCTGTTTCAAAGGGGTCATGGCATTGATTTGTTAAACATGTGCATGTATACATATACAGTATATATTCGGATAGTACACATTGCTTTTATTTTTTATTGTATATACAATTGTATTTGTAATGTACCTATTTTTTGTGTCAAATAAATTGAATTGAATTAAAAGGACAAGGGAAATAAACTGATTTTTGGCCCTCACTATGCCGTTATCTTTACTATGCCCATCATAGAAATATCTTTTCCTTTCTTTAGTGAAACAGCATCATGTCTTACCATTCCAGTATTCGCAGACAGAGATATCTTGTCCAAAGAATGTATCATAACATACTCTGTATGATGGAGGAAACAAACAGACACAAGAATAATGAAAGTATGAGTGACACAATATGATGTCTTCAATATCATGCTCCATTTGACAAGTTAACGATGCACATTGGCACAGGTCGAACATTCCCTTACAAGTAAAAATCATTGTTGGGCCAGTGACTTTTTTCAGGAACGGACCACTTAAAAATGGAAGAACTGGGTACCTATGTACTGTACTCACTGGTCCGACAGGCATGTACTGTAAGACCAGGAGATATACTGTACCTTGCTGGTAGAACCTGCTGCTCGGCTCCCTAAAACTATGAACCTACATGACTTTGTTCGAGTTGTTTGTTGTCTTTTTCTATGGGGGGGGGGGGTTGCCTCATTAGCTGTGGGAGGAGGACTTTATCTCTATAATCACTCTCAGTCGCTATGCACAAAGACTCAAAATTCAATATACATGATCACTCAATTTTTGTTAATAAATTACAGCATTTCTACAGCTATTTCAACATTACTCTCTCAATAGATTTTCCTTAGCAATCCTAGGATGTCACTGGTAGAGAATAGCATTTAAGGTTATTTTCCTTCAAGGGTCTTAGTATTAAAGTGAACAACCCTACACAAACACAGAATACAAAATGAGAATACTGCTCTTCAAATTTATGAAGTTCTTCCGTCGAGATGTTTTCATTGCAACTGATTGACAAATTGCCCTACATCGACGTAAATAAGTACTGAATTGATCAGTGTGTTAGTAGTAGCCATGATAAAAAATCATGGGCGTACATACTCGAGCAGGATTCGAACCCACGACCTCCTGATCACCGGACAGGCGTCATCTCCACTAGACCACCGAGCTTTCGCCCGACAGCAAGTGTTGGTTTGAATCCTTATAGCATGCAGCGGGTACTGCTTTGTTATTCAAATTTATGAAGTTCTTCCGTCGAGATGTTTTCATTGCAACTGATTGACAAATTGCCCTACATCGACGTAAATAAGTACTGAATTGATCAGTGTGTTAGTAGTAGCCATGATAAAAAATCATGGGCGTACATACTCGAGCAGGATTCGAACCCACGACCTCCTGATCACCGGACAGGCGTCATCTCCACTAGACCACCGAGCTTTCGCCCGACAGCAAGTGTTGGTTTGAATCCTTATAGCATGCAGCGGGTACTGCTTTGTTATTCAAATTTATGAAGTTCTTCCGTCGAGATGTTTTCATTGCAACTGATTTACGTCGATGTAGGGCAATTTGTCAATCAGTTGCAATGAAAACATCTCGACGGAAGAACTTCATAAATTTGAATAACAAAGCAGTACCCGCTGCATGCTATAAGGATTCAAACCAACACTTGCTGTCGGGCGAAAGCTCGGTGGTCTAGTGGAGATGACGCCTGTCCGGTGATCAGGAGGTCGTGGGTTCGAATCCTGCTCGAGTATGTACGCCCATGATTTTTTATCATGGCTACTACTAACACACTGATCAATTCAGTACTTATTTACGTCGATGTAGGGCAATTTGTCAATCAGTTGCAATGAAAACATCTCGACGGAAGAACTTCATAAATTTGAATAACAAAGCAGTACCCGCTGCATGCTATAAGGATTCAAACCAACACTTGCTGTCGGGCGAAAGCTCGGTGGTCTAGTGGAGATGACGCCTGTCCGGTGATCAGGAGGTCGTGGGTTCGAATCCTGCTCGAGTACAGTATGTACGCCCATGATTTTTTATCATGGCTACTACTAACACACTGATCAATTCAGTACTTATTTACGTCGATGTAGGGCAATTTGTCAATCAGTTGCAATGAAAACATCTCGACGGAAGAACTTCATAAATTTGAATAACAAAGCAGTACCCGCTGCATGCTATAAGGATTCAAACCAACACTTGCTGTCGGGCGAAAGCTCGGTGGTCTAGTGGAGATGACGCCTGTCCGGTGATCAGGAGGTCGTGGGTTCGAATCCTGCTCGAGTATGTACGCCCATGATTTTTTATCATGGGTACTAACACACTGATCAATTCAGTACTTATTTACGTCGATGTAGGGCAATTTGTCAATCAGTTGCAAATACTGCTCTTACTGTGTAATGAGTTACATTTTATACTATTACAAAAAGAAAAATGTAATTCCTACATGACGCCCTCTAATATTCAGTTCTGATAAAATACATCATGACAAAAAGAACTTCTATTATGGTCATAACACAACACTAATTGCAAACAGTACATTGATATTGCAGTACTGCTTATTATGAATTGGAAAGTTTATAATGCCTTTACCACTCAGACTCTGAAAGCACAGATTCTGTACAAAATAACATGATCTCTAGTCATAAAAATGTTATGGAACTTGTTTGTATTGCTACATACAAATATAAAGCTGATAACTATCTAGGAAAGTTTACTTTGGCTGCATATCATATCAGTCTTTTTTTTTTCTCCAAAGGTGTAAAGAGCAAAAATCACGTCACAAAATCAGTGCAGCAATGCTACGGTTTATTCAATGGAACATTGAGACATTGACATTGACATACAGTTGTAGTTTCTACAAATCTTCTGTCCAACTTTCTCATCTCAAGTCTGAAAACTGCTGAAACCTGTTATTCATCTTGTTTGATTCTTCAAAGCCAACTTGAATGATCTGCACTTCATCTTGTATAACAAGACAAAACAGAAAATATGGAAGAATCCTTTTGACATTCACTTACCTGTAAACCTCGTAGCGACTGTTAGGAAGCACTGGAACATAACTTGTGTCTTCACAGAGAGAAAAACAAGAACCATTCATCAATTTCATTAAAAAAAAGAGAAACTGAGGGGGAAAAAGCTGACTACAATTGTGCATGTTTATTCATTTATATGTGTGTGTTGTGAAGTAAAAATCGAACTTACAAATGGAGATAAAATCACTGAAACGTATAATGTATCAGATTTCTATGAACAGGATTGAGTTTACTCACATTTTCATGACTAGTCTGGTTAAATGGAAATTTTTCCATATTAGGTACCAGGACATTAGGAAAACAAAGTGAAACAAACAAAACAACAAAGCACAAGATATCAGTCTTATCACAATCTCCACAACGTTAATACCACTGTTGTTCTCCCAAAACCCTGTACCATTTTTTGAAAGAAAAAGTGCACTATACTCAGCTTCTAAGCTCTTTAATGATCTCCCTTTAACCCTAACTACAATACTGTAGGCCAGGCTATTTAGGTAGATGATAGAGCCGGGAGGGGGCCTCCCAAGCCCCCCCCTCTAGATCTCGGCCGTCGACCGCATGATCGCGACGAAAATTGGCACACACATTGCCTATGACGTAATCTAAAGTACCATGAACTTAGTTTTTCAAAAAATTAGCATTTATGTGTAATGATGCATGAAATCACACAATCTGGTATAAATCACCAAAATAAACCTCAAAACAGGCACATTAATTGTGTATAAAAAATATTCTTTTTAGTGTCCTTAGCAAAGGTAAGAGAAAAAAATTGTGCCGTCAGAAAAATTTCCTAAGTATTTTATTGTTTTTTAATTTATTATGTATTTCTTTGTTTTGTTGACTTTGTTTTCCACTGTTTTTTCGATGAAATTTGTCCGCGACATGTTATCAATTGATTTTAATCAATAAAACCCCAAAATAATAATGCTTTTATGGAATTTGCCTGTAAAGCACAGTTTGCATTGAAATTGTACACAAATTCACGTTTTTGAGCAATTTTGGGTCTGACAGGTACACGTATGTTATTGTATGTGCAACTTCGAACCCCGCGCCCGGGCATCGCAAATTTGGTGTCAAAAGATGGTCCCCCCATAACATTTAACAGAAGCTTTTCAGAGTTAGAGTACTGCGATGTCAAAGGTTTTCCAGAAAATTTTTAATCTTGTTGAGTTTTTTACCTCTGGTTTTTAACCCTGGGCCATAGTACATGCAAGCCTGTCTGTGTAAACGCAAGAAAGTAACTTGAATAGAATTCATGGCTGGCTCTAATCTTTGGGCAAGGGTTAAGTCTTCAGACAAGTAATGATATCAAATTACTATAGCAGATATAAAAAGAAAGTGAGCTGTGTGATTTTAAACAATTTATATATCAAAGTGCTAATTTTGTACTTTTAAATATTTGCTCACAGACAAGTCTTGTCAATTCAATTGACCACCCCCGTGTCTTGTTAATGCTTGTCCACCACTTTGAAAACTCTTAATCTGTTTGCATTGTGATAAAATGATTGCCCATATTTCAAACCTTTGTATGTCTGTATAATTCTTTTCCTCAGTTTACATTTTGATTTCTTTTGTTCATCATACTTTCATGTTACAAGTTTCTGATTATATTTTATTCATTGTAAACCTGTTTGTGAACGTGCTTTGTATTAATGTTCACGTCCTTGCTGAAAACCAGCTAACAGCTGAAAACATGCTTTTATCCATGATGAAATAATGTCAATCAATCAATCAATCAAAGGTTGCTACTGGATTAAAACTTAAGTTGAGTATTCTACTTGAGTGTACATTTATGTACATTTCCCAATATGGGCAAGTCCAAGATAAGGTCCCCTCAGAAGGTAAAATTTCATCTTTGCTCAATATTGACATGTTTGGTATCATTTTGAAGCTTATGAGTTGAAGTTTTGATTTCCGTGGAGGAAAAAATGATATTATGTAAATTTATGCAAATTTCAAGGGCTTCATTTGCATGAATATGAAACACAGCGTTACGTATGGGACATTTTTAAAAATTCATATTAATTCAAAGGAAAGCAAATAATATTTTATTAATATGTGGACATAAGAAGTTCATCACATAGTTTAACTTGGTATAAAAATTTAGGGATTATGCAAATGATTATGCAAATTAGCTCGTGTCCTATCATGAGATGTCCCATACGTAACAAAATGAGGTCATTTTTTTAGGTTTTTTCTGAAATTGCTAAGGTTATTTCAATGCCCTTTTGGAAAGTTCTAATTTATTGTTTAGAGAAATTAATTACCAGAGAAAAAAGAAAAAAAAGTGAAAGAAATATTTTTTATTAGGCATTGAAATAATGTTACGTATGGGACAAATGCGTTACGTATGGGACATCCTCATACATATTGCATGTGAATGCATGTAGCTAGCTGGGAAGGTCTCTCAGTACACAAATGGTCAATCATCCTGAAGAAAGCATCCCAACATTGTAGCTACTTTTTGAGTTATAGACACTTGAAACAATACATGAACTTGACTGAACAATTTTCAGAAAGGGGGAGGGGAAAATGGCAAAATACACAATGAAAAAATCAGCATTAAAGGGATGGTATAGTTTTTTTTTTAGAAATGGGGATTCAGTTTTCAACATTTAAAGAGATGATTGGAAACCAATTATATGAATAACTTAAGAGCATAAAATCCTAAGACTAGAGGAATTCAAAGTTTATGTGATAGAGATCCAATTTGAAATGGTTGTGATATACACGTATATGGAAAAAAACAAGTAAAATGATTTTTTTTTTATTGCAAGTGATACACAAATTGTCCTTATTCAGTTTTCAGTAGTAGCCACAACAAAATTCATGGGTATACATACTGAGTTGTGACTCTAATCAATGACCTGACTGCTAGACAGACATCATAATATCTCAATCACTGGGGTTCCACGCAGCAGGTATTGCTTATTTATTAAACTTAATATTTCTTGTGTCAAGTTGTTTTTTATTGAAACTAAATGGCAAACTGCCTTCATCAATGCAAGTAAACACTTTAAACTATTCAATTTTTCAGTAGTAACTATCCTGATAAAAATAGGGCATATATACTCAGGTTGGTCATAAAAAATATAGAATATGATTGAAGGTGGTTATGATGGTAAATATCTGGGGAATATTGTTCCCTTGTCAATCAGGATCAGTATTTGAGTTATTTCAACTGATTCCACCTCAATGATTATGCAAAAATTTGTTTAAATGGGCATTTTGCAAAATTATTTTGCAAAATACCCATAAACATGGTTCTCCACACACTAAACGAATGGGGGACAAAGGGCATGCATAACCAGGTTGGTCATAAAAATATAAAAATATGATTGAATATGATTATGATGGTGAATATTTGGGGAATATTGTTTCCTTGACAATCTGGATCAGTATTTGAGTAGTTTCAACTGATTTTACTTCAATAATTATGCAAAATACCCATAAACATGGTTCTTCACACACTAAATGAATGGGGGACAAACTGTCCCATACGTAACTGTCCCATACGTAACACGTCATGTCTGTCTTTAATTAGATCCTGTAATTAGAGCTTTTTGCCTAATGACATGAAACTTACCTGTGATAATCTTGAGTGTTGTGACTTTCATCACAGTGAGTTACAAGTTGTAGAATGATATACTTTCAGAGAGTTTTGAGGTTGAAAAAAATGTTCAAAAAACCAAAATTTTTCTGGTCCCATACGTAACGGCACATATTTTCTCTTCTAGAATAGAATTGTCTAGGTAATTTTTCTCAATTTTTTACATGATTATACTTCTTCTAGATATCAATCACCATGATGAAGTTCAATATGATCAAAGGCCATTAACACTATTTTTCAGGTCATAAAAGTCTCTGAATGTCCCATACGTAACGTGCGCATTATCTTGGACTTGCCCATATATACCAGCACTCACTATTTCCCCATCATTCTGCATCATACCTAATAATAGATTGGAGACAAAACTTAGGAGAAGAGAGGAAAAGGGGTACACTGGTAGAAGAGATCATGACACAAATAGTCTTACCTCCAAACTGGCCCATTTGAGGTGATGACAGAAGAATCAGATTTTCCACATTGTGATCATCCATTTTTTCTAAGATAGCTCTACACATCAAACCACCTGAAGGTAAGAATTGAAGTTGTTCAGAATAAATGTTAAAAGTGTCATTGATATACTTGACACTGACAAATTGTAACTGCAGTTTGCTTGTTTTCCATATCCTTAAAGGGATGGTATAGCTTCTTTTTTGAGATCGGGCTGCAGATCGTGTAATGACAAACCTCTTATAGAATATCAAACAGCACACACTTCTAAGAGGAATTCAAAGTTTATTTGCTTGAAAGTGATCTTGAAATGGCTGAGATATCCAATAACCAAGAGTACTGGACTAATAACAGGTGGGAACCAACTTTCACTAGGACCAATTTGGTTCATCTTGTGTTTTGATATCTCAGCCATTTCAAAACCAATTCTCATCCAAATAAACTCTGAATTCCTCCTGGAATTGCACGCTCTTAATATTTCATACAATTGCGGTTTCTAACTATCTGGTACAAAGTTAAAGGGATCGTACAGTTCTGGTTGAGACCTAATTTCAGGTTTCTAACATTTTTAGGTGAGATAATGAGAAATTAATCTCATATGAAATATGAAAGAGCATGCAATTTTATGAGGAATTCAATGTTTATTTGATAAAAATTGGTTTTGAAATGGCTGAGATATCCAAAAAAGAACGATTCTAGTAAAGTGTGGGACCCACACTTTGTAACGATCGCTTTGTTTTACTTTGTTTTTGGATGTTTCAGTTATTCCAAACCCGATTTTCACCAAATAAACTTTGACTTCCTCTTAAAGCGGTAGGCTCTGTACTATATCATAAGTGTTTTCTTGGTATCTTGCAAAAATTTAAAAGCCTAATTCTCATCCCAACCAAAACTGTACTATCCATTTAAAATCTGAATCATCCATCTCAACCAAAACTATACCATCCCTTCATTAGATCTGTACATAGTCAATATTTGCTGGTCTGTTAAAGCTGAACTATAGATTGTCTTTGAGAGCTTATTTCACTAGTTGACTTATGTAACAAAGTGATGCAGACAAATACGTTCGAGTTTATGGAGATGATACAAGTGGCATGAAGCAGAGATGAGCCTTTCTTCATGCTACTATTTAACAGTGAACAAAATATTATCATTAAGTTTTTCACATCCCTCTACCCAACCTCAAAAATAAATGCAAAACAAGATTTAAAAAAAGTGGCCATTAGATGCTAAAACCAACAAAGGCAGTGTCTTACAATTGTAACTACAATGTATGCACAATATTATGATGAATACAAGTAATCGACTCAAACCAAGAAGTATGCATGTACCCAATGTGGTTCTGCCATTTCTAAATCTGAGAGAAGACTTTTAAAATTCACACATATCTATCAAGCCCCTGAGACCATGCCCCTGGTTCTAAGGTAAAACATTGGTAGAGTTCTGACCTTGAGAATAACAGATGAGGTTGGTCCCATTCTTTGCTTTTGACATGGCATCATGAAGGGCTTTGTACCAGTCTGGATACTGGTTCCAGAGCTTCCCTAAGCTGCTGTAGTAGCTGTATACATCAGGGACTGTCAGGATTGTCCCAGGGTGAGCCTGAATGTGCAGAGAAAATTGTTAAGATATTTTCGCAGGTTTTAGAATTACTCACATCAGAAATATACGAAAAAATTTCTGCGTTTACAGTATATGGGTAACACTGTACAGGTACATTAGTAGGCCGCAGCTAAAGTTACAAAACAGACTTTGAATTTACCGTGAATTTTCCTCCTTTAGGACAGGAAAGGCAATAGATCATAGAGCAAAAATGTAGCCATTGGTATCAAAAAACATTTTTTTTTTTTACAGTTATCGACAGTCTCACTCTTGAGTTATCATTAACCCGTCGAGGATGAATCCTGAGAATACTCGGGCAGGTGTCTGTGGGAAATGCATGTTATTACTTATAACAAAATCAGTGTCTGTGGGAAATGCATGTTATTACTTATAACAAAATTAGTGTCTGTGGGAAATGCATGTCATAACAAAATCAGTGTCTGTGGGAAATGCATGTTACACTGTATAACAAAATCAGTGTCTGTGGGAAATGCATGTTATCACAAAATCAGTGTCTGTGGGAAATGCATGTTATAACAAAATCAGTGTCTGTGGGAAATGCATGTTATAACAAAATCAGTGTCTGAGGGAAATGCATGTTATAACAAAATCAGTGTCTGTGGGAAATGCATGTTACACTGTATAACAAAATCAGTGTCTGTGGGAAATGCATGTCATAACAAAATCAGTGTCTGTGGGAAATGCATGTTACACTGTATAACAAAATCAGTGTCTGTGGGAAATGCATGTTATAACAAAATCAGTGTCTGTGGGAAATGCATGTTCACAGCAAATCAGTGTTCATTCAGTCTGTCCTCAATGGCCAACAGGTTAATACACTATATGTGACCGTGCACCTCAAAACGAACATAAAGTCGCACACACTGATTTTGCATGAGGACTGAAAATAAGTGAAATGGGTCAACCTTGCCAATCTTGACTTTTTCATATTTTCTGAAAGAGCAGGTCTTCTTTTACATCATGTCAAAATTTGGTATCATAAAACGGGCAGGAAAGTGTGTTTTTTTAGCAGTTTATCTCGAACATTTTTGGTAGAATAGTGTGATTAGGTGTGTCTTTAGAATCCCTCTTTCATTTCTAAAAAAACTTGTCCACACTCTTCACTTTTGACTCTAATAACTTTTGAAAGGATAGTGCTACTGCTTTGAACGTTGGGATTAATTATGGACAGAATGTGTTAATGAGGCATGCTCAATTTCAATTTAATCTGATAATCCCTTCATTGTTGTTACTCTGGTGGTTTACTTTCTGTTTTTTGTCCCATTCATCGCACAGCCAGCACGGTTAGGTAAAGATTAAGCGCTTGAATAGACACTGTACTTCAGAGCCTCTTTTCTCAGTTCACACTTTTCCTGAGTTTGTGTTTTCTTTCCAATATTTAGATAGGTTAGAAGAGTCCATTCGATTTGAGTTATACATCATTTTAAAGCTTAAAGTCTGCTCTTTCAGAATATGGTCTTAACTAAAAATTCATGTCTGGCGACTTTGTGTTTGTTTTGAGGTGCACTGTCACATACATAGTTCTAGGCCTCGTACAAAAACTACATGTACAGTGTACGAAAATGAGAGGGTACATTGTAGGCCTATTTAGTATTATGCACTAGATCTAGCCTGCACAATACAAGATTTGTATGTGACAGTGCATCACAAAACCAACAAAAAGTCGCACATGGTCCCTTGATTTTACATAAGGGCTCAAAAAAGGAGAAACGGGTCAACCAAGTCAATCTTGAGTTTTTACAATTTTTTTTTCAAGAGCTGTTCTTCTCCAATATTTCAAAGTTTGGGATCACAAAATGAATGGGAATGCATGTTTCAGCATACTCAGCTCAGATCAGATTGTCTACAGCGTCACAGGGCCCTTTGATATCATTTCTTGAAAATTCTCTCGTTCTGCGTGTGCATCTCCACTATGTGCAAAGTCTATGGAGGTTGAAAGAAATCCCCAGCTCTGACAAAATGAATGGCAGTGAATCAGAATGGAGTGGTGGACTATTTCGCGATAATGCCAATTTCTATCACTAGACATCTAGACTATGTAAGTAGTGTAAGTTTTGTCTTTGTAGTTAAATCTAAGACACATTAAGTGATTACTTAATTAAATATATATTTTGGAGCAAATTGCCCACCCGGCAGAGAGCTCCACAACTCTAAAAAAACAACAACATCTACAAATGTATACCTTTTCAATCATACCACGCAGGAAGTGCATTTCCTTGGCACCATCCAGCATGCCATGAACGATAATCACAGGCTTGTAACCCTCCAAGCTTCCCAACAATGTGCTAAGAAGCAATAAAGACGACATCACCACCAGACTCTGGGACTTCATTGTGATTACGGCTCGCTTGATGAGACAAACTGCTAATTGCTTCCAAAAGGAGAACACTCTCTCATCACGAACGAGTGTTTGTCACAGCTCTTGCTTGCCACTGCAGTTGAACAGGATCAGGACTGGAGCCACAACACTTACACAGGATCGGACAGGGTCAGTCTCGGCCCGGTAGCTACTGTACTGGATGGATTACTACAATACCCGTCGACCGTCGTTGCTGCGCTGCCCGACCGGCAGCGTCTTGCGGCGGCGGCTAGCGGCTTGTCTTGTCAGATGTAATAAAGAGCATAACATCGAGCGTATTAAGCCCTGCTATGTAGAACGTACTCGATTACGTATTGTACTAGTATCTCAAGATGTGCCGTCTTTTGCTATTCCACTTGTCAGAAACGATGGTTTTCAGAGTTTTGCACGAATTATTACGCAGTTTGTTCGTGCTTCTTCTATCCTCTTAATATTCACAAACTTACATATTCGCCATTTCCTCTCGATATCACACAGAAACAAACTGTATCTTTTGCGTATGCGCAAGCTGCATGCACTTTTGGCGAGGTACTAGGTGCGTGCGCGTAAGTACGTCAGTAATGCGTGCGTTGCCGTTTGGCATGGCATGCATAACGCGCTCGCACTGGTTGTCATGTGACCTTACGATTCGAATCACATGACATATAAAAACGATTGCGAAGAGGGCCAATCAGAAAACGACGAGATTGTCACACCCACTTGCTGCCCCTAAGCCCTGTGCTGTGGGAGCACAGAACTATAATATAACAGTATCCTTCCTTTTTTCTTTTTTTTCTTCATTATGTCGAAAATCTTATGGGGCTCACACCTGTAAATAAAATGGAATGTCCCAGACCCCTTAACAAATTCGTTCCAAAGATACCAAAATAAATGAAGAAAAAATTAATTAAAAATCGTTTGGCATAAAACGGAATAGCTGCAGATATTGGGTATGAATTCCTCTACAAACTGCATTTTGGTTTGAAGAGGAAAGTTTTTCTCATGGAATTTGAAGGGACTATATTTCATTGGGTGCGTGTACGGAAAATAGGTGATTTTGTGAGTGAAAAGAACTCGTAGTCTGGCTTTGCGGACCCTTGGACAGAGTTTGAGCCAAAGAAACTGCCTTGGAAATTTGATGGATGACAGGGTATAGCTCACTTATCCAGATTAGTGAAGATGAAACACCTCATTTCTCCCAGCTATTTTACAGAATTTTTTGTAATTTGAATTTTAACACACGTCTCTATGGGGAATTATTTACCCGTGTGTCACTGTGAGCCCTATACGTAAGATGGCCACGAAAAGTGAAACGCTGGCGCTTGAATGTGAAGGAGTGCGCCAGCCAGCATTGAGCGGGATTTCCAGGTGAGCTGTACTTTCCCCAATATGTTTGTGTGAAACCAAGACAGGCTGAGACAAGAAAGAAGGAATTTTCCGTCAAGAATCATATGCGTATCGGTAAACTGCACCAATAGTTACACCAAGCCATCAACAGGTTTATCATTATTTCAAAAGATCCAGGAAAGTAAGAAATCAGTTTCATCATACACGTTAAATGTAGATTTCTACATTGCAAGAGATTTCTACATTGAAGAGATTTTGCATGTTAAAGGGACTGTATAGAATTGGTGGAGATGAGAATTGGGCTTTTAACTTTGTGAGATACCTAGAAATCACTTATGAAATAGTACAGAGCATACTATTTTAAGAGGAATTCATAGTTTATTAGATGAAAATCGGTTTTGTAATCGCTGAGACATCACAAAACAAAGTAAAACAAAGCGATCCTAATAAAAGGTATGGGTCCCGCTTTTTATCAGGAATGCTCTTTTTTTATTTCTCAGCCATTTTAAAACCGATTTTCATCAAATAAATGTTGAATCCCTCTTGGAATTACATGCTCTTTCATATTTCATGAGAGGTTTCTCATTATCTCACAAAAAAAAAATAGTAGAAACTTGAACTTAGGTTTCAACCAAAACGATACGCTCCTTTTAACATTTTTCTTAATGGTTGTTTAACATTGCCTATTATGTTTAACAAGCTGTCTGGACACCCAACATGCAACTGGGCAATAATGTGTCAATGAAAAAGTGGTTATATTTAGAATAATAATTTAGACTTTACCCCGGTACCGTGTTTGCCATCTGATTCTACTAGCATAGGCGCCGGAAGTGGGGGGGGGGGGGGGCGCCCCCCCCCCCCCCATCCAAAAAGTGTGGAGGGGGTGGGGGCGTTTTTGCCCCTCCCCCCAAAAAAGCCCCCCCCCCCCAAAAAAAATAAAATAAAATAAAATAAAATAAAATAAAAATAAATAAATAAATAATAATAAATAGATCATAATAGTAATTAAATCAAGGAGTGTATGTATGATTAAGTGGAACATAGGTACAGACAAAAAGAGCACATAAGTAGCGTTCTACTATTATGATTTCATGAATTGCCGTTATTGTTTATATGGTTGCCTGCTTTGACATGCGCGAGGAGTTTCACATGTGTGATTGTGCGCACACACCCGTATCCATTGTGTGTGTGCAGATGTTTAGTCATACGTACACTGTTTGTAAATGTTTATATTCTGTTTGCTTGTTTGTGATTGTATATCTGCAACTTATATTATGCAAGATTGATGCATATACACTCCCACCTGTGCAATTATTCCCTGCCGTCTCTGCCTCCTTCACTGTAGTTATCAGTTCCGCTATTGTTTTGATCATCATTATTATTTTCTACTTGTGTATGATAATATCCATGTTTTGTATCTTGTCTCCAGTCTTGACAAAGGGCAGGAAGCCCGAAAGCTTGAGTAAACTCACTTGTGAGGATTAAGCAACGTCTACCGCCTCTTTACTCTCGTTTATATATATATATATATATATATATATATATATATATATATATATATATATACATATATATATGAATATATAAATATATATATATATATATATATATGTATATATATATATACACACACATATATATATATATATACACACACACATATATATATATATATATATATATATATATATATATATATATATATATACATGTGTACATTGTGTAACATATGTATATGGTCTATCGTGAGCCCCCTCCAGTATTTGCCCCCCCCCCCCCCCCCCAATCCAAAACTGCTTCCGGCGCGCCTGTCTACTAGACTTAGGGCCTATGCATTGAATTACACTAAAATCATCAAAGTTTGTCTTGAATTACATTCAAGACATTGTGTGAAAAGAGAGTGAGAAAATTTTCTTGTAAATCGTGAATTCTGAGTTAAAAAAAAAGCAAAAAAGTGCGCATTCCGAATTCTTCTTCTGGTCAAGTTTGCCTCCTTCAGTGAGCTGATGATTTATTGTAGACACAATTAGAACCCGGCCGTTTGGAATTTCAACATCTTGGCATATACTGATCTAATGTTAGACCTTGCATGTTTTTTGGTTTTTTTTCTATCTCGACTAATATTACGATTGTAACAAGTCAGGTTCTCAGACAGTAATAGCCCTTTAGTAGGCAGCATGCTGCCTGGCCATTTATCTGATCACCTTTTTTTGTGTTGTGCGGAATAAACAATGAAAAAAGGGCAGGTATAAATGTGGAAAAGTATAGGACATAGCTGAGGCTTGCCTAGGACTAGTCAAGTCCAAGCTAGGTCTTATACCTAGACCTATAACTTTAGTAATAATTGTTAGTTTTAGCTGCTTTCATTGTCTATAGACTATCCTTCATGCAAAAGTTTCACTTTTGAGTGTATATTTCAGAGAAAATGTTCTTCGTCATCTAAGAATATGCACAATTTCTGTTTCCGTTAATGCTATAACTTTTTGGCATGAGTAAGTCAAGCAATATAAGTAATTTATTTATAAAAGAGTTGAGTTTTTATTTTTACAGTGTATCAAAGGTATACATAATTGATTGTTTGATCAATTTCCTTCAGTGTATATTTATCTATAGTCTATAATGTTTCTTTTATTTCCTTCGTGTTGTCACGACAGATCATTTTAATGAATTTTATTTTTGGAGGGTTTATATATATATATATATATATATATATATATATATATATATATGCTTGTTTACCTACCTGTAGTATACTTCAAATCCTCAAAACTATTTAAAAAAAATCATATACAAATTCTAACAAACAAGGGAGGTTGACCAAAATCTCTTGCCATTTTCTTAAAAAAGAAGAAGAAACCCCTTGCATTTTCAATGCAATATACATGTATAATAATTTTTTTTTGAATAGTTTTCATTCCAAAAATGTATACTTTTATTCACATTAAGATGTAATATTTTGAAAGTAAGAGCGCGGAACACAATTTCAGAACTATATCGGTTTGACGATTGCTCGATTATACCCGCTAAACGTTTCCGTTTCAACAGCGGCCTTGTAAAACCGAGAGAGTTGATCACCGGTCGAGTAGTGTAGGATTTTTATGTTAAAATGAGCTTTGATAGAAATCGAATGATAAATGTTTCACGAAAATGAAATCTAAAATAAGAATTTGATGTTCTTACGATTATGTTTCTTGTTCTTGCCAAACAGTGATACTAGCACCTCGCCTTCCGCATCTCTCACTAACCTGTACCCAAGTTACTTGATGAGGAATCTTATACATGTATAAGCAAATTTGAAAATTCATGCTCTCATGTAATGTCCATGTTTGATATTGAACTGTTGGCCTAATTTTACTCTATTATTATAAAGTTATCTTGAACATGGTAAAGGATCTCGCACTTATATCATATACATATATATATATATATATATATACATATACATATAAAATATACATGTATATATATATATATATATATATATATATATATATATATACACACACAAGATATAAACATGTTGAGAATTCACGTATTGGCTCCATGAAGAAATTAAGAAATAAACTGTGGTAATGCACTTTTTTTTTTTGCTAATAAAGAATGAGTTTATTTGACTCAAATTTTCAGCGGCCTCCGCCTTCTTCAGGAGTCTTGACAATGACAGTATCAAAACAAAGCAAATAAAAATTGAACATGTAGAGCACGCACTCATAGACAGACTTGGTTGCTATGAGATACGGCTGGAGGTGTGCACCCTTTACAGTGATGTTGCCATGTAGACGCAGTCGTCATGGCACACATAAGGAGAGCATTTCTTCATTATATATAGGGGGATACATGTATATCTAAAAAATAACGTGCAACAAGTCCAATGATTTCACAATGAAAAAAAAAAAATGACTTGACGTTGAAAGTATTTACAATGAATAGAATATGCTAAGCATTTGCATTGTGTTGGGCAAATTATGCTTTCCAAGCCCAGAAGTTCTAAGTTTATTAGATGATTGGTGTTTTTTTCTTTCAATGTGACTTTAATGTAACTTTCACATGACAATAACAACACTCCTACATGTACATGTATTATGTAAATGCATCACTGTAATCTATAAGTATATAACAGTTGTAATCATAAATATTATGTATGTGTGTACAATGTATGTATGTATGTTGTATGTATGATGAGTTGATCTGGCAAGACAGGTATCGGAAGGTTTTTATCATCTCCCCCTCCCACTCCCTCTCTCTCTTTCCATATGAAAATCAAGATGTAATGCATGCGATCAGATTACAAATGTATGTACATGTATATGATGAAAATTGTTGAAGATAATCAGATTACTGTGAAATGCCATATTTGTGTACACCGCTAATGAAATTGCAGAGAATTGATATACCATACTTGTAAAGAAAATACCAAGCAGAATATAAATCAAATCAAAACCAAATCAAACCAAATCAAATCACATCAAATCAATACAAGTACAGGTACATTGGAGATGATATGTTGGTAGCATGCCTCCAGTGCAAGAATGATAGTGAAACCACAATATTCAAGGAAACCATGATCAACACACCGTCTACATTATCTTTCACTGCGCTTTTATTTTTTGTGAATTTCTGAAGTTGAATGACAAATGCAAAATCAACAACTTGCGAAAATGTTGTCCCCCACTATATGTCATCTCAAAGGTGGAAAAAAGCTGACCTTATCTCTTGAAGTGGGATAAAATCTATTTCTCATCCTCAACTGTGGCTCTTCATTGAAATGTTCTACACTTCACAGAAAAAGAGTCAAAAGTCGCGAAATAATTGTGAAAATGTATGGCTTATACACGACTGCACCACAGGATCCTCACGATGCACAGGTACATGCATTATGTATAGAAAAGGGTATTGTATAAAGGGAAATTATCAAGTGATAGCTGGTTTTTTGTACAGTGCATTCCACACTTTTATAGCAATGCACTTTACTGACTATTATTACCCCAGTGACTGAATACACTACAAGTTGTATTTCCAACCAGCACAGACAGTGATCATTCTCCACTCACTGTGCAGCATTCCAGCTAGTCACACCCATTTTACAGGCGTGCACATGCTGATCAACCAACATAAGCTTGCTCATCCTACCGAGTACCCATTTATACTCCTAGGTAACCATGTCGACAAAGTGCCTTGCTGTAGGGCAAACGTGTCGGGCTTGACATGAACTTGAGCAGGTGCGATACAAGCAGTGCGATACATTAATGAATGAAACAGTGATTGCAAAGTTCTAATAATCCAAACAACAAGACACCCAACAGATTTGTTTCAAAACTACATCAAACTCATGTACAGATGCTACAGATACTTTCCTATCTATTTTCTTAATTTGCATCAGACATAACTATAATTGACAAAAGCCAAATGTCTGAAACTAGTGGGTTGCTCTTTAAGATACCTGCTGGGACATTACTATCACATGGTGCATGTACTTTAATAACTCTTGCAAATGTCGTTAACATGGATAAAGAGGGGAAATAAATCATGGCAAGATTTGGGCTGACCAAACACAGTTATTCACTAGGAATGGTAAAACATTTGGATCTCTGATAGAGCCACTGAACTTCATTCACACAGAAAAAGAACCCATCATAGATGATGCATGCAGTTTGACATCCAGACCACTTACCGCAAAGATTATGTTACAAACTGTAACAGCCATGCACCATGATTTGACACTCTCCACATGGCCATTTGGTATGTACTGTAGGAGACATTCTTTTTTGTTTTCATCACAAGGACTCATTTCTCAACACTCCATTAAAGAATCTCACAGAGCATAAAAGCTGTATGATACTCAATACAAACTAAAATATATCTGGGTCAATCTGCATACCCTACTGTCTAAATAGCAAAACTGGATTTCACTGCTGTCCTCTGCTACCATATACAAGTTTGCTATGAACAATTGGGACGATTATCTAAGTGCTTCATTCCAGTATTTTTGTAATCCAAACCATGCATTTGCCCTGTCTAATGAAGAAAAGGAAGAAAAAATGACAATTTTTTAAATTAAATTTCAATACATTAGCAGACTATATGTCAAAGAAAAAAAAAGTTGTTGAATTAAAACAAACAAAAACCACACCTACCTCCCAAAGAGACTTTGCAAGTTTTATGTACAACTTAATGTTGACTTCAATAAACTGAGTAAAATCAAGCAAAACTTGTAAGTTTTTCACAACTGAACACCAAAGTAGAAAGTGGAAGTATCACATACAGAAAAAAAAGTATATTTGTCACAAACCAGACACTTTTTAAGGGAGTGCTGCTGCAATCACCTCACCTCACAGCTCTTCCACTGTGTGAATAAATATCATACTTTGGGTTGATGATTCAGCAACTTCAACTATCTATCATGACCCACATTCTGTTGCAAAAAAAGAAAAAAAGAAGAAGATATTTTTGTGGATATAAGATGTACATGTGTGTGTGTGTGTGTGTGTGTGTGTGTGTGTGTGTGTGAGAGAGCTGGTCTACAGTTGAGATGTCAAGAAATGGCATCGTTTACCAGCTGAATTTCACCTGTGGTTGCAACAAATCTGTCAAATGAAATTATGTGAAATATTACTTTCTCATTATTTAGGATTTTAACGCAACTTTTTTCCACTCTGCTTGATTTCAACTGAAGAATTGGAAGGCAATATCATCACCTTTGTGGTTGTGAACAATACCTCACTTTTCTGAAAAAATATGAGTGCAAAACATACAGTGACTCTTGTATTTTACGTCTGATCTTGAAACCCTTTTGGTTTCATAATTTTCATGAAAGTTGACTTGAACATGTGTGGAATGGCATGATGAGTTAATAGTCATGCACGACAATGCATAGCTACTTCACGTACACTTTTTGCACACTACAGCTATTTCAATATGCACCATGTACAGATTATATTGCATATCACTAGTTGACTCTCATCGTATACTGTAAAGAAAATGAATAACTTCACCTGCAGCTTTACAGTATGAAATTTAGAGTGTTAGAGATTCATCTTAAAAGCATTTGCAGCAAAATGAACACATTGATATTTTTCCCCCACAAAATTATTTAATGCGATTAAGATAAGATAGTTACAATTATTCTTACTTAGTGTTAACTTCACTTCCCAACAGTGATTTCCAAAATTTACCAAAATAACAGCTTTTACAGTAGATGAAGTGATGTCCAGGTTTCATAGAACACACTCTTAGATTCAATTTGGTAACCAAAAAAGCAACCCTACATCATTTTTGTATGGCAATAGCCTAGCAATGTCTTTATCAAAGGCCTGCAGTTGCTATATATCATCAAGCAAAGATAAAAAAACAAATAACAACCCCCCCCCAAAAAAAAAGCAAAACAAAAAACAAAAACAAAACAAAAGAAAAAAAAACATTGGTTTGATATTTCTGAGAACACAAAAATATGGGGTTAAGTTGTGAGGAAATGACATTGCCTCAATAAATTGATTTCATGTGGTTTGAACCAATACATATCTACTTCTTAGTGAAATCATGTGAAACTTTGAAATGCCTCAACTTTATCTTTTGTCCAACTTTGCCATTGTGCTAGTTTGATTTCACTCTGTTTATTACAGTCAGAATGAGCATGGGACAGGACTGACTTTTTGAAATAATCAAAAAAGGATAGTTAGATGCAGACTCTATACCTGCATTCCACTCTTGGAAGGGTGTCTAATTGATAATGATGTTGTCAGTACAATACATTATTTGAATAATGTTAGCCTGTCAGGTTAACAGTTGAAAAATCTGGAGGTAAATGGTGTGTATTGAGATGAAAAGTTTAAGACCTTTTTGAGAATACTAGCACTGCCAACTAGTGGAGCATTACTCTCAATTACAACTCTACCAGTTCTACACTTGATCACACCTACTTTGCTACTACAATGTATATTTTTATCAAAATTTGTTTGCATGCACCATAAGGCTGGTAGCTGCACATCTCAGCTAAACATTCCATGTCATCATCATGGTTAAGTATTTAAAGCACAACCATTAGCCTTATTCAGCTAAAATAGTTGCACATGCCAAACTTTTTACAGCATAATTTCCCAATGTTGCTATTGTACATCCACTTTATATTTCACTGTTGTTGTTTTTTCCTCCAAATTTCATTTGTTGACTTATATTCACTGAATGAATATCTCCTAAAAATACTGCCTCTAATAACAAATATGCACAGCATGCACAGTATGTAGTCTCCAAGGTGGAAAACACATTTCTCCTGGAAAGGGATTACACCTAATTCTCATTCAGTTATATACACCCTGCAGTCTGACCATGCTTCCAAGAGTCCATGGTCCGACACATCCCAATCTTCAAAACATAATATTTGGGAAATGCTGCAGTATTAGGACAACGTAGGAAGTTGTTAACACTTATCTTATTATTCTTTTGGAATCAAACACAGTATGTTATTGTAGGCATGGATGAAATCTGTGTAAGGAAAAAAAAAAAGCTGAACAACTTTACTGATATGTGTAGAGGAAACTCACTAATCCTAACCATCAAACTGTAAGCCTGACTTGCTTCCTCTGCTGCTCAAGAAACATATTTTCCAGTTTAAAATTATATCATTCTCACAAAAGCTAGTTCACATTTGACTTTCCTACCCGAAGTTATGCCTGAAAATGACATTCCTAGAGGAAATTCAGTGACATTTGGCCTACAAATTTTCTTAACATTTCATCTTGTCATCTATCCATCGATTCCCATCCTTCTTACCATATCATAATACAACTGGACATTCCCTACTGGATTACAAGGGAATTCAACATTTTTATGCCTCCGCCACTAAATGTTGCCGGAGGCATTACATTTCTTTCTCTTTTTTTTTTGGGGGGGGGGGGGGGGGCGGGGTAGTGGGGGTGGGGGGCAAAGTTTTACATTTCACTCATATCGTTCCATACTAGTGTATACTTTTACCATCCTATTTTAACTTGGGGATAGAAAATGATACACATTTGTTTCATGAAAGTTCTCCATTTTGACCTTTAAGGACTATGTCATAAATCTAATCAGCACCTTCTGTGCTTCACAAAATATTTTGAAAAAGTGTTTTGCTCATTTCTTAATAAGGTTAAACAAGTACCAGGACATACAGACAAATAGACCAACAGACATACAGACTATCCCCAAAACAAAATCCCTTCATCAACTTTGTGGGTATAGAAAGAAATTGCACCATCAAAGGGATGTGTTACAGAGAGTATTCAGTAAATAACAGCACTTCGTCTGCCGAGAATGAGAAGGGCGTTAAGTTGTCTTGAACACTATGGGTTTTGTGGCAACTTAACGCCCTTATCATTCTCAACCGACGACTTAATTAAATACCTCTCAGTAAGAAACACATCAGTACCAATAAATACTGAGACGAAAAAGCTGTGTCACAATATACATGCAATACTGAGCTAGTTCTGCTCTTTATTCTATTGAAGCATCATGGAGGAATCGGTCACAAAAGGAGCTAAAAATAGCAAAATACAAACTGAAGAAGCTACAAGCATCTGAATCCTTTCTTTGCTTCAGTGTTTTCTAAACATTCTCAGTGAATAGTGTTCCATCTGACTTCATCTGCTCCAAAACACACTGAACACAATCATTGTCGCTTGGTAACGAAACTTTCTTCTTCTTTTTTTCACAACACACAGTTTTCCTTTTTGTTGTTGTTGTTTTGATGTATTTCTGTGTATCTCAATGTCCATTAATCATTTCAGTCACTTCCATCTGCAGTATGTGGCTGGCCATCACAGCATTGCCCTTTGTGCTTCTGGTAGTTGCCTTTCTGTTGTCGCCGACACAGCTTACAGTCGTCATCAGACTCGCCTTCACTGCTGGATGAGCTCTCCCCAAACATCCGTTTCTTCTCATATATACAGCAACCTGTTTGAAATCAAGAGAACATCATGAGTGTAAACCAGCTGTACCCGTATTGTGTATATCAGCAAAAAGATGGGTATGAAATTTGCTATAAATAAAGACATGTCTGCATAGCAATCATGCATATTTGAGGACATAAGTTTAATAATTTTGCAATCTCTCCTTCTAACTTCAAATTAAATTCCCTAATGATTCCCCCTTACAAGTGGGACCATGGGATAGGCCTAACTGGCACTAACTACATTTGTTCATCGCGCATGTACACTAAATGTTTTCACTATGTGATGTGTCGGACTTCGAACGCTGGACTTCAGCATCAAACACTAAAGCCTAGCACCTCTTGTGCTTCTCGATAAACTCTTTATGTGCCACCTTCGCACGCCTGACTCAGTCAACGGCGTGCCAACTTTGCATATTCTGCTCAAAGACATAAACCCGCCCAAACCGTTCGATAAATCACCAAATGCCACAGTACAGAGAACATGTTCCTCACAGTTCCATTCCTGTCACTTGAATTTTATGTGGTGATTAACTAAGCAGTATCTCCTACTGGATTTGAGAGTAAATTCTCAGTTTCTGTCACTGTTTTGTGTGCAAAAGTCATACCTCTACAATAATGTAGCTACACACAGGGTGTTTACACCATGGCACATAAAGAGTTAACATTTTGTCTGGGCTGCAAGTACCAGTTCAGTGTATCATAAAATTTTAAAATCTTATACTGGAATATTGCTCTCCCTTCCTGTCACTGAACATTCCTAGGCATACTTACACTTTGATTTCTTCTTGCCCATGTGCTCATTGTCGACCACCCCAGTTTTCCAGTTGACCTTTTTCTTATTCTTTGGCTTGCGAAGCTTCAGAGTAACTGTTGGCTGTATGATAGTTGAGGAATGTAAAGATAGATAAAGATTGCAGCAGGAATAAACATGACCAGATAAAATACACACATCCAAACAAATTTTTCATCTCATCAAGAGTTCAGACTTTTCACTTCCAGAATAATGAAAGAGCAAATAACCATGTGGTAGTATGTATACGTACATCTTTAGGAAAGCATGGGCATAAAATGTAAGTACCAAGTTGGGGGAATTTATTAGAATTTAGAATAAAATACATTGTATCTGACCAGTTTGTCAAGGGTACTATGCCAGGCATTCGCAAAGGAAGGAAATGGAATGCCCAACAAGAGGTAGAGGAGATGGTATCTCAATTGAGACACAAGAGAAATGATGGGACCTGTGCAGACAAGCAGAGTTACGTGTACCAGCGAGTAACAAGGCAAGGTGGAAGAAGACGTCTGACTTAGACTAGATCATGTGTAAGGAAGAGTAAAAGGTATGGTGAACGCAGTGGGGCTTGTGCAACAGGGAGCATGGTGTTGATGGAAGTGTGTGGAACCACAGTTCTTGTCGTGGAACGACATCTGGAATCAGGCTAACTCCAATTCCTGTTGCAAGCCACGTACATGTACAGTGTTCTTCCCTCTTCCACACAACTTGAAGAATAGGGAAAAAACAGAGAGTGAGAAATGCCATAGATATGCGAAGAAGGGTTCACTTCAAAAATTTCTTTAAATTGCCAGGTCTATTTGGAAGAAGGCTTGAATACTTGGAGGCACCATGAGGTCTCGAGTGACAGAGCTGTGTGATGCCCCGTAGATTGTCATGGTAAGGACAAAGCAATGTTGAAAAAAACCCAATAAATTCTCCAGTCATGATCTCCTTCATGAAGGCTGGAGTTCAATCTGGGCCAGACAAGAAAACAAGGCCAAGACTTCAGAAGACTCATTGGTCAGGCAAGGGACTGGCAGATGGTTGCAGACTTTACATTGTACTGTAACACAAAGTACCCTAATAGCAGGGCTGGTGGAGTGTTTTCAGAAGTGGGGGGGGGGGGGGGGGGTGTCCACTCCCGGGCCTCATGAGCTAACAAGCAAAAAAAAAAAAAAAGAAAGAAAGAAAAAAAAATGGGCTTCACCGCAAGTTCTGGTGCCACTTCCTGGTCAAAGAAGGCAATTTCATGTGAACTGACCATTCCACAGGAAGAGAACACTGATATAGCCCATGAATACAACACAAGTACAGTGCACTCCCATTACAACAAACACGGTTATAACGAAATTTCGTTTCAACGAAGTAAAACTTCTGGTCCCAAAATTATCGCCATTAAAGTTTATGGCACAAAATTTGCTTATAACGAACACGGTTATAGCGAAATTTTCGTTATAGGGCAAGTCCAAGATAATGTCCCCTCAGATGCTCAAAATTCATCTTGATTTAATCAAAAAGTTATTGATCTCATGTTGTAGCCAAAGAGTTAAATTATATATTTCCAGCAAAGAAAATATTCAATTATGCAAATTTATGCAAGAAATATGGCCTTAATTTGCATAAATTAAAAACAAACCTTACGTATGGGACAAATTAAAAATATTCATCTAAAATCAGTTGAATTTGTCCTTGACCTACCGGTAGTTCCTTTATGGACATGACCCCTGTATGAGCTAGTATAATTTCCAATAGGTAAGACAATGTCAGCACATTAATTATGCAAATTATGCTCTTTCCCAGAACGAAGTGTCCCATACGTAAGGATTTGAGTATGTTTTTTTAAGTTTTTTCTGAAAATTTCCAACATTGACCAATCATACTTTAGGAAGTTCTAATTTATTCATTTTAACTCCAGATTAGCAAAACTAAATGTGGAAATTTAATTAGTCCTTCATCTTATAACTAATTCAAGTTTGCTTACGTATGGGACAAATGCCTTACGTATGGGACATTACATGCAAAGTGAATGGGAAAACCGCCTTTTGACAGGGATGCTATATGTCCTTACATTTGTTTGGTTAATGGTTATCTTTGCACCTACTCTGAAGGATATGTCTATATATCTACCTCTCCTACGTAGTTGACCTCAGGGAGAGTGTAAGAACAGCATTATTGAGTCATTCTATGATTAAGAAAGGAAAATAAAGAATATTCATTTATACTTGTATTTTCTTATTTTCATTACAGGCTGTGCAGCTGGTCTTCAATTAATATTCCTCCTTTTAACATTTTGATATTGAACATTTTCTTAATTCAGTTATCATTTTCAACTTTACCTCTCTACAAAATGACTTTGTCCTAGAGAATGGGATTTTCTAAGTGTCATTTTAGGTGCAGTACACTGTTCAGCATGTACTACAGGCTGTACAGCCTAAAAAGGGAAATCAAAACAATTGTGCTTATGGTTCTCATCAATGACAACATTACAGGTCTTACTGAAAAGAAAATCACTTGAGGTGACAGCAAGTAACTTTGTCATTGCTTGAGTTGATAGCAAAGGAAAAACCCTACAAGAATACTTTTTATTTTTATATGATGTTTAATATTTCAACTGCACACCCTCAGAATATGTCATGACTTATCAAGGTCATAAACATAATTTCTGAAAATCCTGTAAAATGAAGACTATAGTTTACATTTGCCATGAAACACAATATCAATACTGGTTCTGTGGTTGGAGTGCTAATAACACAAATTACACAAACAAATAGGGAATTCAATTTTCTTTTCTATATTGTGTTTGAAGAGACAGATGTGCTCTGAGACACCTTAATCAACTCATACTTACTTTGTACCCCACATCTACACAATTATCAACAAGCATTGCAATCTCGTAGTGTATGATCAAATTAGGTTATTAGAATTTATCAAACTTGTAAGTTTCAGATCAGTGAGTTACTTGAGTGTTTCAAATCTAGAATTACATTTTCTCTTAAGATTTAAATGTACAAATGATAATCTTTCTTGTATCACTACACAAGCATATGTATGTATGTACAAAGTACAAACACAAATTTTGTCGTCTTTGGTTTCATAGACCTGAAGCCAAGCAATTTGGAAAAAAAAAAAAAAAAGCCAGCATTGGCACATACATTCTTCTATCTCTTTGTTCTACCACGGCTTTTAAACTCTAAAAGTTTCATTAAAATTGGATTGATTTTGCAGAAGCTAAAATTCACATGGCAAAACATGATGATTACAGAGCAAAATTAATTCCTCTTGTTGTTGTTGTGTCTTGTGCTGCATTTCAAACAATTACAAAGCTCTATAAAAACTTAGACAACTTGCAAGGTAAGCTTAAAACTACTGAAAGTACCCACTTCAAACTGTATTTGCAAATTACACTGTACATGACATTTGATTTTACAGTTGAAATTATCAAGACTACAAATTAGTCATGGTACATGTGCATGTATGCTACATCAAGGTCATAAGCTAGAATTTGCACATTTTTTTTTTTCATTTGATAAAAAATATTGACCAGAGTATTACAAATGGGCTAGAAATAGAGTGTCAGTATACTGTATCTGTATGTGTAGACATCATGAGGACAGTGTTAATGCATGACGGAATCCAAACTAAGACATTGTATTTAATTGTAAATTGGTAATTACTTTTATTTGTCTTATTTTAGCTTTTGTTAGGTATCTGAACCGGGAAAGTACCCACTTAGAAGTCTGTTTCATTTGTTACATGTTGTAGTATGATTTGTGGAACTGAATATGACACTATGGGGAAATTTAAAGTCATTCCCATGAATACACTTGTGCACTAAAGACAAATGTCCCATACGTAAGTTCAGCCATGTCCCATACGTAAGGTGTACTTTCGTTAATTAAACCAACTTCATGAAAATATGCGCCATTCTTTTGCAGTGAAACTTTGCTGAAAGATACTTCAGTATTGTACCTTTCTTCACTTCTAAACAGAACTTGATCAGTAAGGTACTTTCAGAGAATTTTCAATTCAAACTTTATTTTGAAAAATCCAGTTTTTCTCTGGTCCCATACGTAAGTTGCCATATTTTTCTTAATAAAATAATTAACCCAAGGTCAAATGACATCAAACTTAAACACAATATTCTTTTCAGGGCTACCAGTCCTCCTGATGATAAACAGTAAAATCCAAGTGCTCCTTCATTACTTTTCAGAGGTTTGAAATCTCTGAATGTCCCATACGTAAGGTGCGCGATATCTTGGACTTGCCCTATAACAAAGTATTTTCTGAGCCCCACTGACAAAGAAAAACAAAAGAAATGTGATTTGTTATAACGAAATGCAGATCGCTTTTGAAAATACGTAGCGGAACAAGCATTTTTATAGCGTCTCTGCATGGGAGAACGCTTCACATCACCGTGAGTTTGCTCCGTGTGTCACGCAGTTTTAAATGTAATATTTAAACGAAATTAAAAAGGTACCTTCCCATTTCACATTGCTTTCCAGTGTACGATGAGTATTCAAAAAACAGAATATTATAATAGGCCTAATAATACTATGTGTGGTTTCCTTGTTTTTGTTATATATTGTGTTTGTTCGATATAATGAAATTTCGTTATCAGTCCAGGCGCAGCGACCCAGAAAAAAATGATTTCGTTCAACCCACCCCGCAGAAAAGGTTTGACTGCATGGGGTGGTCGGTTGGACCCTCTGGAACACTCCTAGGTAGTATGTGATATCAAATTGTGGTATCAATGAAATTTTACAGGCCATTTTAGTTGCAACATGACCATATTCTTCGAGGAAGCGTCTGCGCACACTAAGACTACTTCACGTACCACTAGCACTGCTTCAGGCGCCAATGCCAGTGGTGCATGTTATAGTCTTAGCGTACAAAGACTTTTTCCGCGACAAACATCGGTTTTTGCCTGCAAATGAACTTTTCACGCTAAGCTGGAGTCGGTGTAGTGTAGTTTCCAGACGTTTTTATTTCGTCTTTATTTCTCCGAGTTGAAGCAAGCCAAGTGAGAGTGCATACCCAGCGATTGTGACGCCCGAACCGTTTTTTGTGGCAATCATTGAGCATGCACCCTCACTCGGCTTAGCGCAATACAGCGGGCTTCTACACAATACACAAGCTGTAACTCAGAGAAATAAAGGCGAAATAAAAACAGCTAGAAATTAAGACTAGGGTTGGTAACGCTTGTCGCTATTGGGGCACTGAAAATGACAAAATTATCACAGTTTTTGCATTTATTTCACGAAGGATTCATCGAAACGCCTTAAAACTATATATGTGCATGTTGCTAGAGATGTCAGCAATACAATGGGATACATTGTAAGGTATAATATTGTGCATGGTTACCATGGTAACCGGATGCCTACAGGTGATTGGTAACTCCCAAAAATATCTGGAATTTAGACAGGTTTGTTTCTTTTGCCTTTCGTGCACATCACTCATTGTAGATGAGTTCTACACTGTAAAATTAGTCTGGATAAAAAGGGAAAAGACGTCCAAGATTTTTCCCTCATTCTCTCCTCAGCATTCATTCATTACTGCACGTTTTGAATAAAATTTACATATCATGATATTTCATTTTATTCTATATATATATATATATATATATATATATATATATTACAATAGTTAACGAACACAAAAGTACACTTAATTCTTTGATGGATAATCTAGCGCACGTGTATATTCCTTCTTTAGAAAGGAATTTATCGGTATTCTTGAATTAACTTCCTTTAAGAACATAAACAATCAATTGCTTTCCTCTGCTCTTTTCCAGGATTGTTTTGAATAACCATCACTCTGTAAATACTCGAAAGAGGCGGCCAGCTACTATAGAATATTGGCTTTGCTTTCTGTATTCATCTTATTTTTAAGGGAAATTTGTGTCCATACATTATTAAAAACTATATATACATTTGCCTATGCTTTGAAGTCAATTTTGTGTTGAAAGTACGACGGATGCAACTTTTTCATGCATTTTACTATTCGAAAATGATATCTTTCTTTCAATGGCCGTTTATTATGCCTTTGCTTGCAAATTTTGCTGTAACTTGAGAATGCTTCAAAATATTCTTCACATATACCTGATGTCGTACACTTTATGCAGAAGGAAGGACATGCTTATTGAGCTTTTTGAAATTATGGGCTTTAGTTTTCGAGTTATTGACAACTAAATTCGGATTGGATAATACTGGTTGCCATGGCAACAGGGAAAACTTTTTGAACGAAAATCAATAAAAAATTGTGTTTTTTTTTATTGCATCTATAAGATAAAAAAAAACAACAATGTTTGCAGCAGCAGGAGGCATTTTGGGGGTTACCAGTCACCCTTAGGCATCCGGTTACCATGGTAACCATGCACAATATTATAACTTAAAATGAATCCCACTGTATGGATGACATCTCTAGCAACATATACATATAGTTTTATGCAGTTTTGATGAATTCTTCATGAAATAAATGCAAAAACTGTGTGAGTTTGTCGTTTTCAGTGCCCCAAATAGCGACAAGCGTTTACCGACCCTAGCCGTTTTTTCGTCTTTATTTCTCTGAGTTGCAGTTTGTGTATTATGCAGAAGCCCGCTGTATATATTGCGCTAAGTGGAGTGAGAGCACACACCCAGTGATTGCGATTCGGTTGTCACAATCACCGGGTATGCGCTTTCACTCGGCTTGCTTGAACTCTTGAAATAAAGACGAAATAAAAACGGCTAGAAACTACACTACACCGAACCCAGCTTGGCGTGAAAAGTTAGTTTGCTGGCAAAACCCTTGTTTATCGAAGAAAAAGTATATGCGCACTAAGACTACTACAGGCAGCACTGGCACTGGCGCCTGTAGCAGTGCTAGTGGTGCGTGTAATAGTCTTGGCGTGCGCAGACTCTTTTACGTTTGTTCCAACAAATCATGATGAAAAGTGGCCAGTAAAATTCTACTGACACCACAATTTGGAACCACATACTACCTGGGGATGTTCATAGAGGTCCCATCTACCACCTTGTCTGGTCAAACCTTTTCTGCGGGGTGGGTTGAACGAACTCCTTAATTAAGCCTCTTACAGGAATTAGCGCTTTGACTATATAACAAAAGAACACTGCAGGTCCCGAGCATTTCGTTATAACAGGAGTGCACTGTATGTCAAAGTACATTGTATGCTGGACTTGAGACAAACACTAGTGAAAGTGGATGGAAGGTGGCGTGGTATCCAGTTGAGGTTGGATGCATAGAACATGTATATGCCACCAAAGCACTCCTCTACTTTTTCTCAAAGTTGAGAACGCCAAGCACATAGAAGAGGAAGCTGGTTGGGGACTAGCCCCGGAGACCGCGCACGTTGGGGCTGGGCGCAGTTAGTTGGGGACCTGATGGAGACAAGTCACCAATAGGCCAATGTAGGTGTGGCAGCCCTGCATTGAGCGAACCTGCTGGTGCCCATGTTTTGGTGGGTTGCTGCAAATCAGTTGATTAAAAGTCTTTCTTTTTTTTTCAAAAAGCGCAGACAGAATTTTGTTCTTGTGCACTTTTCATCACGGAGAGTGAACATGTACTGTGTAACAAAAAAATCACTGTACAAACTTGCCATATATGTCAGGTGAGATGGATGCGGATGATAAGTAAACAGGGGGGCCTCATGAGCATCTCACCCTGAGGGCCTTATGAGCATAGCTGGGGTACTCATGAGTTGTGTTTAACTTTACACCCACAACACATCCAAGGTATGTTAAGGATCAGGAGGGACCCATATATGAGCAGGAGCCCCCCTCACGAGCAGATTTCCCAGACTGAGACAGTATACTGTACACGCCGAATATTTCGAGAGGTTTTTATTTACGCGAATTTCGCGAGTCGGGTGCCATTCGCAAAATTAAAGACACACAAAAATATTGACTTTGATCCCGATGTAAATGTGACGTACGCGTGTACATTGTACACTTCTCCATTCAATACAGGCCTCCACGATCGCGAATTTAACCACTTGCACAATTGTTGGGAAGTCCCGATTCGCGAAAATTTAGACTCGCAAAATATATGGCATATACAGTAGTCAACTCATCAACAACCTATTTTTAGATCAACCACCTTCGCGCAATGGCTTCCTTGCCTATAAATAATCACAATGGAAGCGACGACGCTGCAGTGCTTCGTTAAGTCTGCGTTCAAATAGAAGTACAGTGTATACTATTCGGGTATTTGGTGCTCGTTTTCGAGGGCATGTGAATAGCTTGAATCGAACTAAAGGATTTCCTAACACCGGTTCACATACGTTGTAGGAGGGCATAGAATAGTAGTATAGCATAGTGGGAATCGCGCTTGTTCGATTTTTGAGCAGCGTACATGTATACCATCTTTTGTTTATGAAATGATGAAAATTTTGGTCTGGATTTGCCCTTTAGCAAAAATAAGCATGTAGACTGACATTCTGATGCAGTTAAGAAATTGTTATTGCTGTGATGAATGTGTAGGAGGAAGAAGAAGGGAGTTGATGGTGCTGGTGCGGGTGATGGTGTACTGGGTCGACTTGACGGCGCATAGCGAATAGCGAATACGAATAGCGAATACCGTATATTTCTATGTGAACGCAGCCTAACGTAACTTGTCGTAAGTGTATCAAATTTGTGAATCTGTTCGCCAGTTTGATATTGTTTGACAGGGCATTCCAACCCTTCGGCAATCCTGAGCGGTGGTTTAGAACTCTAGCCGACTTTTTTGTGAACAGTTGGCAAAAGGAGTTGGCTAGTGCAGTTGAAGAGCTGTGTAAATTAATGGAGTAAATTTAAGTTAGACTCCACTATAAAAGTTTACTAAACTTTTTACTAATAAAAGTTAGTTAGACAGTTTAGACGGTTATTAAGATTAAGAATCATGTCTAGTAATATCTAGTATTTAGCTCTTTTTTCAGTATCATCAGCTCAGCTCGTCACCGTGGCCTTATGGGTCTAGCTAAACATCGGAATATATCGGAAGTTTCAAGTTGAAGTTTACTTACTGAAGCTCTGGTTTCTTCTGTCACAGTTCTTGTTGATGTTGGTATGGTATGCGTACTCGTCATTGTGTTGCTTCCGGCCCGGTTAACCCCAGGGCGCCCCGTTGCGATGTAGACAGTTTACGCTGCGCTTCGCGTTCGGGCTGGTTGCAGTAACCGTCCGGCCGGCTTCCCTGTGGCTGAGGGGAGCTGTGTGACCAACCTGTGCTTCGCTTGTTTGTGGTCGCCGAAAATGTTCTCGAATACTCACGTCAGCTGAGCCGCGGGGCCATGTCCATTAAAATTTATCTTGAAGTGATATTCTACAACACAAAATCACACTGACTTTTGGCCGGAAAGACTGTCAATGACAATGCCCGTCACAAACAGCACGTAGATTTAGATTTTGTTCTCGAATTCTCGTAGGCAGTGCAATCCACATCTGACTGGACATGCCAGCCATGCGCCACAGTAAACACAGTCTTTCTGTACTAATTGTTTCGGCGTAACATCATGGTGGTGGTGTACATGCAGTGAACCCACCGTGAACCATGTCCTAACTTTGCTAGCTAGCAACAAAGTGAGCCCTCTCTCGACAAATATGCAACATGCTCCGGACTTTATCAAAAGTAACGTGCTAAATAAATTATTCAATTCAATAATCATTTCACATTATGACACCTGAGATGAAATGTTTGGGATGGATACATGTATAGTTATGACATTTCATATATGCATAATAGTGGAATTTTGAGATTGCAAATTGATGATATGATAAACTAAGAGAGGCATAACTTGGGTGAAGGAATCAAAATTACACAAAACTGAAGGACAATCTTTAGAAAATATTATTGCTTTCAATTATCTTTATTATATCTATTGTTTTATGCCTTTGTCACATAAAAACAAAGGTGCAAAATTCTGACTGACATGGTTGTCAGTTTATGGTTGCCATGGCAACCAGCAACATCAAATATAGCTAAATTATATATCAAAATGTT